>NW_024070190.1:29120284-29720284 GCF_014754425.2 Oryx dammah
TCAGCAGTGGATACTGAGACTAAAGCAGTGGTAGGCAGAATTCTAGGATGGCCTCTGGGTGTATACAACCTCTATAATTCGCTCCCCTTGGCAGGACCATGGATATTATGGGTTCTCCCCAGCCCCCCACGATTAGGTTAAGTTATGTGACCAAGGTAAGGAAATTCTGCAAATATAATTAAGTTCCCAAATCCACTGATCCTCAAGTCTATCAAGATAGAGATCATCTAAGGTAAGTGTGCTTTAATTAGATGGAGTTTTTTCAAATGATCAGAGATTGGAAGTCTAGAACAGATTCTCAAAAGATCTTGAAAAAGCGAAAAAGTATGTTGTGGAGAAGGGTCACATGGAAGAGCAGCCTCTAGAAGCAAAGTGCCTCAACCCTATGACCATAAAGACCCGAACTCCGCCCACGTCCAGTGAGCTTAGATGAGGAACTCAACTTTCAGAAGAGATCATGGCCCCAGCCAACATCTTTATTGCAGCCTGGTGAGACCCTGAGCCAAGGACTCTCCTAATCCATGCCTGGACTCCTGACCCGTAGAAACTGTGAGATAACAAATGTTGTTTAAGCTGTTAAATTACAGTGATTTGTTAACAGAGCAATTGAAAACTAATAGAGTGAGTCTCCAGATAAGCTGGCAGCATTCATTTAAACACTGTCCAGGACACTGGCATCCCTGCTATGAGACAGAAAAACTAAAATCATCTAACTCTTCAGGCGAGATGTCATGCCCACTGATACAAGCTTGGCTTCCTACACAGGTCTGCCTTCAGGGAGATAACAGAAACCAACTACCCCTGGGATAATTACTTCTTAGGCAAATAAACAAATATACTGGCCCCCAAACTTTATACATCAGTTCTTCAGCTAGGCTAATGTGAATCTGTGTGACAGAGAGCTCTGCCCTTGATATCCAGAGAAAATAAAAATAAAACCTGACTAAGCTAAGAATTAGCAAGACTCTGGGTTATATTAGTTCTCTATTGCTACCAACAGTGGAGTAAGCAACACCCTTTTATTAGTTCACAATTCTGTAGGTCAAAAGTCCAAGCAGGCTGACTGGACTGGGTTCTCTGCTTAAGGTGTCACAGAGTCAAAATGAAGGCATTGATCAGGCTCTTATCTTGAGCCTCTGGGGAATAACCCACTTCCAAGCTGACTTAGGTTGCTGGTGGAATTCAGTTCCTATTGGTTGTAGAACTGAGGTCTCCGTTTCTTTGCTGGCTGTCAGCTGGGAGCCACACTCAGCTTCATGCACATTCTGAGGCATGTATTCCCTTCCATCTTCAAAGCCAGCAAAACACAATCAAATACTACTCAAGCCTCAAATCTCTCTCTCTTCCCATTATCCAGAGAGCAAGCTCTGCTATTAACAGGCTCCTTTGATTACATTAGCCCACCTGGACACTGCCCACTTTCATTGTCTAAGGTAATATAATTGTGGGCATGCCAGCTCAACACATTCACAGGTTGCACCCCTGCTCAAACTGGAGGGGCTTGTTCAAAGGCCAATGGTCATTGGGGGGCATTCTTAGCCCTCTGCCTACCATACTGGACCACAGCAAACCCAACAAGACAATGAATGCCACCCTGGAAGGCCTCCTGAAAAAGAACCAGCTAGCTTTCTACAGAAGACACATATACTACAAGGCCTGTCAAAATTTCCACTAGTTTTAAAGCAATTAGTATTTCCCTGTTCCTTTTCCATATATTTCCTCAGCATATTAGCATATATACACACACATACTTTTTATTTCTCTGAGCTGGAACCTCATCAATGTCTTTAGAGCATATACAGAAATTATTTCATAAAACAAAGCAAAAGACATCAAATACTGGACATTTGTTTCATATGAGTCACTATGTTAAACACAGTGAAAGCTCGAAATATATAAAAGTTAACGCCTCTGAAGGGACTGATAAATAACGCAGGTCAAAGAAAAGGTAATATAAAATGATGAAGGATGCCCAAGAATAACATATTCCCACCAAACTGCATAGCTTTTCACACAAGTCTCACAGCCTGAGTATACCTACAAATGTCACTGGTGACAGCAGTACATATGAAGGTTTTAAAAATATTACCAATACGGTTCCAAATTTGGTGAGGGTGTTTAATGTGTATATAATTTTTATGCACAAATTAGAAAACGTATGAGAGGAAATATACCAAAGTGATTAGCTATTTGAATAGCGGGAATCACAGGAGATTTTAATTGCATTTTGATTAATTTTTAATTTTTCTCATTTTTTTCCAATAAACATGTAAGAACACTCTCATAACCAGAATATATATATATATGTGTGTGTGTGTGTGTGTGCACATTTATATTGGGAAACTCGTGGCATTTGGTCCAAACAAACTTTCTTTCAAGCCAAAACCAACTGCTGTACATGTTCCAGATAACACAGTAGCTTTGACATAGCATCCCACTATGTGGAATCTGAATAAGGAAACAAACTTGTTAATGACAGAAACCA
Source organism: Oryx dammah (assembly GCF_014754425.2). Taxonomy (NCBI): domain Eukaryota; kingdom Metazoa; phylum Chordata; class Mammalia; order Artiodactyla; family Bovidae; genus Oryx; species Oryx dammah. Next base: position 29,122,770 of record NW_024070190.1, read on the forward strand.
CATCAGGAAGGATACAAAAAGGTGAAACTCCTAAGGACCGTGACAAACCGGTGGCCTGAGAGAAAAGAAACACTAAGTAAACAGAAGCTATGAGATAGAGGAAAAGGTGGAAGGAGAGTGAGGAAACCAACAGATGAGAGTGGAGAGAGGAGCTAGACTTGCTGTGGAAGGCAGAGACAGAGGCCAGACGGACAAGAGAATAAGTGAATAAACGGGTGGGCAGGGAAGACAGAAGATGGAAGGACAAACAGACAGACAAAGAGCCAGAGCTGGCATCTGCTTCTCCTAGGCCTCCTCTGATTTCTGAGAATTTTCCAGCCCCCTTGGTTGGAATCATTCTTAATAAATGATTTTTCATTGTTTTCAACCAAAATGAGCCCAACTAAAATTACATTAAAAACATTACTTCTGTAAGGCTAAAAACTGAAACAAAGGATGAGGTCTTAAAGGTCTTCTAAAAGACAATTTCTTAATTTAGACATTTTGTTTCTTCAAATCCAGCTCCTCCCCAAAGCTGGTGAGAACCTGGCAATCTCTGACCCTCCCCACCCTCAGCACTCGCAAACAGAACAATTCTAGCCAGAAAAGGATTTGCCTATTAGCCACGCTATCTCCACCAAGACAGCAGCCTTATTAAATTACAACTGTTTGAACAAGGTCAAGCACTCAGAGTTTAATTCAAAGTGTTTCCAGGTATAATGCTGTCAGGTCAACTTAAACAAGCCAACAGAGGCTTGGAGCCTGATTAAATATTAAAACAGAATCTTTCACATCTGTTTTTACCCAAGGATGAAATTACTGTACATCACTTCCACCAGCTCATTAATACACTATACACACATTTTGCCTCAAAGGCTACAGGAATATCAATGCTTCAGAGGCCTGCAGTGAAGCCTGCCCACACAGCCAGAAGTGAGGTCACTATATACTTTACAGGACGTCAATATTTCTTTATAAAATGTGAGAGATAATCAGTTAGACACAGACACATTTTAAATTAAAGGATGAAAATCTCCATGAAGTTAAGCCAGTTGCTTTTGATCTGAACCTTTTAGTCATTCATTCAGTTGGCTTTGACAGGCAACCTAATAGCACAGGTTGAACAAAAATTCCGATTCAACAGTAATTATTTTATAAAATGGAGGGCTGTCACATCCAAATAGATGGCCATGGTGATTACCTTTTTCAACTTATAAAAGCACAAATGTAAAAGGTACATACAGATATTTCAAAGCACAAACACTTGGGACACTCAGAATATATATTTTCATGGGGTATTAGGTAAAAGAGTAGTTGATGATTTGAAAGCTTTAAAGACCACTATAACAGGGAATGACACCTGGACCAACTGTCTAGAATTACTCAGAGCACTCCTCTGCGATTCATACCCTGACCTGAACCCAGAGAACAATTTAACAACTGTTTTACAGCCCTATGCCACAGACGATGAGAGTTACTACTGATATTTGTGCTGCTGTGCACACATTTCCCACTCTCTCCTCTTCCTCTAGCATATCACCCCCTTTCTTCTGGTGAACCCACTTCCACTTCTGGTCCTGGAGAACTGTCAATCATCGTGTCCTCACCCCCAACTCACAGGGATGATCCTCAAAACCGTAGTTCCCAGGCATCTGGTGACAATAGCTGGTCTAAGGGGTGGACACATGCCTTAGGAAGGCTGTTTCTATATATGTGTTTGGAGAGAGAAGTCTCTGGAGGCTGGAACCACTTACCTGGCAGGAGGTACGGGCGGCCATTTCCCGATCGCCAAGGAGAGGGCCTATAGGCACAGTGAGCCCATACACAGAGAGGGCAGAGCTACGGATGCAGACAAACAGCCCTGACCACATCCTCCGAGCGAGGGCCGTCAACTGAGCCTAATCCACCTCCACTTTCTGTTTTGAACATTAGATGTCTCTAGATAACATTAACATTAGGTTAATGCCAGATTTATCTGTGTTTAGATATTTGCAATAAGATAACAGAAAAAATGTTATTCTAACCAAAATGCAGCTAAGCTCACATTTCCATGAGGACACCCTACTGATCCTTCTTTTTTCTGAAGTTCTATAGAACTTCAATTTCTACAACATTACCTTGAGATTTTTATCTGGAACTGTTTTCTTACTGTCCCACCTGTGTAATTAGTTTAAAGTTTTAAATCTCTCGTTGCTACATATTGAAAAGAATACAAAGGCTGCTTAGGTCTAAGATATTTGAAGTTAGACTAGGATAAGGATGATAAATTCTAGCTATGTGAAACGCATTTGACCAAAAATAACGACGCTGGTATTGATGTGTGACTTGGTGAGTCTGTTTCATTGCAACACTGTCACACCTCATACACTCAGGGGTTTTTTTTTGTTTTCTTTTTTCCAAGAGAACAGATGATCACTCATTTACACAGCAGTGGAGGTCAACTTCACACCTAAAGACGAGTGAGGACAATGCACAAACCCCAAGTGATAAAGCCTTCACAATCCACCTTACACGCTTCAGGCTAAGAGGCATTCAAGAACCATTCACTGGATTACAGAGTTTTAAAAACTCCATTTAGAAAGGTGATATATTATCTAGTCTTTCAGAGAAATAGTGGCTGCTTCCATAAATATATGAAAAAATACTTTCTTTCTTTGGACTAATTGACTATAAGTAAAGGAATTATTGGGAGATGAAAAATCGAAGGTTCATTTTTTTCCCCAAAGATATAATTACATTGGAAAAATAAAGTGACTCTCAGCAGAGAGCTGCTTTATGCTTCTTTTTTCCCTGCCATTTCACAGTATTAAATAGCATTTCTGTGGGAAAAGCACAGGACAGGGACCAGGAGACACAATCTGGAGTTCTTGCTCTGTCACTGACTGCCCATGTAAAGATAAACAGACAGAGGTGGTCCAGGGGTTAAGACTCCACCTGCCAATGCAGGAGACACAGGCTTAATCCCTGGGGTCCAGGAAGATGCCACATGCCACGGGACAACTAAGCCCGTGCGCCACAACTACCGAAGCCTGTGCACTCTAGAGCCCAGGCTCCCCAACAAGAGAAGCCGCCACAGTAAGTCCACGCACCACAATGGGAGGGTAGACCCCACTCGCCTCAGCCAAAGAAAGCCCACACGTAGCAATGGAGATCCAGCACAGCCATAAGGAAATATAATTTTTTTAAAAGATAAGACAGATACAGCATAAAACTTCTCTTGAACCTGTTTTCTTAGTTGCACAAGGAGAATAATATCTGCCTTGCCCACCATCTAAATGGGCAGTAAAAATCCAATGAGATGAAGTTTAAAAAATAAATAAAATAGCATCACCTGAAAGCAATTCACAAATATAAGCTGCTGTCTAGAGAAAATAAATTACTTAGTATCATGTGCTATGTGCAAACGTGTTGCTAATCCTCTTTCAATTTATAAATGAGAAAACAAAGCTCAAAGAGGTTAATCCTAATTTGTGAAAAGTTATAGAGCAGGTAGAAGAAGCAGGTCTGTCCACAGCCCAGGCCCCATTCTTTCCATCACACCAGTTACTAAGAACAGGAAAGCTACATACCTTGACTGGAAAGGACCCAAATTCTAGGTGACTTTGCCTAGTTTACAAATGCATTTCATATGTTTTGAGAGGATGAACATTTTGTAAGAAGCACTTTGTTCTTTTTTACTAAACAAACATACAGTTTATTATTGACAAAGAAAAGGTCTAACAAATACACATAAGCATCTATTGCATTTTACTGAACAAAGTAATTTAAAAGTGTCTGTCTTGGTATAGTTAAAATTCTAATTTAACATGGCAAAAATATCTACAACTAAATTATACTTAATTTCCTATGGAGTTTTCAAGTTCTAAAACATAATAGCTCCCAAATTTTCAATTTTCAAAGCCAAAAAAACAACACAGATCCCTGTTTATAGTGTTCATTTACTGAATGTAAGCCATGAGGAATACATCTAAATTTTTAATAGAATGTTTTATAGAAAAGCTGAAATTTTTTGACTAGTAATTTAAATCATGATGCAAGCTAAAATCATTTAAAAATCAAGACTGTCTTGGATGAAGTTCACTGCTAAGACACAAAAATAGATGTTGGTCTCATCTCTTACATTGTAGAGGATGTAAGCAGCATGCCTTGCGAAAAGGTAACAGGAAAAAGAAAGTCTCCAAGTGGTGATGACCTAATGGATTTTCACTGCCCATGAGCTCACTGGAAGTAAAAGGAACTGACCAGCTTATTGCAGCTGAAGATAAGAGATCTCTGTCCATGGGCCACCACAGTGGGGAGGGGAGTTGCAATACCACAGCCACTGGAATTGGGCCACTGCTCTCGGTTCTGTCAGGAGGGGGTGAGGGGCAGGGGAGGCGGACGGGCTCAGGGGTGCATGCCAGAGTGTGTGTCTGTGCCTGGGCTTGTTTCAAGGGTGGAGAAGGAGGCAGCGAAACCAGAAGGTTAGGTTGCAGGATTATAATAAAAGCACTTGAGGACTTACGAAGAAAAGGCTTTTTGAAATCTTAAACCATTAAACACCAGTCGTGAATAAAACACAAAGTAATTTAAGAGAAAATAGAATTCCAATATACACAATCTTATGCCACACACAAACTCACATTTGAACGATATAATTGAGCAGAGTAAACCACACTAAATGTAAAATCAATAAAGTCTTTTTCGATTGTTGAGCCCCTACCCCCACCACTACCACCAAAGAAAAGACGCAAAGGAATTTAATGGAAGGAAATTAATCCTAATACTCTGGAATCTACAGTGAAATAATTTGGGCATTAGTTCAGTTTACTTGAAATAAGATTTAAAGCAGCACATTTGAAAGAAGCAGAATTCATTAAGCAACCTCTCGAAAGGATCATTTCCTCTAATTATTGCTTTTATAACAGAAGACAAAAAGCAACGCAATGTAAGTTCATAAAATTTACAATTAGCTGCCAAAATTTTACCAGATAAAATTAGAAGAGAAAGGATACTTAGACACAAAATTGGCAAAAAGTTCTGCTACTTCTAAAAAGGCATTTGTTCTCCCTAGCCATAATCATTAAAGAAGCCAAACACTGTGGGCTAGATATTGCGGCAGGTCCACGGGAATGAGGACTGAAGAAACAAGAACAAGCTGGGTGCTTTAGAAGTTCACACTGCTTGCCTGCAGTGGGCAGGTATAAAAATCCTCATAATACCTCCAGATAACCTAGACTGTATAAGAGACTTGGGTCTGATCCCTGGGTTGGGAAGATCCCTGGAGGAGGGCTTGGCAACCCACACCAGTATTCTTGCCATGGGGAGAATCCCTATGGACAGAGGAACATGGCAGGGTGCAGTGCACAGGGCCACAGAGTCACACAGGACTGAAGCAACTTAGCACATGGGAGAAGCTGCTGACTGACTGGCTGAGTCTTAAAGGAGCATGAGCATAAAAAGGTAGAACACGAGGTAAAACAAGGCTCGCCTTCCGTCATACGAAAGAAGCAAGTGTGTGTGAAAGGGCACAGACAACAGGATGAAAGGGTATTTTTAAGGCGTCTTTGGACAGAAGAGGAGTGGAGAGAATAAGGAGGAATGAGGAGGCAGTCCACAAAGCTGGAAAGGCTGATGGCAACCAGATTATGGGAGAAGAGCATTTTAGTCAAATGACAGAATGAATTCAAGTTTCCTGCGCTACTCAATAGGCCTACTGGGAAGATGTTAAAGATCTGATCAGTCTGTCATATTATTTCCTGGACTTTTCAGTATTTCAAAGTATTTAATCATTATAATTAATGTTTTAACTGCAAAAAAAAAAAATGATTAAAGGACAGAGTGAAAAGGCAACCTATGGAATAGGAGAAAACATCTTCAAATCCTATATCTGATGAGAGGTCCACATCCAGAATATATGAAGAACTGCTACAACTCAATGATCAAAAGCAAATATTCAGATTCAAAACTGGGCAAAAACTTGAACAAACGTTTCTTCAAAGAAGATATGCAAACAGCCAACAAGTGTAAAAAGATACTCAGCGTCACTAATCATAAAAGAAATGCCACAATCACCTCATGTCTATCAGGACGGGCACTATCAAAAGGACAGGAAATAACCAGCGTTGATGAGGACGTGGATAAATCGGAATTCCAGTGACTTGTTGGTAGGAATCTAACATGGTGTAGCCACTAGGAAAAATGGTATAAAGGGTCCTCAAAAAATTAAAAAACAGAACTTCCATGTGATCTAGCAATTCCACTCCTGGGCACATATTCAAAAGAATTCAAAACAGGATCTCAAGGAGATACCTGCACACCCATCTTCACCAAAGCACCATTCACAACAGTCAGGAGATGCAACTAACCCTAATGACCACCAGTGGCTGAAGGAGTCAGGAAAAGGTGGTGTATAGATCAAGCGGAATATTACTGTTTTTAAAAAGGAAGGAAATCTTGTCGTATGCATCAATACAGATGAACCTTGAGGATATTATGCTAAGTGGAAAAAGTCAGTCACAAAAAGATAAATATTACATGATTATTCCACTTATATGAGGTATCTAAAATAAACTCTTAGAAAGCACAAAGGTGGCTGCCATGGGTTTTGAGGACGGGGGCGGGGAGAGGGGCAGGGGAATAGTGTTTAATGGGTACAGATTTGCAGTTTTACAAGATGAAAAAGTTCTAGAGATCTGTTACATGGCAACATGCACGTATTGACACTGCTGAACTATGTGCTTTAAAAATACACTGTACTATGTACTTTACACTTAAAAATGGTTGAGACGGTGAGCTTTCATGTTTTCATGCACTTTATTTAAAAATAACGGCAAAAACACACCAAAAAAGCAATGAAAAGTTGCAGAGTTTCAGGCTACTTCATAACGGGTCTCAAATGCCAATACAGGGCCATGACTTGTCCTAGCTATAAAATTAGTTAGCAAGTTTACAATGTTCAGTTTATAGTAAAATTTCACCTTTCTCAGTTGACAAAGTAACTGTTGGCAAGCTGTACACCTGAAATCTGCAGGACACAAAATAAGTGAAACTGCACTTAATTATAAAGTCCAGCTCTAATCTACTGGTGCTGAGAATGTTGACTGTGTCATCATGAAAGGATTTTTTCCAAATTCAGTAACTTAGAACTACATATTTGCAGTTATGAGTTTAAAAAAGAAATTAGAAATTATCTTAAATACAGTCAAACTTTCGGGTGCTAAAAAGTTCAATCTAATCCATATCAAACCTAATTTCATCTAATGTGAAGCTCTTCCCCTAAGACCAGAAGAGAGGAAAGTTGGGAGCCAGAGAATGAAAAGAGGCAAATGGCAGAAAAAGGAAAAGGAAGTGTCCATCGATTCGTCTGTGGTCCTCTGGGCTGTAAAACTCCTGCCAACCGCCAGAGCCCAAATGCCAGCTCTCTCCAGTGAGACCCCGTCTCTGGATCCTCCATGCCGCTGAGGCAGGCAAGGGGCCCTCTGGCTTGTCTCTCTCAGCTCCTGCCCATGGTTCATCCACAGCCTCTTTCTGATGGGGTCCCACACCTGGCAGGCAGTCTGCACAACACAGGGAAGTTCTTTCAAGAAGACTCAGTGGTTGCCTCCAAGCAGACCTCCTGGCCAGCAGGAAGTGTCTGGCATTTGCTGTCCCCTCTCCACACACTGCTCCCCCAACTCACCACCCAAGGTAGCTCTAGCCACACACCTAGTTCCAGGTGAGAGGAAGACACCAGCCTCTGTTCACAGACACCTCCAAACTCCAGGAGAGGCATGCCACACTCCCTCAAGAGTTCGTCCTTAGGACTTCATCCTAAATCCATAGCAGCACCTGGCTGGTGACTGTGATTCAATAAAATGTCAATCTCCTTTCGCCATCATCCCAATCTTTCTGTTATTCTCTTGAGAGAATGACACACAGAGCGAAATCTTCCTTTCCCTCAAGGAAAAGCATTCTGTCCTCCCAGGAGTTCCATGCATGTAACTCATTTCCAGTCTTCCTGACAGAGGCTGGGTTACAGGATGGAGGGTGTAAGAGTTGCTAGACCCATTCAGACACCCCTTTACAAGTCCCATGATAGATGCTTCTGGAATCTCTCTTGAGATTATATGGGTGCCTACCACCTATCGGTTACAGCTCTGGATCTTGGCCAGAATTTTAGGCAAAAGAAAAACTCCCATTTAATACACTACCATATATATTTCCTTACTAATAGGATAAAAAATGAGAAGGGCTATATCAAATTGAGGTACTTGGTTATCAGGTATTCAAGGTACTTCCATGAAGTCAAAAATTCCTCCAAGAAGAGTTTAAAATTCAACTCCATTAAATATTCAAATAACTGCACAAATAAGCACTGCTGCGCAGAAAAAGAAGTCAACCCTGCTGAACCCAAGCTGGTGGCAGGCAGGCAGTGTCATCACACAATAGCTTGAACTGTCTGTCATCCAATGCTCACTATCACGTAACTTTTGATTGTGTGCACAAAAGCAGGTTTGAGGTATCAGTGTGAAACGTACAAAAGTAAAAGCTAAGCCCACCTGTATCAACACTGATGTGTACAATGAGGCCTATACAGGGGAGATGAAATCCTGGCCATTTTAGTAGCTCTACTGCCATTACTCAACATTCAGAAAATGAAGATCATGGCATCTGGTCCCATCACTTCATGGGAAATAGATGGGGAAACAGTGGAAACAGTGTCAGACTTCATTTTGGGGGGGCTCCAGAATCACTGCAGATGGTGACTGCAGCCATGAATTTAAAAGATGCTTACTCCTTGGAAGGAAAGTTATGACCAACCTAGATAGCATATTCAAAAGCAGACACATTACTTTGCCAACAAAGGTCCGTCTAGTCAAGGCTATGGATTTTCCAGGGGTCATGTATGGATGTGAGAGTTGGACTGTGAAGAAAGCTGAGCGCCAAAGAATTGATGCTTTTGAACTGTGGTGTTGGAGAAGACTCTTGAGAGTCCCTTGGACTACAAGGAGATCCAACCAGTCCATTCTGAAGGAGATCAGTCCTGGGTGTTCTTTGGAAGGAATGATGCTAAAGCTGAAACTCCAGTACTTTGGCCATCTCATGTGAAGAGTTGACTCACTGGAAAAGACTCTGATGATGGGAGGGATTGAGGGCAGGAGGAGAAGGGGATGACAGAGGATGAGATGGCTGGATGGCATCACCGACTTGATGGACATGAGTTTGAGTTGGTGATGGACAGGGAGGCCTGGCGTGCTGCAATTCACAGGGTCACAAAGAGTCGGACACGACTGAGCGACTGAACTGAACTGCCATTACTAACTGTCCCTGCATTTTACACTATTCTCTCCAGTTTCAAGCTCCAGGGTGAAAGCAGTCAGCAGGCTGAGCCTAAGGAGTGAGCCACTCCTGTAACTCCTAAGAGGCAAGACCAGGAAATGCACATTTGACCTGCACCAGCTTCCACAGCAGAAGGCAGACCCTCCCCATGGCGCACCAGTGGGCAAACCGTAGTGGACGCCAAATGTCTGTTATAGACACTCCTTATCTTCTTCCTTAAAGAACTCAGAATATAAGTCAAAACAACACTAACAATGATAAACAATTTTATTTCTGCAAGTCCACATTATATGCTAATAGCATTTCAACTAAAAAATAATTTATAAAAGCATATCACTACCACAGTCTCCCATCATCAGTCACAGTCAACCAAAAATGAAAGCTCCCAGAAGGGCTAAAATCATTAATGCAACGCTGATGACAAAGATGCCAGGAGATTATTTAATTTTTTATGTCAGAACATGTTAATTGTCATGTTTAAATTTGTAAATTGCTGCTTGTTAAACTATCCATTTACTAAAGTAATAAATAATGCATGTTGTGACATATTAGTGAAATTATTATTTTTAAAAACATCACAGACACAGATGAATAACCATTTCAGGGCAACTCCTTGTACTATTAAGGGGAAAACAAGAGGATTTGATAAGTTATACTGTGGCAGAAAAAGCAAGAATTGTTACTGTATTTTCCTACTCCAAACTGACCCTCCACATTTCAGGCTAAGTCCTCCACATTGCAGATATGGTCAATTCAGCTCAGCAAGGTACCTGGGGAGCCAAAACCAGAATCCAGAAAAATGCCTGGAGGCTTTCTGCCAAAGACGCCCTAGAAGCAGCAGTACCAGCTAACGTCAAGGTTAAGCTGGCAACGGAAGCAGGGCTGAGTTCAAAAGAAAGGCTGTAAAGAATTGCCAGGACCGGAAGAGCTGTTCTGAATCACATCACAGCAAAGGTACAGGGATCACAGCTTTCCCTAAACAATGTTCTCAGTAAATCTTTCATGTTCAATTTCACCTCTTCATACAGGGCTTGGTTCTTCACTTTCACTGAATGGAGATAAATGCTAGGATCTCTTATGATCTCCTGTGAAAGAGAAGTGGTTATTTGCAAATGCTGGAAGGCAGAGAGTAAAAACAAAGTTTATAGAACACATGTAATTTTACAATTCAACCATGTGCATGAGAGGAAAAAAAAAACAAAACAAAACCCTGTGCTCTACACACAAGATCTGAATATTTATATTAAAAAAAAAAAACTCTCAGAAACTAAATCAGAAGTGACCACTTAAAAAAAAATTAACCAATGATGATACAAAAATATTTAATACTTGGTAAACAAAGGATTCAACGTAAAATATGTGCCTACTGAGTCAAAGTTAAACTTCTAAACTTGGCCTTCTTAGCTCTTCATGGCCCAGCTGTAACCTACCTTTTAAAATCTTACTTCCTCCTGCTTCCCTTTTATCTACCTTTTCCATCTACCTATTTACATGCCTGTACCAGCAAGCCGTATTGCTCCCAGTTCCTCACATTCTCCTCTGTGCCCTTGTTCATAGTAATGAGCCCTTCTTCCCTTCCTCCCGCAACGCTCCTTAAAAGTCAAGGGGTTCAAATTTCACTCTTCCTCCAATGACTACCCCAATGACATCGTGGCCAAGAAATCTTCCTGGGTCTCCCAGGGAGTGCTCTTCCCTTCCTCTGGCTCCCAGAGCCCTGGCTGACCTCTTACAAGAAACTACACTCTGTTCCTTTATAACAGTCATTTAGTTTACAAGGGGCTTCCCTTGTGGCTCAGCTGGTAGAGAATCAGCCTGCAATGTGGAAGACCTGGGTTCAGTCCCTGGGTTGGGAAGATCCCCTGGAGAAGGGAAAGGCTACCCACCCCAGTATTCTGGCCTGGAGACTTCCAGGGACCACACAGTCCATGGGGTCGCAAAAAGTCAGACACAACTGAGCAACTTCACTTTCACTTTACCTTCACAACGCAGCTCTAACTTTATGGAGAGACACCCATACCATGCTCTGCGTACAAAGGTCTCCTGCTTGGGCCTCCAGAAGAGGGCAGACCCTACCTGCACCTATGGTTCCTATCTGCCTTGTTACTCCCCTCAGGTATAAAAGCTCCTTTACTCCCCTGGCTCTTCATCACCAGGACTTAGTTCTCCACCCAGACAATGCACTTTCTTTCAGAAGCACTGAGTGACACTTGGTGGTCTGACCTGTTTTCTGCTTCACCGTACCATTACCTTAACCACACAGTGGAAGGGACACCACTGACAAGGCTTGTGCCAGGGAACCCCTAGTGAGTAGATGAATAACCCCACAGTACTCAGCCCCGGCTAGCCTGGTACCGCCGTGTGGACTGAGCCCTTCAACCTTTCACACTGACAGGAAAGGCGACAGTGCCGACTGGCCCTGGGCCGAGTGCCCTGCTCCACGCCTCTCTCGGACCTCAGCACTCAACTCCCTCCCACTGCATCTGCACAGCTCCTTAACTTCTTAATGAGGCTGAACAAACTCTCAGCCATGCCAGCCTTACAGTCTCAGATGAGCTGAGTATCAAATATAAGATAGGGAAAAATGACTCAGTTGACACAGATAACTAGGCAGCTCTATCTCCCCATATATATAGACATACTGACTTAAAAAATGTTAAAATGTGAAAAACATGTTTTGGAATCCATGAAATACATATAGAACAGAAATGAATTTATTTTATATATAGATTTCATATGCATAATACATAAAGAATCTATGAAATGCAATACATATAGAAATAGATCTAGTTCTGAGGGTTTTTTTTTTCTGACATAATGTGATAATTTTGTAATTTATTTTTCTCACCAAGAATGTATTTGGGAGAGTTTACCATACCCGTTGCATACTGTTAGGTGTGGCAGAATATTCTACATGCTGGCTATTCCACTGTGTATTTAGCTTTTCCAATATTTCACCACTGCTAACACAGAGAGAATAAGTGTGTGCTCTTGTATACTGTACTAGACACAAAATTACTGAATCAAAGGTATGTGACTTTATTTTCATAGACACTGTCAAGCTGCCTTCCAAAAACACCTGAACAATTTATATATTCACTATATATAAAGTACACCCATTTTTTTCTGTCACCAAAACAGAATATTATTAATCTTTTTAACTTCTGTCAATATAACAGGAAAAAAAATATCTGATTGTTCTGCAGAAGGTTTCTTGTACTCTCTACATTTATCCTTTGTCTATTACACATGGTCTATTTTCTCCTAGTCTCTTACTTGTCCTTTAATTATACTTGTGATTTTTGTCTTTGGTGATACAGAGGTTTCAAATCTTTGCAAGTCCAATTTACTCATCACTTCCCGTCTATACCTGAGTTTGTTTACATATAGGGAATATTTTCTTCTAACAGTAACTCATTCTTTGCAATTCCGCTGGGTTCTGGCCTGGCAGTGCTTACGGGGAGAAGGCATACACTCCCACGACCCAAACACTGGAAAATTTCCATAGCTATCCTGAGCCCACCTCTGAAAGGGGCAGGTGCCAGCCAGTGGGCACCAGGAAGGACTAGCCAGTTCCCTTCCTTAATGTCTGAGGCAGAAGCCTAACCTATTCCATCCAGGCTTGTTTGCCAAACTGGTCAGCCTGACTCCTGACCCAAGGCCAGAGACCAAGGCCCAGATACACAGAGGCGAGCATCCCACTCTCCATGGCTGAGTTTCCGAACCACCAGTGTCTGGACATCTTGTGTGAAGACTGCCAACCCAAGCCCACACACACACACCCATCACCACCGCAGCCTCAGATGTAACAGACACCCCTGACCTGGCAAAAACAAACCCAGAGTGACAGTGTGTACCCACAGCAGGTAACTCTGGTGACTGGATCCTGACAGGCCCAGCTGTCAAGACAGAGTCTGTGTGACAGGGACTCCTGTCCCCAGGGGAAAAACCGGGCCCTTCTCCCTCCACATCTGCACCATGAGACCAGATCACTAACTCCAGCTCGCCACTGTTTACATGGCCTCCCTCTCTCAGCCTATGACCTACTGCTCCCCGCCTGCCTAAGCTTTACCCTTCAGGCCCTCATGACTCACCCAACTGCCAGAAAGAGGGCCCAGGACAGTTGGGTTCCGAGTTCCCTGCCTCCCGAGCAGTGCTTAGGGGCTCACTGGGAAGACGCAGGGTTGTGGAGGGTCACAGATTGGTGGGAACACACAGCTCTCTGCTCTAAATTCATGATTAATTTAGCTAAAATCACAGAACTTAATGGGCAAGCGAGGTGGCTAGACAGAGCAGGGGCAGATGCAGCCTGCTTTCCTGTGGCTTCTCCTTTGCCCCTGGGTTTCCAGCTAAGAGCACAGCCAACTGAACTCAGGATCTTGTCAGTTTAAAGGGGAAAAAGCTGAGTTCTTGCTGCAAGTTTTTTAAAAAACCTGGCTTTCTTAACACTCTCTATACTTCTGTTTAAGGGAATATTTATATACATTAGATAATCCTGGCTGTTGAGCCAAACTTGGCATTTATTAAGAATCCCTCCTCACAGAGGTGAGGAGAAATGTGTGTGCAGAGGTGGGGTAGGGGCATGGGGGGATTCACGCCCAGTATCTCTCCCTCCAGAGAGATACTTTCCAGAGTCTTGGGAAAGTCCATCTTTCAGAAACGCTGAAGACCTGAGGGGCCTGCTCAAACACATCTGGAACTCAGCAGAGCTTCTCACAGTGCACACCTGGAGAAATCCCAGTCCCACCTCAACCCTCTCTCACTCCAGATTAATCTTGTATGTGGGGATCTTAATGTTCCCAGATATAAACAGTTCCTTCTTGGGCTGTTACAGCCCCAGCTAGGCTGCAAAGCCCTGAAGCCGAATCCTGACTTCAACAGTCTGAAGATAATACCCTATTTGGCTTGGCATTCTGGGCTCTAGAAGGAACCCCTTTGGACAGAGCTCACCCCATCAGCTTATCAAAACCTCCCCAGTAAGACTCAAATAGAAAGCTCCTTGAGGGGACCACCTAAGTTTAATTCACTCCTAAGGCCTCCACGTTTAGTATAGTTCTTTACACACAGGAAATATTTTCTAAATATTTGTTCAATTAATTACATTGGAGTTATTTTTGGACTCATTTGCTTTCTCAAAGAAGTTCATTTCTAATATATTTAAGTCTGATAAACTTACTCCTTTGTTAAATAAGGCCAAAGTATTGGAGTTTCAGCTTCAGCATCAGTCCTTTCAATGAACACCCAGGACTGATCTTACTAACTTCAAATTTAACCAGTTGAGGCTGGTTCCAACCCGAAACGAGAAACCTTGACAGCCCAAGATGTCGTTATACTAAATGGTGATTTTCTACATGATCTAAATCTCTGTTGTCTAATATGATAACCACTAACCAACCACCTTGGACTGCAAGGAGATCCAACCAGTCCATTCTAAAGGAGATCAGCCCTGGGTGTTCTTTGGAAGGAATGACGCTAAAGCTGAAACTCCAGTATTCTGGCCACCTCATGCAAAGAGTTGACTCATTGGAAAAGACTCTGATGCTGGGAGGGATTGGGAGGAGGAGGAGAAGGGGACAACAGAGGATGAGATGGCTGGATGGCATCACCGACTCGATGGACATAAGTCTGAGTGAACTCCGGGAGATGGTGATGGACAGGGAGGCCTGGCATGCTGCGATTCATGGGGTCGCAAAGAGTCGGACACGACTGAGAAACTGAACTGAACTGAACTGAACCAACCACCTGTGACTATTTAAATTTTAACTTTAAAGAAAACTTAAAATTTAACTCTTAGGTCTCACTAGCCACATTTAAGTGCACAACAGCCACAAGTGGTTAATATTGGACAATGCAAATGTAGAACATATTTCCATCATTCTTTTGATCAGCATCACTCCGCTGCTGCTGCTAAGTTGCTTCAGTCGTGTCCGACTCTGTGCAACCCCAGAGACGGCAGCCCACCAGGCTCCCCCGTCCCTGGGATTCTCCAGGCAAGAACACTGGAGTGGGTTGCCGTTGCCTTCTCCAATGCATGAAAGTGAAAAGTGAAAGTGAAATCGCTTAGTCGTGTCTGACTCCTAGCGACCCCACGGACTGCAGCCCACCAGGCTCCTCTGCCCATGGGATTTTCCAGGCAAGAGTACTGGAGTGGGGTGCCATTGCCTTTTCCGCAGCACCACTCTAGATGCAATATAAATCTTGAAAAACTGAACAATTCTTAGCTTGCATCCAATAAGTATCAGATCATCAAAGTGCCATGATTAAATTAAAAATATACTGCTCCTTTAATTAAATCAACAGAAGGAAACACTCACTGATCAGCAGAGCTTTTATAATAATAGATTTGTCTTATGACAATGAAAAATTTAAACACAGCATAGTTCTCATCTATCTCTGGTTGCCAAAAGTAACATGCTAGGCAGAGGGCAATGCATACTTTAAGTTACATGTCTCCTCTGTCTGGCCAGATAAAATTTCTGGTTAATGGTCATTTAAAGAACTAATTTTTATATAACCCTTAATGTCTTGGGCCAAGTGTGCAAACACTTAGAAATTTTTTCAACCCAGGGATTTCACCATGTGTGCATACAAAACCAAAGTATCTAAATCCTCTAGAAGTTCAGAATCTGAAACTAGGAGAAAGGCTGCCATGAATATGTTAAGTATGTAAATTAGAACAAAGGAAGCCTCTACTATGTGGGTCAATCTCCCACCCCTTCCCACTAAATGCCACTTTTCTTAACACATAAAATACACGCATGGGGAGTGAGAGAAAAGTGATCTTCTGCAGACTTCTAGGAACACTGAGACTCCAAGGTAAAAGATCCAGAAAGCAAAGTCACATCACTTTGACAGAAAAGTTTTTTCCCACGGTGAAATCAGTAAGAGGGACACTAAACGCACAACGGAAAAAAAAAAAAAAATCAAAACCACGGTGGACAGTGGACAGACAAAAGAGGCCTGAAGGGAAAGACAAGGTAACAACTTACCAAGGAGATTCAAGGTGTGACACGGAACATTAGAGTCTGAGCTTTACACGTTTTGAGTGCATATCTGTGACATTCTTACTGGGCTGTCCACCACCCTGTCTAAGAAATTGAGCTTTATCTACTACCCAAGGTCATTCATTTACCACTTCTTACTGAGATGTACTCTACCTTAAGGACCACTCAAGTGGGTCACAAACAATCTGACTGTCTTCAGGTCAGTTTTCTGCTCTATCCTAAGGCCAGTGATTTCCAACTAACTGAAATACATCGCTAAAATTCGGCCAGGAGGGCGGCAGGAGGTATGATGGGCAGGCAACAGACTGGGGACTTTTACCTTTCACCTCCCTTGACCTGCAGCCGCACATCACAGTCCTAAAATGGGGATCATCTTTTATGCCTGACTCCTTTGCCCTTAAAGAGCTGTTTATCATCATGAAATGAAAATGTATTTTTTCCTTTGGAAATATACATGTTCTGTGACGAGACAGGAAATACTTAAGACCGTGATGGGTCGAACCATACTGGGCTCACAGTACTGATCTTGAGTTTACTGGAAATTTTTAAGAGGTTAAAATTTCATCCAGGTAAGAGAGAAACAGATGAGAAACAACTTAATCTCCCATTTTATACATCCATTATTTCAATTCCATTGCTGACTGTCTGTAAACTTTTTACAAACTCTCAGAAACTCAAACAGAAACAGTGCGTGAGTCACTCTCTCAATAGCGTATAAATGATGAGGAATATGTTACTATATGCACACCATCATTCACTGAAATTTTTACTTAGCTGTTTTTAATAAAGAAAATCACATGATCATCAAAAGTATCTGTATTATAAGCATGTTACAGATTCTGGTACTGATTTCTTAAAATTCAGAAGGAGGTAAATTAAAAAAAAACTAACATATCAACCTTCAGAAACCAGGTTTAAAATGTTTAGAACATTTAAAAAAACTAATGTTTTAACCTCGATTTACCAGCTATCAGGGAAGAAATTAACTTTTTAAACAAAGATAATTTTTAAAAGTAAGCAATCTTATAAAATGTTTATCTAACCAAATCCCGGCATGCTGGCTACAGCATCTCTATTGACATACCTAAAAAACCACAAATTACTATGAAATTGGTCTGGAAACATGTGGCCCATGGAGAAAGTGTTTAACAAAGAAAGGTTTCTCTCTAAATTATATTAGTATTCACAGAGCGGAACAGCGTGTTACAGATGCATGGCATTAGCCTCACGTTCAATAATACCTTTACTAATAAGAGAATATATCCGAATATCACACTTCTTTTTTATAAAACGTAATTAGCAGCGGCTAGAATTGAGAGGCCCAGGGATGAGTTCCAGGATGTCAGATAAGAAGATGGCTGCAGAATGAAATTATCATTAAATATTAACTAAAAGTCAAACATGCAAGAAAATATAAAATATGCATCAGACAGTTTGAGGAAGAGGTTGAGGAAAAAAGAGAGTAAGCCAGATTACTTTAACAGCAAGAGGAGAAATAAGAGGAATTTCTATTTGAACAGGAAAGGGAGGACAGCACAGGAAATCTTGAAGAGGGGCAGGGCTCCAGGCTCTAAGTGAGGTGAAAGGGAGGATTCTGGAAGCCCCAGTAGACGCATCCAGTCTGGGTCTCAGCATCAGGGAAAGGAGTGGGAGGGTCTTTCCAATCATACCCTTCCCCCTGCAGACCACCCAGCAAGGGCCTGTCTACATTAAGACTGCCTTCAAGGTCAACCTCAGCAGGAAGCCTAGGAGGGCTTCTGGCGTCTAAAGCTCCACCCCTACCCAGTGTGCTAGCCTGCTGCATAGAGTGTAACATGTAAATGATGCCTGAGATAACATACACTTGTTTCCAGTATAATCAATCAATCAAAAGTATCAGTGAAAGATATCAAATTATTATGTTTTGACAGAATGACAGAAGATGGAGTCTGGGATGTCTGAAGCTGGCCAGAAGGGAAGGCAGGGAGCTAAGGGCAGTGGAAATGCCAGAAGTGAGGGATGTGCGGCTACAGACCAGCACTTCACTTTCAGTTCAGTTCAGTTCAGTCGCTCAGTCGTGTCCAACTCTTTGCGACCCCATGAATCCCAGCACGCCAGGCCTCCCTGTCCATCACCAACTCCCGGAGTTCACTCAGACTCACGTCCATCGAGTCCGTGATGCCATCTAGGCATCTCATCCTCTGTCGTCCCCTTCTCCTCCTGCCCCCAATCTCTCCCAGCATCAGAGTCTTTTCCAATGAGTCAACTCTTTGCATGAGGTGGCCAAAGTACTGGAGTTTCAGCTTCAGCGTCATTCCTTCCAAAGAAATTCCAGGGTTGATCTCCTTCAGAATGGACTGGTTGGATCTCCTTGCAGTCCAAAGGACTCTCAAGAGTCTTCTCCAACAACACAGTTCAAAAGCATCAACTCTTCAGCGCTCAGCCTTCTTCACAGTCCAACTCTCACATCCATACATGACCACAGGAAAAACCATAGCCTTGACTAGACGGACTTTAGTTGGCAAAGTAACGTCTCTGCTTTTGAATATGCTATCTAGGTTGGTCATAACTTTTCTTCCAAGGAGTAAGCGTCTTTTAATTTCATGGCTGCAGTCACCATCTGCAGTGATTCTGGAGCCCAAAAAAATAAAGTCTGACACTGTTTCCACTGTTTCCCCATCTATTTCCCATGAAGTGACAAGGTGATCTCAGGAAGGCCTCATGATAAGCATACAGATGAAGTGGAGAGAGCAAATGAGGGGAATCCTAATCTACCCCTAATCTTGGAAAACTAATGCTATCTAATGAGAGTCAAACAAAATAAGTTATACACAGTATCCTTAAAGAATCAGAGCAAGATTTGCCTGAAGACCCAATAATTCTACTCCTAGGCTTATTCTAGGAGAATACAGGTATGTTTTGGGCTTCCCTGGTGGCTCAGCAGTAAAGAATCTGCCTGCCAAAGTAGGAGATGTAAGAGATGCAGGTTCAACCCCTGGATAGGAAGATCCCCTAAAGGAGGGCGTGGCAACCCACTCCAGTATTCTTGCCTGGAGAATTCTGTGGACAGAGGATCCTGGAGGGCTATATATAGTCCATAGGGTCTCAGAGAGTTGGACACGACTGAAGTGACTTAGCACACGTGCACATAGATAGATCTGTTTCAAAAGAGCTGAAAACATGTGTCCACCCAGAAACTTGTACACAAATGTTCGTAGCAGTATTCAAAATAGCCAGAAAGTAGAAACAGCCTAAATGTCTACCAACTTATAAATGGATAAACAAAATATGACATATCCATACAGTGGAATGTTATTCAGCAATTAAAAGGAATGAACCACTGCTCCATGCTACAACATGAATGACCTTGAAAACATTATGCTAAGTGAAAGAGGCCAGACACAAAGGAGGCCACAAACTGTATGATTCCATTCAGATGCAATGTCCAGAACAGACAAATCCCAAACAGCCAGTACATAGACTAGAAGTTGCCAGGGGCCGAGGTGACTGCAAGTGCGTACAGGGTTTCATTTTGTAATGAAAATGTTCTGAAATTAGGTAGATGTTGCATGGCTTTGTGAATATACGAATAAAACCACTTAACTGTATACTTTTAAAGGGGTGAATTTTAGGATATATGAATTATATCTCAATTTTTCAAAAAAATATTTGCTCGAAGACAATAAAATATCCAAAGACTGTCTATCAGAAGGGGAGACTTGTCTACAACAGAAGCTCAGAAAGGGTGAAGAAACAAAATGGCAGTGTCCAGAGGAGAAGCCTCACCTGCAGAGAGACCAGGAACTTGGTCTGTTCCTGTTAAAAGGGCTTTTTTTTTTTTTTGCCACGTGTGGCTTGTGGGATCTTAATTCCCTGACCAGGGATCTAACCTAGGCCCTCAGCAGTGAAGGTACCCAGTCCTAACCAAGAGAGCACAGGGAATTCCTTCAGTTCAGTTACTCAGTCATGTCCAGCTCTTTGTGACCGCATGGACTAGAGTATGCCAGGCTTCCCTGTCCATCACCAACTCCCAGAGCTTGCTCAAATTCATGTCCATCGAGTTGGTGATACCATCCAACCATCTCATCCTCTGTCATCCCCTTCTCCTCCAGCCTTCAATCTTTCCCAGCATCAGGGTCTTTTCAAATGAGTTATTTCTTCGCATCAGGTGGCCAAAGTATTGGAGCTTCAGCTTCAGCATCAGTCCTTCCAATGAATATTTAGGGCTGATTTCCATTAGGTTTGACTGGTTGCATCTCCCTGCAATCCAAGGGACTCTCCAGAGTCTTCTCCAACACCACAGTTCAAAAGCATCAATTCTTTGGCGATCAGCTTTCCTTATAGTCCAACTCTCACACCCATACATGACTATGGGAAAAACCATAGCTTTGACTAGATGGACCTTTGTTGGCAAAGTAATGTCTCTGCTTTTTAATATGCTGTCTAGATTGGTCATAACTTTTCTTCCAAGGAGCAAGTGTCTTTTAAATTCATGGCTGCAGTCACCATCTGCAGTGATTTTGGAGTCCAAGAAAATAAAATCTGTCACTGTTTCCAATGTTTCCCCATCTATTTGCCATGAAGTGATGGGACTGGATGCCATGATCTTATTTTTCTGAATGTTGAGTTTTAAGCCAACTTTTTCACTGTCCTCTTTCACTTTCATCACGGAATTCCTTAGAAAGGCTTTTCTGAACAGCATTAGCAATACAGAATTCACCCCAGGCTGGAGTGAACAGAGCCCCCTGGAGTTGAGTAACGCAGCAGCCCAAAGACCCTTTTGTCAAAAGCTCAGATGTACTAAGCAGCTTCTGCTTCCAGTATGCTCCACGGATCCAAAATCACTTATTTCTTCTTGTACATTATTAAATTATTATTTAATAGTCTGATAATTATTTTGTATAATTTACAATTAAATATTTGATACTATTAAATTATTATTAAAATTAAATTATTAAGCTGCCTTTCAGTCTTTGTAAGCCCAGCCAAGGTGGTTTTATCCTCAAGAGATAACTCACTTCTGTATTTTTAGACCCAAGAGAATATGGTAAGACTAGGGCAACAACCACCCTGGTTTTCCTAGGACTGTCCAGGCTATGTAGTACTGAAAGCTCTGCATCCCAGGAAATTTCTCAGTCCCAGGCAAACCAGGATAGTTGGTCACCCTAAATAAGACCCTGAAGTGAGTAACTACACCAAGACAACGTCACCCTATCAAGGGCAGCTACTGCACAGAATGACTGACACAAACTCATTCTCAACATCTTTTCCTTTACCTTCCAACCAGAGAGACTGCAAAGTTAAACTTGTGACCTCCCAGAGTACTCGCAGCGAGTGACGACCATGTGACTCAGCTCAAGGCAATGAAATATAAGCACAGGCCCCTGGTGGAGGACAAGAGGCCTCATTTCCTGAACAGAAAGGAAAAGCCTTGTGCTGCTACCCCTGGCCCTTTGCCTCTTTTCCCTGGTGGAACACAGCAGTGGTGACTACACATAAAGAAGCCACATTGTGAGAATGAGAGGAGTGGGAGAGAGGCCTCAGTGCTGAGGACGGCAAAGCAGAAAGATGCAAAGGCGGAACCACGGCATCCTGGCAGCCTTGGGGCGCCCACCTTGGCTGCTGCAAGAGACAAAAACCCCCTGCCTGTTCAACCTCCACTGCAGCTCTTGACTCTCTACTATCCAATGTCCCTTACCTACAGTATCTGAAACTTCTTGAGAAAGAGTCATCAGGCTACTCCAGGTTTAAAGGAAATCATGAGAAACAATATGAAAAAGTGAATTGTTCTCATGTATATTTTATTTAAAAAAAAAAAAAAAAGCTCAGGGATAGAGTACAGCATGGATTGGACCTGGGATAGGGGTATTTGCTGGTTTGCTGGGTATACAACTAGGTAAATGTTTTAAAGCTGAAAAGTTAATAGTTTGTTTCATAGTCAGGCAACAGGCATGGAGTTCAAATCTACAACATCAAAATGGCCTCTTCAAAATGTCATAGAGTTTTCTTGGAAATATTCCATTTTGAATCAATAAATGTTTTCTAACTTTTAAAACTTCAATAGATACTTAATCTTTCTGCTTCATGGATGAGCAGACTAAGGCTCAGAAATAAAAGTGAAAGGCCTACATTCACACAGGAGGCAGAGGAGCCAGGACCTAGCACCAGCCCAAAGACTCCCTGCCTCTGACCCAGGGCTGTCAGGGCTGGGGAGAGCGCTTTGAAAGATGCACCAGTTTGCCTAAATGAGGAGAGGACACGATGAGGCTCCACATGGTGGCACATATAACTTCACCACAGTGTCTTTAAAAAAAAAAAAGGTGTAAACAAGTCTGAGTTTATTATAAAGAGGCTTTACTCTATTTATAAAGATTTATATATTAATGTATATGTGTGTGTATTAGATAATAAAGTATCTTGTGAATCAAAACAGTCTGTTGAGATATCTATAATACAATTATTCAAAATAAATAAAATGAAAAAAATTTTGCTGATCAGGGAGAAAACGAAAAGTAAAATTGCTCAAAATATCTAATAAAATGAAGACCAGGCCCCCTTCCTGGGCTAATCCTTGAATGTCAGTATTCCCGGAGACCCGTCCTCTCCTCAGCAACTGTTCCCTAGACTCTCCTCACTCATCCCACACAACAGACTAGAAATGTGTCTCAATACTTTGGTGTGTCCTCTCGGATACTGCTTCACACCCAAGACCTCGCTTCTCCTTTACCTCAGTTGCACATTATTCCCTGCCTCCAATCTCTCTGCCCCACAATCAACCAATTATGTATCTGAAATACAAATCTCTCCTCCTCCGCTTAAAAGCCTACTGACAGAATAAAATCCAAGTTTCTTCACTGGACCCAGCTCTACAATGCTCTCAGCCTCTTCTTCCCTCACACTCCCCCTCCTCCGAGCCATACACTCTGTTCGGCCATCTGCTGTTTATCCGTTGCCCAAACGTGCATTCTGGATTACACCTCCAAAGTTCTGGGTTCACTACACCCTCTGCCTAGAATGCCATCCCCACTTCTGGGCTGTCTGGTGCACTCTGACACTAAATCTCAGCCTAAAATTTCCTTCCCCTGCAAACCCCTGCCCAGAGAAACAAGTTTCTCTGCTCCTTCGTGCTCTCAAGGTAACTTCATGCCGAGCCCACTTCCTCAGAACAGAGCATGAGCATTAGTTGTATAGTTAGTAACCAATGTCCAACTAGAGTCTCCCTGGTTGGCCAGTACATACTATACCCATGATAGGTAGCCAGTAAACAGATATGAAATATTTCATGGATCACTGACAAAGCGGGAAGCCCACTTATCCTTGAGTTTCTTAAGGAAAAGAGTGGTGTCTTAACCATTTCTGTATCCCTAATACAGGCAAATCTGAAATGCCCAATAACCATGTGCTGAACTCGTCATCACAGCTCCTTACAAGTATCACCACTGAGCTGTGATTTAAAGCCATCCCTCTCTGTGAACTGAGAATTGTCTACTCAGACAGAGGTGTCATTCAGAGAAACTTCATGTTGATAGATGTATTTTTTATTTGTTTTAAACTTTTGTACAACCAGCATGCATTATTTTTATAATTGGGTATTTCCCTTTGAGGGGAGAGGAAAGAGTAGGCAGAGAGACTGTCAATGTTATTACTCACTGTTGATTATATAGAATTAGAATCCCAAAACAAATTATCCTTAAGTTCAGAAAAGGCTGGAGAAATACTATCTCTTCAAAGCTCTATGCTTTTGGCAATGAGAATCTTAAAAACCATGTTTCTCTTTCCCCTTAGCGTTCAGAATGGTTAGAACTAACTTATTCAATCTAGACATAGGATTTATCTAGTCTTTCATCTTAATTATTTGTTACTTTGAAAAGAAGATTTGTATATTAATATAAATACATTTTAATCACCTACGTCACCCAAAATCATTTTTTTGATCCAGGCATAGTATAACCACCATATATAAAGGTAAAATTTGGCAGAGCCACTTTCAGAAGCATCAAAACCATAGTAAAGCCTTGGACTGGCAAAATCATTCCCCCCCTTTTCTAAATTATTTCAATGAATTTTAAAGAGCTTCTTCACTTCAAATGGGATCTTAAAACCACCACATATTTAAGCATCATTAAAAATCTGGTGTAAAGTATTAGACTGCCCACACTGACACATAAAACCTTAGCACTACATTATTCTGCTCCCAGAAACCCTTGCACTTGGCTTACTTTTCCCATGGAATACAAGGCCTCCTTAAATTGAAAAATAATTCTCTATGATATTTAACAAAGCAATAATTCCTCAAAATAAAACTCTGCCTTAGTATTTGGAGATGCCTAAGAAATAGTACCATGAAAAGCACACACACAAAAGCAAAGATCAGCTTTTGATAAACAAGTCTTTGCATGAGAAACAGTAACATCGGTCACCAGAAAAGAACACTTCTATGTATCGCCCACATTCCATACATAACAGAGGAGGCATGATCCTAAGAAGTCAAAGCCTATTTTTTTATTGCCAAAGTGAAAAATTAGGAGATACATTTACATTTTCAGAGCCCTTCAAATAGTGGGCAAAGTTGACATGAAGTTGCAACTGCAAATATTTGTTCTTTTCTTGGTTTAAAACTTTCATGATGATAAAAATTCTGTATAAAGAGCCACTAATTAAAAAGGAATCAATTTGTCTTATAGGATGCTTGAATTTGTATGTTTTTTAAGATGAATAAAATGGTACACACTAGAAAGCAATGGGAATTAGAATATTTAATTTTATTGGTTTAACAAGTTCCTCCTGAGATCTCAATTGTCAAATCTAAGAAGTTCCTTTACACAATAATTTGTTCAACAAGGTAGCAGTATGGTATAAATTAATATCTCCCCTGACCTTGAAAGTACAGAAGGCAGAGACTTCCCTGGCAGTTCAGTGGTTAAGACTGGGCTTCCAAGGCAGGGAGCACAGGTTTGATTCCTGGTCAGGGAACTAAGATCCCACTAAGATCCTGCATGGCACAGCCAAAAAAAATAAAAGGAAGCATAATGTGTGGTGAAGAAACAAATTAAATGTCTGAGAAAAAGACAATTTTCTATTACTTTGATTTTAGGGTCACTTGATATTCCCATTTAATGGTAATCAAGTAAGAAGGTCCCCTCATTGTGCAAGACTCCTTAAATTTCTCAGAGAACTAGCTAAAGCAAATTGATTATCGCATAGCACACACAGACAGTCATTTCTGCTACTACTTACCTCTATACTAACCTGGAATATAGACCTTAAGCCTGAATTGATTTCTTATAGTAAGCATCACTGCAACAAAAAACTAGGAGTTATTGAGTTCTTATTATGTGGCAAGGACTGTCTGAAACACTGTGTGTATTACCTAATTTACTCTGTGAAATGAGTACTATTCTCCCTAATTTATCAGATAAAAAATTTAAAAACACATATCTCACACAGAGAAGTAACTTCTCAGAATAAATAAATTCACTTACTGCTAGTAAATCCAGGGCTCAAAAGCAGGGAATCAGCTGTTACATAAATTGATATTGGGCCCTTCCCCCTCCCTCTACAAAACATCTTCTCCAGGTGCTCACAGAGCTTTTCTCCACCTTTCTCTTAACTGCTCCTGGGCTCTATCCCCAGGCCTCTACTCTTCTGATCCACACTACCAGCTCACCCACCCCAGGCCCATCCAACCCCCCAGCCTCACCCTGGGAAACTCATCAAATCTCAGTCCTTTTAATATCAGCTATATACTGCTAAGTCGCTTCAGTCGTGTCCGACTCTGTGTGACCCCATAGGCGGCAGCCCACCAGGCTCCCCCATCCCTGGGATTCTCCAGGCAAGAACACTGGACTGAGTTGCTATTTCCTTCTCCGATGCATGAAAGTGAAAAGAGAAAGGGAAAATCGCTCAGTCGTGTCTGACTCTTCACGACCCCATGGGCTGCAGCCTACCAGGCTCCTCCATCCATGGGATTTTCCAGGCGAGAGTACTGGAGTGGGGTGCCACTGCCTTCTCCGAGCTATATACTAATGACTCTCAAATTCTCCAGTTCAGACTCTGACCTAAGACTTTGACCATCCAACTGACCACCCTGGGTCTCTACTTGTATGTCCAAAAGGCCTCTGAAACTCACGGCCAGGAACAGAACGGCTGAATTACTTTTCTCTACAGTCATATTTCTATATCAGCCTCTAGTCTTTCTTACCAGTAAATGGTTCCATCATCCACCTAGATTTATCCCTGCATCCCTTCCCTCCACATCAATCCATTATTTGGTCCTGTTAGCTTTTTTTAAAAAAAAATTTTATTGAAGTATAGCTGATTTACAATGTATTAATTTCCATTGGACCACAAAGTGATTCAATTATACATATATATATGTGTGTGTGTGTGTGTGTATACCCATATATATATATATGCTAAGTCACTTCAGTCATATCCGACTTTTTGCAACCCTACAGACCACAGTGTGCCAGTCTCCTCTGTCCTTGGGATTCTCCAGGCAAGGATACTGGAGTGAACTGTTATGCCCTATACATATACATACACACACACACATACACACACCCCCTAAAAGGAGTACTGGGACCTCAGCTTAAAACCCCTGAACCTGGTGACCTCGAAGGCCACCTGCTACTCTAAAATGTTATTCTCCAGCTGAAGGACCACACAAGGGTTGTACTAAATTAGGGCTTCCCTGGTGGCTCAGACAGTAAAGAATCTGCCTGCAATGCAGGAGACCCTGGATCAATCATCCCTGGGTTGGGAAGATCCCCTAGAGAAGGAAATGGCAAACTACTCCAGTGATCTCACCTGGGAAATCCCACGGACAGAAGAACCTGGCGTGCTACAGTCTATGGGGCCGAAAGAGTCAGACATGACTTAGCGAGTAAACCACCACCGCCACTATATATGTGTTATATATTTCCTTTCCATTATGGTTTTTCACAGGATATTGAATACAGATGCCTGTGCTATACAGCAAATAGGTCCTATTAGCTTCGTCTCCAAAAAAAATATCCTAGACCTCACTTCCTCTCCTTCCACTCTCCTTTGATCCCTCGCCACTGTTCTGTCCCGCCAACACCCTTGGCTTGTTTCCAACTCAGGACATTGGCCTGGGCTATTGCTTCCGCTTGGGCCACTCTTCCCTGAAGCGAAGCTGCACCTTCAGTTTCACTTGGGTTTGAACTCAAATGTCACCTTCTCAGAGAGGCCTTCCTAGATCAGTCCTCCTAAACCTTTAGAGCACCTATCACTCAAAAAACTGAAGGAATCTTAAAGTTTACTTGGTAACGTGTTTAAAGGTAAGCTCCTTGAGGGCCAGAGCTGTTCTGCTCATTGCTGTTGCCTAGAACAACAGCCTGGCACACAACAGGCACGCAATATTTGTTGACTCCAAGGCTGGAAGGGGAGGATGACTATCAAGTCCACAAAAAACACTCTGACTTAAAGCCCATCAATCATTAAGAAAATAAACAACACAGGACAGCCAACAGTAGCCACCCAAGTGAGCTTATCTTCTGCTTTCTTATTCCCATGGGGATTGTAAAACCTGTTTACAATAATCCGGTACCTGGTGCTTCAATTTTCAATGGTAACTCAAAGTAAATAACACATTTTATATCATGACGGGTCTATACATATGTACATATTTAACTAAAACTAAAGTTTCATGAAACATTACTTATCCTTTCCACACAGGACATGCTACAATGTTTCTTTTTCACTGTTTTTTAAAGCTGCTAACAACTACTACATCAATTTCACAACCAACTAATGGGATAGGATTCAGTTTGAAGAAGACTTTTAACTCATGCCTATATGTTGTTTCTTCTGGGTAAAGACAGTAAAATTTCTGCCTACATCTAGCAACTTCAAATGAGCCA
Source organism: Oryx dammah (assembly GCF_014754425.2). Taxonomy (NCBI): domain Eukaryota; kingdom Metazoa; phylum Chordata; class Mammalia; order Artiodactyla; family Bovidae; genus Oryx; species Oryx dammah. The sequence continues at coordinate 29,150,914 of NW_024070190.1, forward strand.
CTCACTTCACAGCCCTGAACCTCACCTCACCTGGAAAATAAATCACTATGTTAACTATTCGTAAAGTGGCTGCCTTGAGTAGAATGGATTAGGGGTGAGAGTACCTTGGGAAGAAGATTCTTTTGGACTCTGTTACCCTAAGGAGGCAATTTCTACCTCCTGCTCTTCCCCAGGCCACCACATCCACTCCATCAGCAAGTTCCATTAATTCTACCTCCAATTCACATTTCAAAACTGTCCTCTTCTCTCCATCCCACTGTGACACCGCAATCCATGTCTCCATCATCCCAACAGCCTCCTTCTGGACTTGCCTACCCCTACTCTGGTCCCCTGTAATTCCTCTCACACACAGCAGCCTCAGAGACCTTTGAAGTTTTGTTTCGGGGAAAAAAAAAAAAAAACCCACAGAAAAGTTGCAAGGATATTACCATAAACAGCCATACGTCCTCTAACATATTTGTCACCTTCTATTCCTTTTTTCCCTGAACTATTTGAGAATAAGCTGCAAAGACCACGACTCTTCACCCTTCTTAAGAACAAGGACACTCTTTTCATAACCACAAGGAGTTACCAAATTTAGGAAACTTAATATTGATACAATACTGTTAACCAATAAGCAGTTTGTGTTCAAATTCTGCCATTTATCCCAACACTATCCTTTAGAGTTAGCATTTCCTACCTCCCCCACCCCAATCCAGGATTGCATATTTCATTCAGGTGTCATGTCTCTGGATGATTTTAAAAACATAAATCAGATTCTGTTGTTCCCCAACTTTAAACTCCCTGCTGCTCTGGTCTCCCACACAGCTCTGGTTACAGCCACACAAGCTGCCCTTTTCTTTCTCAAACACAAGGGAGGACCCTTCCCTCCTGGAGCCCCTCAGCTCTTTCCACAGCTGACCCCTCCTCATCTTTTCATCTCTCCTCAGGAACTTTCCAGGGCACAATGTCTACAGACACATCCTTGGTTTTCCTCTCTCTCACTTCACTCTTGATTACCTTCCTGTCACTTAACAGTCTGTATATACCTTGTTGGCTTATTTGCTTATCAGCACCTGATTCTGTGAAAGGAGAACAGTGTTTGGCTCAGAGTAGGCACTCAATAAATATTTCTGAGTGAATAAATGAAAGAATAAACAAACAGCTCTTTAAAAAAAAGTGGCCTTGTCAAGACCTCACTGTGTAAGATTGCACACTGGAAGGGACAAGTCAGTGAGACCCGTTCTCCTCTGAAGGGACAGCAATCGCACGTGGGCACAGCTGGGGTGCAGTCAACGAGAACGTGTACCCTCAGGTGAGCACTGTGAAGGTTTCTAAGGTCAAGGGTGACAAGAGCGGTTAGCGGGCCAGCACAAGGTGGTTTCGAATGTTAGAAAGACCCACGTCTTCAGCTTGAAAGGGGAAGGCCACAATAGTTTAGGGAAAGGGCTGGCTCTGGAGTCAGAAGACGGGGTTGGCTTCCCATCTGTGTGGCCGTAACTCTCTCTGGGCCTCAATTTCCTCAAATGTTTAGTAAGGATAATGCCTCGCTCTTGGCCCATCTGGGAGCAGAGGGTCCTGCAGGTACTTTGAAACAAAGGGAAACAGGCTCCTGAATAGAAGTGAGGAGCAGTGAACCGGGGCACACAGCTGAGCAACAGTGATTGCTCACTTCTGAACCTCAGCCTAAGTGAAATGCTGGCACTGTATCTGGCAAAGTAGGCTCTCAATAGTTCCCTTCTCATTCTTGTTCATCCCTATTTGGACCCAGAGCAGAGAGCAGCTCAAATATGCAAGCATTTAGATACCAACAGAACCTAGAACAAAAGCTGCTTCTGGGCACAGGGGCTCCCATCCTCCCTGTGGCGGGAGCAGAGGCTGCATGACCACTTGGGAGGATTCTGCAGAAGAGATTCAAGCGCGGGCTCAGCCCCATGACTCACAAGGTCTCTTTCAACCTCAAGAGTCTGTGATTTCTTAATTGAATTAAGTATGCCCCTGTGGTAGGCAGCATGGATGTTATCAATTTAAGCTTTAGTCTCACTCTCCAAGGAATTGACAACCAGCCTAGAATGTCAGCGCCCACAGAACTGACAAGTTACAGACAGTGCTGAGGAGCAGGATGGACAATAAAGACCACAGTGCTACAGCGGCTCAGAGGAGACCAGGAGACTGTCCAAGGAGAGGTGAAAAGTGTGCTAGGATGCGAAGGCCAGTGCATAATGTGAGGCTGTTTAAGGAGTGTATTCTCCGTTAATGAACTCAGTGGTAGTTTTCCTCTTGCGGTGCTGGCTCTGCCCTCAGCTTGACATGTGTAGCCGTGTACCGACACGTCTAGGACAGGAGGCACGTACGTCTGATTGTTGGTTTAACAGCCAGCACAGGTACCAGAGCATGTGGCTATCTGGCAAACATCCTACTATGTGGGGTGAGGTGGCACGGGGTGGTGGGAAGAAGACGGGAAGGGCTGAAGCATCCTCTATGGGACCTGCAACAGCGGGCTGAGCCTGCAGGAGAAACAAGAGGGCCCTGCAGCAGGCTGTGCCCAGAACACAGCCCCCGAACGAGGGAGGGTGGTGGCTGGGAGATGGATTCCAGTCTGTCCGCTGCCCAGACACTCTAAAGGGCAACCTTCTACCCTAAACTCAAAACTGGTTTTTAAAATGTCAGAGATTGAAAATGAACTCTGCTTTTATTTGACTCAACTTTTTTCCAGTTGCAGGAATCTACAAATTCCCTTGCCAAGATTTTTTAATTATCAGGCAGTTGGCTTGCTTACACATTTCGAGTATCTGATTTATTTTTGACCATCCTAATAATCACTATATATCCCACAGAGTTATGTATAACATACAGATTATTGAAGTATAGTTGGCTTACAGTGTTGTGTTAACTTCTACTGTATAGCAAAGTGATTCACTATACACATATATTCTTTTCATATCCTTTTCCATTATGGTTCATCACAGGATACTGAATATAGTTTCCTGTGCTATATAGTAGCAGAGTCTCTTCTAACAGAATTCTAGCCTCAGACATCGATAGATCGTGTCTTTTATACTATAAACACCTGTACTGTTTAACTTGTTCCATTAGATCACAAGTGTTTCACAGAAGAGAAATGGCAATTAAAATCATTGCTTTCAAAAGACAACTCATGTTTAAAGAAGCAAAGTGAAAAATAAAAGATCAAATGGATCTATTTGAAATGAGCTGATATGTAACTGTGAGATTCAGTGGTCATCAATAAGAAAAGAGACTGCAGCTTGCCCCTCATTCTAGATTAAGATATGGAATAGCCCAAGTGAGAAGCTACTCAACTCTAAAATGTAAACCATGGGCTGCAATTCCAAGAACCCACCCTTGAGGACTTTTGCCTTTAGGTCTCATTTCTTAAATCTCTGTATGCTATCGCAGACACAGACAGGATCAGGAAACGTATGACACATCTTCTGATCATCCTAAACACACTCTCCCACAGCTCTCCAAGTCGGGTGAAAATCTGTCCAACTGTTTTTGGACAGACTCTGTGTTCCTGCAGTGGAGTAAAAGACAAACAAAAATTTAATATTAGCTAATAAATAATATAACTCCTTGCACTCACTCAACAGAGGTGAGCAAAGAAAAAAGGCCTCCATCTTCGTGGAGCTCTTCCACCTAAGGGGACAGTTAACCAGAAGTTAACCAGACAAATAAATACACAATTGTCAGCTGTCATAAGTGCTGATAAGATAAAGTATCAGGTACTTCGCTGGAATTACTTAAGGGACTTCATTTGGATGGGAGGTTCAAAGAGATTAGGAAAAATCTTTTAAAAGAATCACATTTAAAATGGAAAATATTTATGAATTTTTTTTTTTTAAAAAAAGCAGAATATACAGCTCTGGATATGATTTGACTATAGTTATATAAAAGGGCATGCATAAAGACAAATCTGGAAGAGAAATACAAAATAAAATGGTTATGTGAGGGTGGCAATGTTATGGACAGTGTTCCCATTTCAAAATTTTTCTTTAATGTTACTTTATTATTTTTACCATAATTAAGATAAGCACAGACAGAATCTAAAGCCCTAAAGAAGTTTTTGCTTACTCCAAGGCTTGACCAAAAATCTGTGGCTTAGATCTTCATTAAAATAGCAGCATGGCGGAAGACAGGGCAAACCTTGGAGGCTGAGAGCCCTGGACACCATTAAGGCCCACGCACTAATGAGCTGTGTGACACTGGACGAGCCACCCTTCCTGGGAGGCTGCTTCTTCATCTCTTGAGATGGAACTAATGAGATCTACCTCATAAAGCTGTTGAGTGGATAAAAGAAAAGAGCATATGTAAAGGACCAAGTCCAAAGCCTAGCACACAGTATGTGTTTAATAAATGTTGATAGACATCATGATCATTTCTAGAATATAAATCCAAATGAAAAAGTGGGCTTTGAATCAAAAGTCTCCCAGGCCTAACAGATGATCAAACTAGAGAAATCAGATGACTCATCAATCATTGTTAAATGACTTCTCTCTGACAACAAGGAAATCAACTAGTGGCCAGTCACTTTCTCTGAGGCCCCCTATGCTGTACTCTGAGTAAAGCCAAAAAGATGAGTCCAAGAAAAATTTTCCTAAAGAAGAAATGAGCCACACAATTTTGGCATTTTACTAAAAACAATTTAGAACCCCTTTATTAAAAATAAAGCCTCCTGAAACAGTTTCCAGAAACTGAGACTAGAATTCATATAAAAATACGGCAGATTCAAAACAAAATAGCCCTACAAAAATTATACAGCCGGAATTTGCCAAAAGATGATATCACTAAGGCATGCTTTTGGTTTCCAGGATATCTGTGAAAATAAACTAAAAAGACAACAACTCCATTAGTCTACCAAGCATTTTTAAACACAGACTCTGCCCTAAAACTAGAATGCTTCTAACATCAAATATTATGATAGGATAATTTTTCCAACTTAAAACATTAGGTTACAAAAATGCACTCATCCAAACACTCAATAAATCACTGCTTTAAATCATTTAGTTAACTGAGCAAGAAGCAAAAATGTTTTTGTTCATTTGCTTCCATCAGAATAGAAAACAGTGTCAAAGGAGGAAGGCTTTCACTCTTGCTTTGTTGAATACCTGGATTAGACTGACCACCCTTTAAGATAGTCTTTGTGTTGCTTCCAAACCCAAACCAAGCCACACAGAGCAGCTGCTCACTGACCAACTGGTCTGCAGAATTCAATGAATGACAAAAGGTTACCTTAATTCAATAAGATAATCGGCACACATTTACCCACCACCCAGAGCCTAACCATCTGCAAGGCGGCAGAGCCAAATGCCTATAAAACAACTGGCAGTATGCAGACATGTCCTCATGTCCCTCATGTCAATGACGTTTCTCTCTTAGCAACAGCTACAAAGAAGCTGAACTTTCAGAAAAATTTCAAGATTTCATGATCCAACAACTTGTTAGTAAGTTATTTTGAGTGCCACTGAGATTTCCAGGCCAGATGGGTAATATGTTTTATTCAATTGAGTCTTGTACTGGGATAACAAAATGTGAGACAGACACGATCTGGGTCCTTTCACTGTTCAAGAGGCAAAGCGACCTAGTGGCTTCCAAATAACAGCAGGGACAATGTAGCAGGAAAGAAAAAAGAGAGAGAGAAAGGAAAACAAAAAGATCAAAAACCCAGGAAAAGCCCAACGACAAGAGCAACTTCAGAGCAAGAAACCTCTAACTATTTAGACTGCAGAAGCTGACATCTGCCTTTTAGGCCAAGATGCCACTCAGCTAAACACGCATCTGTAGTGATCAAAACTACCAAATAATAATGATGATGATGACTCAACACAGAAGGTTTAAAAACAAAGACATAATAGGAGCTATGAACAGCACACAAGTTTATTTTCTTTCTAACACACTGCTCTAAAATCAATGGATACAGCATTTCTCAAAGATTCAAGACGCTTTGAGGTGAGATTCAAGACAATCTGAAGCAATCTAAATCACCCAGAATAAGAAAGCCGTTGTTCCCTTTTCAACTTTCTCTCATACCTCCTTATTAAGTCAAGAGGAAAGTCTCAGTTTGGTGCTAATATATATTTAACACCTCTCTAACATTTGCTAAATCTTTGAGAGGCCAGCCTGAGCTCCCAGCAGATAACAGTATACAAATATATTTTTAATTAAAAATTTTTTCATAATAACTTTCACAACTATCTTCTGTTTATGATATGGAATATATATTTTCCACTTATATTAATGAAAGTTTCCTTTTCAGTAGATCAAAGTAAAGAAAACAAGGCCATTTAATTTTTAACAAGTACTATTCAGTTCAGTTACTTAGTCTTGTCCGACTCTGCAACCCCACAGACAGCAAGTACTGTAAATATATTTATTTTTTCAAATTTACATTAAAAAAAAATTTTCAAGCCTATAGAAGAGTATAAGTACAATGAATGCTTGTATGCCCTTCACCTAAACTCACCGATTGTTAAGATTTTGCCTCACAGCTCTATCTACATCTTCTATCTATCTAAACATACACATATGTGTGAAAATGTCAGTTGCTCAGTTGTGTCAGACTCTGCAACCCATGGACTGCAGGCCACCAGGCTCCTCTGTTCATGGAATTCTCTAGGCAAGAATACTGAAGTGGGTAGCCATTCCCTTTTCCAGGGGATCTTCCCATCCCAGGGGTCAAACCCGGGTCTCCTGCATTGCAGGCAGATTCTTTACTGTCTGAGCCATCTGGGAACTGCACGTACTTTTGTCATGGCTGCTGATGAACCACTTGAAAGTAAGCTGCACCAGCATGACACTTGATCATTAAATACTTCAGAAGGTATTACCTAACTCATAAGGAGATAATCTTAGATGACCAAAATACCATTATCACATGAAGAACATTAACAGTAATGCCTTAATTTCCCCTAAGTATATGTGTTAGATGCTCAGTCATGTCTGACTCTTTGCTACCCCACTGACTGCAGCCCAGCAGGCTCTTCTAGTCTATGGGATTCTCCAAGCAAGAATTCTGTAGTGGGTTGCTATTTCCTTCCCCAGGAAATTTCCCCTAAAATCTGGCCCAAATTCAAAGGTACCTAATTATCCCCCAATTTCTGGTACAGAAGTCATGCATGGCATTTGGTTGTTACCCCTTTAGAAGGGCAATAAGAAAGAAAATATTAAGAAAATAATTAATAGATGGTATATGAAACTCGCAAACATTGTAAGGGAGACACACTTGGATTTGTAAAACACTGAACCAACCAAAAACCTGAGGGGAATAGGGGATAAGTAATCTAAATAATTAATAAAGAAAAAAAAAGTAACCTCTGCTATTAAACTAAATTTACACTCACAGAATGCAAAGCTATAAGGAAAACATTTAATACCTACTCTTTTTTGATTAGGCCTTGAAAAAGGACAGTCAAAAGATCACTGTCAAAAGAGAGGTATATGCCAAAATGGGCTTCGTTAAAAATTTCAAAGCTACAAATAAAATAATAAAAAATTGTTTTTGAGAGTTTATACATGTCCAAAATAACTAGCTCATCTCTTTTATTGAATAGGCACCAAGTCAGGTGCTCCGATGCATTATCTCATTCAATCATAATCGACATATCTACAAAAAAATAGACATGTTGATTTCAATTCAGTAGAAAAATATTTAAATTGTTTTAGTAAAAAATTATTACATTATGGTTTGTTACAACAAAGATGTGGGTATACCTCACATTACAATTTATTATATCATAGCTTCTAAAACCCAATATTGTGTTATAACACTCTTCCTCAAGCACCCATGTGTACGCACTCCCTCTCTCTCTCACAAACACACACACACGATACTGAATACTGTCCTCTAATACGAGCTTCACAAAAAGGCACCAGGAAATAACTTACTAATAAGAATGCTTCTTTATGGAAGAAGCATGTATCTAAAATGTGTGAATGAATTTACTAAGACTGAGAATTTTAAATATGCCAGAGAAATTTGCTATTAAAAGGAATGTCACTCTTTAAACAAATAACACACTATGAACATCTGCAATTCATACTCAGAAAGCAACAATGGTCAATATTAGAAATTCATCATATTAAAGATCGAAGAAAAATCACTATCTCCATAAATGCTGAAAAGATACTGAATAAAATAAAAAATCTATACTTGATAAATTTCTTTATCAACATGATAAACACATAAGACAGTATCATATTTGAGAGATAATGAAGTATTCCCCCAAAACATATCCACTGTCACCAGTACTTTTTAACATCATTAAGGAAGTACTAAAGCTGATAAAAACAGACTATAGAAAAATTTCAGATATAGAAATTAGCAAGGAGGAAACAGAATTTAAATGATTTTTATTTGCCAATACAGTATTATTTGACCAGAAAACCCAAGATAATAACTAAAAACTATTATGAACAAAAAATGAACTCAGTAAGGTGGCTAAGTACAAAATTAATACATAAAAATCAATAGCTATCTTGTATTTTAAAAATCAAAAACTATCTTGTATTTTAAACAGAGTCAATTAGAAAGGGTAACAAGTTTCTATTTACAATAGCACCCTAATCCAGGAATTAATTTAACAGAAAGTTAAAATCCTTCAGTACACACTGCTTATACTCTATAGTCTACACACTTACATTCACATACTTTAAATGGATAATAACGGTTATATTACAAAAATATTTATAAACAAAATGTGTTTGGATTTGCTTCAAAATAATTCAGCCGTGGCAGGGCTAGGAACAATGTGTAGGGATATAAATGAAACCTGAGTAGTCATGAGGAATTACTGTCATGGTAATGGGTGAGCACTGCTCTTGATTTTTCATATGCTTTAAATTTTCCACAATAAAGAAAACTTGAAGTAATAAAACATATTAAAAAATGGAAGATACATCTGTTCTTTGGTATAAGCTTCAGTATTATTATAAGAATGCCATTCTATACCCTAAAAGCTCCAATAAAATTACAAGAGCTTTTGAGAACTAAACAGCTCATTCTAAAGTATATGTGGAGAACTTCCCTGGAGGTCCTGTGGTTAAGAATCTACATTTCCAATGCAGGGGGTGCAGGTTCGATCCCTGGTTGGGGAACTAAGGGCCCACGAGCCATGTGGCACAACCAAAAAGAAAACAAAATAATAATAATAAAGTCTATGTGGAAAAATAAGCACAACTAACTGTAAAAATTCTGAAAAGGAGAATAAAGGAGCACTAGTTAAGAAAGAGAGAAAGAACAAGTGTTGGTCAGAATGTGGAGAAACTGGAACTCTCAAAACATTGCTGGTAGAAATGTAAAATGATGCAGCCACTGTTGAAAGCAACTAGGGAGTTCCTCAAAAAATTAAATACAGTATTATCATATGACTCAACAATTCCACTCCTAGGTATAAATACAAAAGAAAAGAGAACACAGATTCAAATACTTTTATTCAAGTCTTCATGGCAGGACTGTTTATACAGTATACAAGAGGTACACCTTAGATTCAAAGATATAAATAAATAGAAAGGAAAAGAAAGGAAAATGATAAACCACAAAAATAATAACCAAACAAAGGTGAAGTGGTTATATTACTATCAGAAAAAAATGTTTTAACATAAAAATTGTTACTGAAAGAAAATAAAGATACTGTATAATGATGAAAGGGTCAATATATCAAGAAAATATAACAATTTTAAACATGTAGAGCCTGAAAATACACTAGTAAGTAAAACTGGTAATAATGAAAGAAGCAGACAATTCAACAGTAACAGTTGGAGTCCTCAATATTATACTTTCAATAATAAAATAATCAAGCAGAAGATCAGCAAGAAAACAGAAGCCTTGAACAGCACTACAAATCAAGCAGGCCTAACAGATAGCTACGGATGTTGTCACGCAGCAATAGCAGAATACACATTTCTCTCAAGTGTGTACAGAACATTTTCAGGACATATGTTTTCAGCTCATATGTTAGGCATAAACATAAAAGGACTGAAATCATATAAATTGTATTCTCTGATCACAATGGAACAAAACAGAAATCTTAATAACAGAGGTAAATTTAGGAAATTCACAGCCCAGTATGAACTTTTGGGCAATACTGAATGACAGCGGGATAGTTCAGAATGACAGTGGGATAGTTGGAAAGATCCGAAGGCAGGCTAGGAGACAGTCTGATGGGCGACAGCTCAGGCATGCCCAAGAGGAAACCCACTCGCTTCCAACTGTGCCAGGTTGAATACAGCAAGGGCCTCTTAAAAACGCACTTCAAGTCATTAAAAACAATAGCTAATTGGGCAAAATACATTCTTTTCTGAACCCTCAGTGTCACGAAATAATCATAAGCAATTAGTGAAATACAGGCTGACATAATAGGGCTAGCTAAGACTCTCTAGAGATGCACAGAATTTAGACAGCAAATGATTTCAAATGATATGTATTCCATAAGTTTTTGAAAATGGGAATACTGTACTGTAGAGGCCACTTGCCTTTTACCTCCTCTGTCCTCCCCTACATTCCAAAGCAAAATTGGAATACAGTTCCACAGGCTAAATGAGGTTAAGTGAAATAAATGTTACAAAGTTAACTGAACTAAAATTGTCAAAGCTAAAAATGAAGCTGAGTATTAAGAGAGATCTAGCTCTCAGTTCAGTTCAGCCGCTCAGTCATGTCCGACTCTTTATGACCCCATGAATCGCAGCATGCCAGGCCTCCCTGTCCATCACCAACTCCCGGAGTTCACTCAGATTCACGTCCATCGAGTCCGTGATGCCATCCAGCCATCTCATCCTCTGTCGTCTCCTTCTCCTCCTGCCCCGAATCCCTCCCAGCATCAGAGTCTTCTCCAATGAGTCAACTCTTCGCATGAGGTGGCCAAAGTACTGGAGCTTCAGCTTTAGCATCATTCCTTCTAAAGAAATCCCAGGGTTGATCTCCTTCAGAATGGACTGGTTGGATCTCCTTGCAGTCCAAGGGACTCTCAAGAGTCTTCTCCAACACCAGGCCTGGTGTGCTGCGATTCATGGGGTCGCAAAGAGTCAGACACGACTGAGTAACTGAACTGAACTGAACTGAGCTTTCTGACAGATAAAAAGTTATGATGTGATTTTTTTTTAAGGTATCATAAATTAGTGAGGAAAGTAAGAATTTTATTATATGATCCTGGAACAATGTCAGCTATTAAAAACAACACAACAACAAGAGACCCTTACACCATTTACCAAAATGAAAACTGCACATGATTTTAAGGATTTAAGTATAAAGACAAACAAAAAATTAGAAGGAAAAAACAGTAAATGTCTCTCTGAACTCAGGATGGAGAATTTTCTAAACAAAACAAAACAGGGCTTCCCTAGTGACTCAGTGGTCAAGAATCACCTGCCAGTGCAGGGGACACGGGTTCGATATCTGATCCTGGAAGATCCCACATGCTGAGGAGCAACTAGGTGCACGTGCCACAGCTACTGAGCCCGTGCTCTGGAGCCTGGGAGCTGCAGCTACTGAGGCCCGCCCGCCCTGGAGCCCACGCTCTGCAACAGGAGAAGCCCGTGCACCACAGCCAGACAGCGGCCCCACTCACCGCAGCTAAAGAAAAGCCCGCAGAGCAACCAAGACCCAGCACAGTCATAAATAAAGAAATCTGTACCTATTTAAAAAACAACAACAAAGATCACGAAAATTGATAACAGTACACTTCAAGGCACAACTAAATCATATTTGCACACTGAATACAAATACTTAAGCAAAAATGATGACCTAATTACATTGAGATGAGAAGGGCAATGGGAAAGGGAAGGGTGTATGAGAACTTTTATCCTTATTTCCCCTGGCAAGAAGTCAATAGAAAATGTCTAAAACTGAAATTCAAGAAACAGCATTATAAGAATGCTGTTTAAAAACAAAGAACTCTTAACTTCCAGAAGAAATGACTAAATATGGTTGAAGAGTTGAAGATGGTTGCCTCCAGGGCACAGGAATGAAGGATGGATAACCACAACACTACAGCTATTAAGCAATGACCACTAAACAAAAACGTGCAACTCATTCGTAATCACAGAAATACAAAGTAAAGAGAGAGATCCACGCTTCCGTCTACCACATTGGCAAGATAAAAAGTAAGGATGAGGCCGCAACTTCCCCGGTGACCCACTGGCTGGGATTCTGAACTCCTAATGCAGGGGGCTGGGGTTTGATCCCTGGTCGGGTAACTAAATCCCACATGCCACAAGTAAGACTCAGTGCAGCCAAATAAATAAATAAATACGGGTGAAGAAGCAAGTTTGAGCAAGCTCTGGGATTTGGTGATGGACAGGGAAGCCTGGCGTGCTGCAGTCCATGGGGTCGCAAAAAGTCAGACACGACTGAACCACTGAACTGAAGAAGCAAGTGGATGGATGCCCAAGGACTCTCTACTCTGCCCAAGAGTATAAACCGGTACTACCTTTTGAAACATTTTTTACCATATATTTCACAAGTCATAGAAGAAGAACTAATGTGTATGCCCCAGTATACTCCTCTAATAATCTATCCTATGAGAAATAATTACCCACGCGTACACAAATTTTTAGTAGCAGGATTACTTGTAATAGCAAAAAAGTTAGGAACATCTTAAACGTTAAGCAACAAAGACATACGAAATACTACCAGTCTTTCAAGGCCACACTTCAGAGAATTAATACGGGGAAAGGTTCACAACATGTTTTAAATGTAGAAAGCAAGATACAAAATTATACAGCTAACATCTTTTTATTTAAATAGAACAAATAAACAGGTAGGGGAAAAAAGACTGGAAGGAAATACAAACTTTTAATGCTAGTTATCTTTGGAGTGGAATTTACATAGTATTATCATCCCTGAACTTTCCTGTCTTCTCAAAACCTGTACAATAAACATGTGTTACTCTAGAAAATATACTCTTTTTCTTGTTATTTAAATAAAAAGAAATGAGGGGAAAAAACAACAAAGAAACGTAAATTGTAGCCATTGGTGGCCTGTGTGACTACAGCGAATTTCCAGTAGGAAAGGAGGCCTTCCTTATGAGGTAATGAGGGTATCTCTTTTGCGTCAAATGCAGCGAGGCCACGGGCAACTGTGCCTCCCATAGCGCTAGACTCTGTTCAGCTGCCCTTTCTAGTGCAGCAAAACTACCCCATGCAGTCTATGCTTTTATCGTCCCCATCTGTCAGCTGAGAAAACCAAGACAAAGGCTACCTGCCCAGTGGAAAAGTCGGGATTTGAACCAAAGCATTCTGGCCCCAGAGCTTCTTTTTCCTAAGACTTCTTTCTCACATGATCTCTAAGATCTCTTTTAGCAACAGTGGGGGCCCTGTCCAATTAACATATTTAGATTGTTTCCTCAACCACAAAGTAGCGCCCGTTTGCTTATCTATAAAATAAGCAAGTTAGCCTCAGGCAGTGATTCCTAAACTTTTCCTGCACACTGGCATCCCTCCAGAGATTGTTAAAAAGTTCTCATGCCTGCCTCCCACCCAGACACTGTGTGTTAACAGGTGGGATGAGGTCTGGGCATGGAATTTTTAAAAGCTCTTCCAATGATTCAAACATGCAGCAAAGTTGGGAAACCACTGGTCTAAAGTCAGGTGACCTGCTGAAGGAGGGGAGAGATGACAGGCTTCAGAAAAATACTCATAAAACATGTAAGCCTAACATCCTGTATACAATTTCAGAAGTTCGCAACCCCCTAAAAGGAATACTGGGACCTCAACCTAAAACCCCTCAACTTGGTGACCTCGAAGGCCACCTGCTACTCTAAAATGTTATTCTCCAGCTGAAGAACTACACAAGGGTTTTACTAAATTAGGGCTTCCCTGGTGGCTCAGACAGTCAAGACTCTGCTTGCAACGCAGGAGACTCTGGTTTGATTCCTGGGTCAGGAAGATTCCCTGGAGAAATGAATAGCTAGCCACTCCTATAATCTTGCCTGGAGAATCCCATGGACAAAGGAGCCCGGTGGACTCCAGTCCATGGAGTCACAGAGAGTGAGACATGGTTCAGCAACTAACACTTCACTAATTCATAACACAGACAAGGAAGGAAAATGATGATTTGAGGGCTTCTCTTCTGAAGCACAAACCCAAAGTCAATTAGTCAATGGCTTCCCTTGGGATGAGTATTTGGGAGAAATGAGGAAAGGACTTGGCAGTATAACCTGACATTAGCACTATCTAAACTGTGCTTAACCAAATGTAAAGATTTCTAGACAAATCAACAGCTACTGTGAGGAGTGAGGAGAAAGAGGAGGGCCCATTATCAAACCATCTGGAGAAACTGTAGGCTAAGCAAGTCAAATTCCAGAATCTCTCAGGAACTTTAAAACTCAGAACGTTGTTAGCATCCTTATCATCTTAAAGAGTACCATTTCCTTCTACCTCAGGATGTTTGGAAAAAGCTACATCAGATGAGGTCACACTACAAATTTTAAGTCTTTTCAGTGACTTCTATTATAAACACTTAAAAGGCATTTAGAGGTCCAGGTTTATAAGAACTTAATGTGTACTCTTTTCAACACCCTTTCTTTAAAAGAAGTTTTCTTCTAGAGGAAAATATAAGGGAATACAGCATAAGGATTAAGCGTACAGACTGTGGAGCCAAGACGCCAGGACGTGAATCCTGGCTCCACCTCCCCACACAACAGACATGTGACTTTGGGCAAGTCCTTTAACCTCATGTGCTTCAGTCCCCTCCCTTGTAAGAAGGCAAAGAAGTACTACATCACAGGCAAGTACCTAAAGCACTTTAAGTAGTGTCTGACTCACAGTAAGCAGTATATAAACAGCTGCTATTACTCATTCCTGAAGAAAATAAATTTTCAATCACTGTGAAAATGAAGATCACCGCACTGGTCGTTTGAAAAGGTACCGCACAGCTGTATGTCTAGGAATGTTTCAACTGCTTGATCTAACTATAATTTGAATACAGCTTATACTATGTCAGTTTTATAGCACTTAGTACAGAGCTTTATATGTTATAAGAATTCAATAGGCATCTGGTGGTTCCATCCAAATAAGTGAGAAGACTAGAAGGTGTGAAGTGGCTGGACTCCAAGTTGTATGCCAGGTTGAAACACTAGCTCTGACACTTCCTGTGTCCTCTTGGGCAAGGTAACATCTCTGGACTGTTTCTTCATCTGTAAAATTCCATCAATAACAGTACTTATCTCTCAGGGTTCATGTAAAGTTATTTTGTATATATTAAATACTTAGAAATTTACCTGGTACATAGTAAGTACTGAGTATCAATATTTCACACTAATATCTTCTTGCATGTTTTCTGTACAGCCTTCAAATCTGAGCTGTTTATTATGCTATTTTACAAGGCACAAGTACCAAGTTTTAACCACATTCTTTTGCTTTTGTTGTGTATCGCAGACAGAACTTGGAACTGAAATAGTCACAGGCACAAACAACGTATTTTAGGAGAGTCAAGGCACTTAACTGCAAGATACACGGTGACGTTCTACTACGTCAGATTGTAAAACAACCTAGAAACTGGTGGTCTTGATGATAACTGTTTATTTCATTTTGCTCTGAAATTTTTAGAAGCTGGAAAAATACATATAATTTGCCCCTGATCAATGTTCTGCAAACTGCCTACAGCTTGTGTTCCTACCCTAACAAGATTTATTGCTAACCAACATGCTATGCTAAATTGAAATCAAGACATTACACAATTTTCCAATAAAGAGATGATTTTATATAAGTTGGTATAAATGCTCTGTGAGGAAGTACTTGTTGGCATCTTGTTGTATTTCAGTAGTTGGTGGAAAATAAGTTGGAAGGGAGGTTTACAGAGGGTCAGAGCTCATCAGATGAGAAGATTATCTTTTTTATCAGCTCTAGAAAGCACATTTACAGGCGGATAACAAACAGTTTTTCTTTAACAACTGAAAAGGTCAGTATTACCAGGGCATGCCAACTAATTGCAGCTACTGCAGAAGATTCTACTAAAACACTATGGAATGAAAGGAAATGAACGCTCAATGCCTTTGTCAATCTTGATGTGATTTCTTTTCCTCCTCAGTTTTTATTAAGAACTGAAAGAACATAATAGACATTTACCTGAATATTTTTCTTTTTTTCCCCCAACTTTATTGAGGTATAATTGACATATAACACTGTGACCAAGACATTATTCTTTCTTAAATAAGTCAGTTTCTTTATTGGCCTATTTAAGAGTTCTCTGAGGATTCAAATAGACAGAAAACTCTTCAGATGTTACTTAGTCTTCAAAATATCACCAAAGAGTCTCCCACATTAAGTTGCCATATATTTTCCTGCACTCTGTGAGTATTTAAATGAAAGAGCCTTATCTATAAATTTAAATGTACTCTGTTAGAAAATATTTTGGATATCCAGACTCCTATTGGTAAAAACTCTCAAGCTATTACTGCCAAACCCATTCTTCAGTTCTTCAACTCAGAAGTTAAAGACACACTAAGTGGAAACGGGGGCCAGCCCCTGTTCCTGCCCTCATGGAAATGATTCAGCATGTACCATCAGACCTAGAACTCAAGCCGTCTGACTCCCAGCCTTCACTCTTTTCTAAGCAGACTTAAACCATGTTATTACACTACAGCACCAAAATCTTCAAAGATTCACAACCTCTAAGGTAAAAGTTGATTTAAGTGAGGTTATTGAAACCACTGTGTGGCAGGCAGAATAATGCCCACTGCCCTCTCAAGAGCCATTTCCTAATGCCAAGAACTTGTCAATCTGTCACCTTACATGGCAAAATGACCTTTATGGCTGTGATTAAGTTAAAGACTTTGAGATGGGGAGATTATCCTGGATTATTTAAGTAGCCCCAGTCTAACCACATGAATCCTTGAAAAGCTGCCCAGGCTGCTGGTCGAGGAAAGATGTGACTATGGTAAAATGAGAGTGATGAGATGTTGCTGACTCTGAAGGTGAAGGGAGAGGCCATTAGTCAGGAAATGCAAGCAGCCTGTAGAAGTGGGAAATGGTAAAGAACAGATTCTCCCCCTGCGCCCCAAGAAAGGAACACAGAACACCTTGACCTCAATCCTAAGGGACCCATGTTGGGCTTCCAAGCAAAAGAACTGTAAGACAAATTTGCAGTGTTTCAAGCTACTAAATTTGTGGTGATCTGTCACAGCAAGTAACAGAAAACTAATATACACTGGATGAAAGGTTATACACATGGTCTCAGAGCATCATGAGATACTGTACAAATTACTTATTCACTACAAAAGGAAAAAGGTGCCTTGGTAAAGAGAGGTCTGGCAGACACCACCTTAAGCAACTAATCAAAAAAGCACTGCCAGTAATAAGACCACCTTAAAGGATGTGACCAGAAAAAGGAAATATACAACATGACCCACGTAGTATTCTTACCAAAAACATGGACTCTGAACTTAATTATAAGGACATAATCAGATTAACAGTAATTGTGGGACATCCTACAAAAATAACTGGGCAAAACTGTTGAAAAATGTCACTGACAGGAGAAGTAAAAAAAAAGATGGAAAACAGGTCCCTATTAAAGGAGACATGATAACCAAGTGTGACGCAAGACGCTTAACTGGATTCCAACTCAAAAACAAAAGCTATAAACGACACTTTGGGGCCATCTGAAACAATACATGGGGTCGCAAAGAGTCGGATACGACTGAGCAACTGAACTGAACTGAACTGAAGCTGTGACTGTCTATTAAATGTAATACTCTTCTTTCACTGTTGAATTTCTATGTGAGATAATACCATTGTGGTTGCACTGGAAAATGTTCCTTGATATATAATTGTTATTATAATTTAACATCATGATTGCTGTTATTTTCAAATAGATCAGCCATAAGTATGAATATGTGTATACACACACACACACACACACACACACACAGGGGAAAGAGAAGAAGAACAAATGTGGGAAAATGTTAACAAGTGGTGAGTCTAGAGGAAAGAAATAGAGCACTTATTGTATTACTCTTTCAACTTATCTGCAGTATTGCAAATTCGTAAATTACAAAGTTAAGGGGGAGACGTCTTCCTGGCTCCCACTGAGTGCGAGTGCGTGCGTGCTCAGGTGTGTCCTTACTCTCTGTGACCCCACGGACTGTAGCCCGCCGGGCTCCTCTGCCCATGGGATTCTCCAGGCAAGAGTACTGGAGTGGGCTGCCATTTCCTCCTCCAGGGGACCTTCCTGCCCCAGGGACTGAACCGGGCCTCTTGCTTCTCCCAACTTGGCAGGCAGGTTCTTTATCATTGCACCACCTGAGAAGCAGCAGGCTGCCTACACCACCTACCTTTCCCAGCCTCCTCGTGCCTGGCCAGCACTGTAGCTGGAACAGCTCATATTCTTCAAACTGCCGACTCTTCCACTAGCAGATTTTGCATTCTGCTGCTTCACTCACATCCCAAGGCTCCACAGCTGCAGCTGGATTTCGATATAAGGTAGAAGCTCCTACATGGTATCAGAATACCAGTTTGGGAAACAAGTTGACCAAATATCAAACTGGAATCATCACTGCATGTCCTTAAAACTGGATTTTAGTTTGTGAATTCTTTGCTTCTCTTACTACCGTTTCTCTTGCCCAGTATAACCCTTACTCCCCGTTTATTGAAATTCATCATTCTCATTTATGATCTGAGACGGTCACAAGCATGGCAGTCAACCATGGACAAAACTCAGGACTGGTGACATCAGAAAGTACTACAGACACATTCAAGTGTCGCCTCTGGCTTGCAGCCCACATCACTGTGAGTATCATAGACAGCCCAGACCAAGGCTCACCTCCTTCCTGCAGGCCTCATTGCTTTCCATATGGCAGCTTACCAACATCAAAGAAGATGGAAGACATTATCTAAATTTACCAGGCTAGTCCTATTCTATCCCTTGAACTGTGGAATAGTCACTGATGTCTCAATTACCAATTCTGCAATACCTTTTTCTGCATACTAAGATTCTGTAATGCTAAAATAGCAGAGCGGGGGAGGGTGTACTGGACTAACAGATGGAGGATTAAGAACAAAAGACCTCCCTGACAGGAGGAACAAGAGCTAAAATGTTTGTACACCTACTATAACAGCACAGAGGAACAAAAATTGAACTTGTAAATAAAATTAAGTTGTTCTTCTGAAATGCCTGTCTAACTACAGACAGGAAAAGGCCCAGCATGGTTTCTATGTATGCTTATGCTGTTTTTAATAGAAAGGACACAATCAAGCCAAAACAAACATCTGTTAACCAGTTAAGTTTGTTAATGAAACAAAATTGCAGCTGGTTTTATCAAAGATCAAAAGTGAAGCAAATTACAGAAAGGATGTATGAACAAAGCTGGTTTCTAAAAAATAATGGCTAAAGAATTCTAAACCCACTTGTCAAATTAACACAAATCCTTCCTGGATTTTGCTTAGACCACTGATTAGTATTTATTTTGTATCTTTGAAGAAACCAGCCTCACAGTTTAATATCATTCACTCTAAAATTTTGCCTGTATAGTCCAGCTTGCAGAGTTTTCAATATACTATATTTCACCAAACCAAGAAAAAAATGTTACACTCTAATTAGTACTCTGTTAATTAAAAGGTTCGCTTATAAAAGGAAAAACAACAGTATACTGTCTGCAACTCCTAGAGACTTCTGTGGGAAAGCAGTCTAGTCCAAAGTATAAGCCTGATAACAATGACTAGCATTTCACAAGGCTCACTGCCAGGCCTTCTCCTTTTACTTACATAAACTCCCCATCACTACCTGAAGACAGTGAGATAAGGGAACCCACACACAAACAAAAACACACTTTCCTCATGGCCCTGCTAACTCCAAATGTCACAAATTACATGGATGACTCATTTGCGAACTTTAATTCAGTGAGCTAATTGATGTTTCGGAGAAGGCAATGGCAACCCACTCCAGTAATTGATGTTTATGTACTTAGAAACATTAATAGATTGGAGAAATCAAAGTACTTAAGTATGCTGATTCACATTTGAAATGCTGGTGTAACCAGAGAAGAACTATTAAACTGTAGTTTCATTAAACTGTAGTTTAATGTATAGTCCAGAAAAATTAAATTTATACGTTTATAAACAATACCCGAAGTTATGAATTTTCCAATCAAAATTTGCTATTGCAGTGATAAAACAATCACATGTATTCTTTTTATATTACCATGTACAAAGATAAAATACACAAAAAGAATGTAAACTTTTGTTCTGAGATACATTAAAATGTACTATTTATTAAATAAAGTTTGAAAGGAAAGGATGAATAAAAATCTCTGCCATCCAAGATACAGTCAGAATAAATCAGCAAACAGCACTTAACTGTTAAACAACATCAAAGCTATAAAAATCTAGATTTTTCTTAGCACTGAAAGAAATATAGCTGTTATAATCTAAATAGGTATAAGGAATACAATAGTAAATTCCTGAAAGCTGCTCAAAACATCCAAAATTAGTCAAGAAACTACAAAACTACACCATTAGCATCCTCAATGCTTGAAAGAAAATATCATTAGGAAATCAAGGTCAGGAAAAGGAAGCTACAATATCAAACATATCTAAGACCCAAAGAGTTAAAAGGAGTATTTCACACTCATTTTAAGAGTCCAGAATCCTCTAAGGTTTATATTTTACCTGAAATGTATTTCATTAGAAGTGTACACAAGTCCCACCTAGATATAAGCTCAAAAGTGGAACATACTGTCACTCCTGCGAGTGCGAGAAAGACGCACGTGTTCTTCATTCCGTCCTTCCCTTGACCTAACTAACTAGTCTCAGACAATTCCTGGGCTCTCAACATCACCTCAGTAACCAGTACTATCTGCTCACAAAAGCAGCTCATGTTATTCTGAAGAACTTCTGAAGCTTAAACTCAGGAATAACATAACAATCCTTTTCCCTCCCTGACCCTGGAAAAGCACGGATGGATTTACCTAGTCGTTCATATGACAGAGCAGCTTTCTGCCTGACTTCAATCATTCTAAAACTGACCTTGAGCCATACCAATTCCAAAATTCAGGTGACGTATAAGAGTATATTTTGGTGTATTCAGGGCTTTTTCCAACTTTCAGTTGAATGCACACAGCTAAGCACTCTGAGAAATGTGCCATCTGCAATACAAAGGACACCAATTCAAAGCAGGACTGAGCAGGACAACAGAGAGGACGTTTGGACTCCATAATTAGCAGATAAAAGATACACACATTTCTGTCAAAAAGATCCAGAGTTGTCTGCAGCCATGGACAATTCTACAGCTGAGAAACTTCTGGAAGCCTGCCACATCAAAGAACAATATGGACTAGTGAATGGTCCTTCACAGAGTACAGGCAATTGAAAAAAATCCCAGAAAGGGAGGAGGAGGGCAGGTAGAAAACTGAAGAAAAGAAAAAATTAAGTTATTTAAATTATGGCATTTACACAACACAGGAAATTGATGTAGGATATCCATTAACCTTCTGTTTATGAAAACTCAAAAAAAAAGTAAACAGATCTAATATGGAGTCAGATTTGTTCTTCCCTACTACACTTCCTTTAAAAAAAAAATTCTTCTATTTAAGGAACTATTTTATAGTAATTACCAATAACCATAAATAAAATAGCTCCCTAAAAGGAGTGAGGGACAAATAGAATAAACAACTGAACAGGCCAAGAGCACAAAAAGTGATTTTTTAATATAGTTTTATCTCTTAGCCCCATTTCTGATCATCTGTGCTCCTTCTGAAACTCATTTCTTTTTTTTCTTTTTGACAGTATCACTGGTGTGGTAATTATATTTGAAGCTTTTTCATAGTATTATAATACAGGTATTTCATTTCTTTAAGAAAAAAACATCAAAAGCCCTACCTGATATTAGAAGTGTCTCCCTTTCCAACCACAGCTGCCAAAAATGAGAGCTCCTATTATAATAATAGGTACTGCACTAGAAACATACGAAGATTTGGCACTTAATACATTTTAGGAAGATATTACCAATAAAGTGAAATACCAAGGAATTTGTTTAAAACTGAACCAAACTGATTTTATAAAAATGCTAAAGCCCAAATGTTCAAATAGAATCTTAATTTTACAAAATGCATACTGATAACTAAAGTCTCTCTTGGAATATTTGACTTTTCCAAAGTCCTCATAATCTGACCTAATTGAGCTTTACCATTTTTAATGAGAAACTCTAACACTATCCTTTAGGAGTTCCCTCATCAAGTCAAAGATAAACTTTTATCTTCAGTGGTTTAATTCGTTTCCATATCACCTCACCAAAGAGAGCTTTCTTAAACAAATACAAAGAAGTTATGCTAAGGAGCCAGTATGGTAATATCCATTTTGAATTCTAGACTATCAGAAGATGTGCAATTACATTTTAGAAAGGAAGCAGCTCTTCTATTTTAACTCGCATTGTATTCCTCCTAGCAGTCGTGCATAGGAATGATGATGATGTTAAATCTAATTAGACACAGATTTATTATTTTCCCTACTGCTTTCCCATACTGCTAATATTATAAATAGTACCTGCTTTAAAAACTGTAATAAGCTCATTGCAGCTACCAAATTTAAAATGCCAAAAATCTATTAGTTGGGGGGAAAACTGCTTCAAAGCATTTGAGGACTTGAAAGAGATACTTGTATTGCTAATGAAAAGCCCCACCTGTTGCCCAGTATACAGCCCAGTGGTAAAGAGGCCTAGAGTCAGACTGTCTCAGAATCTTGGCTTCACCGTTCACCAGCTCTGTAAGTGACCTTGGATAAACCGCTTAGGTTTTGAGCCTCCGTTTTTCATCTATAAAAGGATAATAATATACGGCCCTCACAGTTATTGTGATAATGAGACAATAAATGTAAAGCACTTGGAATAGTGCCAGCATTTAACAAGAAATGTCATTACTTTCACTATTTCTATTTTCTTTTTTACAATTAAATGAAACTGCTCAACAAAAGTAATGAGAGTAACAGCTTCTTAAAAGATACTGGTCAGCTAAATTGTGATTGAATGACTTCATCTCTGTATAGTGGCCATTTATATCATAAATGTCCTCCCACAGTGTGAATTCTTCAGACTTCTAGCACAAGAACAATGATAATCTGCCTTTCAAATATATCAGAGCAAGTCCTATATACATGAAGCTATAGAAGAACTAGTTTACATACAGATCCAAGTTCAACAGCTGAAGCAAAACCAATGGAAAGGTAACAATTAGTGTGTGTCTATATATATATATATATATATATAGACACACACACATACATATATATAGGTTTTTGTATAACAAACTCAAAAATATTTTCTACAGTATAAAAATGTTCACATTGGCTCTTTGACACTTTAGATCCCTTTGAGAATCTGATAAAAATTACAGACCCTGACCCTAGGAAAACATGTGGATACAAATGACTGTTCCATTTAAGAGGATTTGTTAGCTTACCTACCCCAAATTCATTCATGGACCCAGGATAAGAATTTCTATTACACTGACTTGGAAAGCTTACAGGGTTTTAAACTATTTACCCCTTGTAATCTCAAAGGGCAATATATTCTAATGTAGTTCTTATTACATTTTTCAAGGAAAAATGCCATTGTAATATACAATGGAAGAAATACAGTACATTCTGGCCAAAGTGACTTGGTCTGATTTTCATTTATATGTATTCGTCCTCTTTTAAGAATTAGATTATGATTACTCAATACAGTTCCCAAATTTCATCAAATAAAAATTACAGGGCACATTTTCTCAGCATTCCTTGTTATAGGATGATGCTAACTGGACAATTTAAAGAATAGCATCACAGAAAGAGCAGGAACAATCTGCATGCTAAGCAATAAATCACTCTGTTCTCAATTCTAGACACCTCCAGACAGGAGTCTTCCCTTAGACTAAAAATACTTTTGTGTAGATGCTGTATGAAAAAAATATGATAAGAATGGCAAAAATAACGGTGAGCAAGGTTAAAGAGAAGGAGAGGAAAGGAACTGTGGAAAAATCTGTAATGATTTCTCTACCACAAGTTAAGATATTCCCCTGGATCACAAAATTATTAAAACATGCTATTAAATTGCCTAAAGCTGCCCGAATTAGTCCATGTACCTGATAATTATAAAGCTTTAATATATTAATGCCTTAGAGTAATGCATATATTTTTAAAACAAAGACATCCAAAACCATCAAGAAATGGCTCCACATTCCCTTAAGGAATTTCCTTATGGCGTAAGCTTTTATAAAAATATTTAATGAGAAACAGAAGTGCTCAATGTGGCTGTGTCAGAAACAGAAATTAGGATTTAAGTCACCTGCTCTATTTTCTTGAAACAAATGTTATTAAAAAGAAAATTTCAAAGGTTTACTTGTTTCTTTCTTTATGCCCACATTCTCTCACAAAGAACTGGGGATTGGTTACACAAACACAAATACCACCCAAGGATAAAATAAATGTTGAGGAAAATTAATAAAATAGAAATACAGTTTAAAAATAAATGCTAGGGTTTAGATTAGTCCATGGAAAAGCAAATCACCTCGTCCCACTTAGTTTGCAAGGGCTGAGCCTCTATCAGCTTAATGCAGTGAGGGAAGCACGGGCTATCTCAAGGGCAACAATATCCAAAGAGGAAAAACAAGTCCTCAGGAGCACAGCTTTTCCTGACACTGCTTCTAGCACTTCTGAAAATGCAGTTCACTCATACAACAACCACCCTGTCTATCAACAATGGCTAACAGTTTACAAGATGTAAAGTTATTAATAACTGGCACAATATATCCACTCCCTCAAGGGATAGACAGATAAACTGGAGGGCTGAAACCATTATAAACAATTTGTTGCTGCTCTATTTTGGGTTTAGTTTGGGTGGTAACTTCAATAGCTTTGAAATAAAACAAAGGATAACCCTACATAACCAAAGACTTTAAATTGCAGCAGTAACTTTAGGAGAAATCTGCCATAAATATATAACTATCCTAGAAATAACAGAAAGCCCAGAGAAACCAAAGATTTTAAGAAAGATACAGATGAGACAAAATAAACATTCACTTTCACCAGATGAGAAAAGTGAACAAGTAATAAATGACTTTAAATTGAAACAGGCAGGATTTAGGTCACATACTGTAACAGTTCCAGTAATGCACAAGCTATCAGTATTAAAATAATTAGTCTTAAGCTTCTTCTTCTTGGAAACAACAATAAAGAGGAAGATAAATCAATTATACCTCATAAAGCTAAAAAAAAAATAAGTAATAATTTTAAAAGAGAAAAGCATGCAATGGCTTTTCTTGGATTTTTTAAATAAATATAGGATCCTGCCTTGAGTAAAGAGTGAAGTTATCTATCCTGGGCCCTTCAAGCACCCACGGATTAGCAATTAGAGTTTAAAAAACAAATCACATAATCATCACATTAAATTCTTAGTCAACCAATGAGGAAGCCCTCAACACATTGCAGAACAATAGACAGCAATTTATATTGTAAAATAATATATATCTCTTAAAATATAAAAGACTGCTCAGAGGCAAAACGTTTTGATTTTATCAAACTTAACTTGCATCCGCGTAAAACTTAAGTGAAACCATACAAGTCAAATGGGTAATACTTAGAAAGTACTGACACTTCTGTCTGCACTTACCTGATCTTTCTCGTGGGGTAGAAGGCTGACAGGTGGGAGTGAAGACGGGAAAGCACTGGGGTATTTGGGAGCCCCTTTGCCATCTAAGCCTCCGTAATTGACCCTGTACTGCGGTCCGTCTTTCAGTAACCTCCCATTGTTCACTGCGCGTTTGGCCCCCAGTCGCAGCCGCTGCTGAAAGGCTGGGTTGGTGGTGGTGCTTGTGAGATCACTCTGACTTCTGAGATACTTCTCAATGTTCTTCAGGGAGGAGCCATTTGGCTCCTCCAGTCCTTCAATTGCTCTCCTTAGAAGTTTATTCCAGTCCACGTTGCGCAGATCATTGCATGATCCTCTCGACCCCTTGGCTGACTTAGGAAAAGTGCCTGGTTTAACTGATGAGAAGCGCCCAGGGTTGTCTGGGTCCTTGTAGGAGGCAAGGCCTTTGTTGGTGACTTTGAGAACTGAGCCATCCTGAACACTGAGTTCCAGCTGCTCAGAGACTGTCTTCTTATCCAACCCATGGGAAGTGCTGACGGCATGGCAGATTCTCTCTTCGGAGGGCCTTTGCTTTTGCTTTTTTATTTTCTGTATAGCTTCAAGAATCCACTCTGTATAAAGTGGGTTTGCAAGTTTTACCATGGTTGACAAATGACTTCAGTACAAAAGTTACCCATAGAGGTTCTCCTTGTATTTAACAGAACTTGCACATTTAAAAGTCACTTACAATTCAACAAATGGGTGGACTATTCCAGACCATATTAAGCAACATCTCACAAATATCCATCCTTTAGAGATTATAAAGAGGATGAACAGGCAAGTTGATAGTTGTCTTATTTGACCAACAGGAAAAACTGCATTCGGGTGAAGAGCATCTTTAACCAGGAAATCAAGACCTTAAAAGATAAAAAAGAAGGAAAAACTCTTAATAATGAAACTTCTAAAAATAAAGTAAAAGACTTTTTCAGATGCAAAATGACCACAGAAATAATGACAAGCAGGTATTATGTAACAAAGCCACAATGATTTTATTTTCCAACCAGAAATTGGGTCACAGTCTGAAAAGGAATTTCTTTTAGGATTTTTCATTTCTTATTTATATGAGTAGCTTATGGGGCATTTAAGAGATCATATCTAAGTTATCAATATATATTTAATGGATAACCTTCATTGAAATTAATAAAATTACATGTTAGTGGTTCAAGATATGTATCTACCATGAACATAAAATCAACACCAAAATAAATCTATGGTGCAAAAAATCTGATGGTGGGGATCTCCCTGGCGGTTCAGTGGCTAAGACTCCGTGCTCCCAATGCAGGGGGCCGAGGTTTAATGCCGGGTCAGCAAACTAGATACCACAGGCTGCAACTAAAGATCTCAAATGCCACAGCTAAGACCCAGCACAGCCAAAAAATTAAATTTTTTTTTTTTAAAGGAAAAAACTCTGATGGGAGTACATTGAAAGTAAAAAGAATTTTAAACTTAAAAAAAAAAAAAAGAGCAATAGTCCCGACTCTTCTATTTCAGCTAAACATTCTACATATTTCTCAAGTCTCACACATAAGAAAATTTCCCACTGCACCTCTGCTACAGAACCATGTTCCCCCAGCCCTTTGAAGAGGTTCTGTAACACTCTCTCATCCACAGGTTGGAAGAAAACTGAAACTAATGTGGTAACATAACCCATCACCTTTTGAATAATGGAGCCCTCGAGGTGTCTCTACCCGCTTAGCTCGTGAAACTGCTCAATTCGAGCAAGATTTGTACACATCCTATTCCAGGTAGACACTGATACTGCTTTCTGAGAACCTCCTGATATACACAAAAATCCCCTAGATCTCCAATCTGGTATTGAGAACACCTGCCCAGAGCACCGGCCAACGCACCCTGGTCTGGGAGTTGAGTCAGATCTGGGTCCTAATCTTGCTCTTCAAAGATAAAATTCACATCTTAAAACTCTTTTTCAAACAGTTTGAAGTTTTCAGAGTGTGCTCACATATAACTTGTAATCTGCAGGATGACTCTATGGTAACCTGACGCTCGGAGAAAGGTGGAACACAGGATAATAGTCAGCGGTAGACTCCAGGCTCACAGGCCTTTATTCTATACTTAAGTCCGTTCTGCCTTCACTTGAGCCTCAACTGCTTGTTCCAGCTAGTTCTTCCTCTGCAATTAAGACTAGTAGTTCATACGCTGGCCCTACCCATGTCAAGCAGAGAAACCTGGGTAAATGACTTAAGTGTCTGTCACTTTACCTGTAGAGCAATAATAGTATATCCTTCCAGGACTGCTGAGAGAATTAAGTGAACACATTATCTAATATGCAGCACAGAACAGCTATCATCATTTCCACTTAATAAAATGCCTACACACTCTGAAAAATGGCTCATAAAATTATAAAGTTATCTCTGATTGTTTATTTACATTTAATGTACCTCAAAGAGTAAAATGAGCTTCCCTTGTGGCTCAGCTGGTAAAGAATCCGCCTGCAATGCGGGCGACCTGGGTTTGATCCCAGGGTTAGGAAGATACCCTGGAGAAGGGAAAGGCTACCCACTTCAGTATTCTGGCCTGGAGAATTCCATGGACTGTATAGTCCATGGGGGTGCAAAGAGTTGGTAAAACAATAAAAATAAAATAAAAATGAAATAAATAAAATAAACATTTTAAAAAGGGTAAAATGTTTTTCCCCAAAATTTAAGCAGATACACTGAAGAATTTAACATTTGCTTCCAAAGATTCTGTTGCTAAAAAACAACTGGACCACTGAACTATACTAGCTTGAAAGTGGCAGTTTCAAAAAGGATTTGTCCTTTTTGCAATTAGTATACTATAGTTTCATTCTATTTTTCTCCATTCAGATTTAGAAACTTGGGACTAAGATCTTATAGGTCATCCAATCCAACTTCTAGTTAAACAGTAAAAGACCCCTTGTTCAATTCCCCAACAGATGGGCCATAAAGTCTCAAAATACTTTCAATGATTGAGAATTTGTCACTTCTTAAGACAGCTCATGCCACTGCTGGACAGCTCTGACTGTAATATATCTCTTGCTCAGAGGAGCCAAAATCTTTCTTCCCATAACTTTCACCCACTAATTCTAGTTCCCCTGGAACAAACTCAAGAAATTCTTTAATAATACACTCCTTCATATATTTGAAAACAAGTATCTTTTGAAAACCACTACAATCAAACCCCATTCTACCTGCAGTCCACCTTGGACCACTCATATCCCAATTCCCTAACATGCCCACACATTACAAGTTTCCAAGCACCTCCTTCTCATGCTCACTCATTAGTTTGGCTGATGCTCATCTTAAAACCTGGCAGTCCAGGCATTATCCGATTATAAATGCAACCCAGGGTTACATAAACTTTCTTACCAGCACTGCCACACAACTGGTTCATGCCAAGCATGCAGTCCAACTAAAAATCTCAGATATTCTTTCAAAAAAACTGTTCAGCTGAGGATTTTCATTCTCTACCCCGTACAAATTTAATAAATGCTCAGACTTTTAAACTTATCACAGTTCATCTTATTGGTTTGAGTCTATCTTCCAACTTGTTAAAAACTGTTTTGAATCTTGATTCTGTCATCTATGTCATCTGCAAATCTAATAAGCACTCCCCTTTGTGTCATTACATAAATCATTGACAAAAATGTTAGACTTGGAACACAGTGTGTTTAAGAATGAAATCACTGGCTTTCATCGTGCAACCACTTTCAGGACAGAACACAGAAATCATTCTGCTTTAGTAAGTTTAGAACAGGAAGCTGATCTTTCCAAAGTGAAATGGTTCGGGGCAAAATTTCATTAGAAGACATTTCACCGTGTCCAAGTAATTATTTCATCTTTCATCATTTATTCAGGATGAATCAACTAATTTAATTTGACTGCACAAAATACAACTGCAGGAAGCAGGAAAAGAGGTCACAGAAAAGTATCTAATATTGCAAAGTTGCTTTCAGGCATTTTGGTTACACAGGCCAATGAACATACATTAAAACAAAATACATTTCATAATTAATACTCAAAATACACCTTCATGACAAGCTATTACCACAATCCTAACCCACAATCAAAAGAACTGTTCATCTCCGTGACCAACACATTTCAACCAGACTGACATTTTTACATCTGAAAAATACAATGAAAAAAAAAGGGGAACTACCAGAATTGGAACTCCAAGTGTTTTAACAGTCCATGACAAAAAAGAAGACTGTCCAGATCGCCAGGCAAATCTGCCAAAAGAAGAAAAGGTAAATGTTAATTCGGGCATTAGGACACCCCTTAAATTCAGCAACCATCTCTGGATCTCCATGCTACTCAATCCAGACACGGTGGGGTTTACAGGTACACCCTATTTGGTGATAAGTTAGCTCTCTTTGACAAGAAGCCCCACAACAAGTACCTCAGGAAGTAAACTTTCAGGCTTCTTCAAAGCTAGACCTGTCCTCCAAATTTTAAAAAATCAGGTTTGCAATAGAGACTAAGAATTTTATCATTAAAAACAAAACAAAAAAACAAAACAAAACAAAAAAAACCTCACTATTACTCAAGTAGTCAGGCAGGTATAACATTTTGTCTGGATGGAAAAAAAAAAATAGTCAAACATTGTTTAAAGGTCAATATTAACTTTCCCAGGCAACATTCGCTATTTATCCCAAGGGTCATCTGGTATCTAAGTACTGATTGAACTATCAAGATATGGCCAATAGCTGCAACTAAGAGAAAGATGCACCAGTTTCCACAATATGTCAGCACAGGACACATTTCAGGGCAGCGGTGGTTAGTCGCTAAGTTGTGTCTGACTCTTGCAAACCCATGGACCACAGCCCGCCAGGCTTCTCTGTCCATGGAATTCTCTAGGCAAGAATACCGGAGTGGATTGCCACTTCCTTCTCCAGGGGATCTTCCCAACCCAGGGGTCAAACCCGAGGCTCCTGCGCCACAGGCGATCTCTTGCATGCAGGCAGATTCTTTACCAGTTGAGCCACCAGGGAGGCAAAAAGTAAATGTGAAACAACACTATGGACGGCTGTACTCTGATACCGTACAGAACAACCAAGTAACCTTAGAGCCTCCTAGCCACAGACACATACCTTACTCCTCAATTTAATCTCAAAATTAGCTCTCATCTGACACCAACCAACAGAGTTAATTAGGCAGAAGCAGATGTAACTCAGCAGCTCTTTGCTACAAGCTGAATCAGTGTTAAAAACAGACACACAGAGCTAAGAAAGGAACAAAATCATAAGTCTCTTATCTGTAGCCAATTCTCAACTAAACACATGTATATTATCCACTTTGTATATTACCCACTGCATGTTTTTTAATCTTAGGCTGGTTTGTTTCTGACATCCCACTGGCCCCACTGTAAATTGGTATATGTTAAGAGAATAGACTGAAAACCAATTTTAGTCTAAGCAATATTTAACTAGAAAGACAAACCTAAGGCAAAAAAATGCATAATTCATTAAAAAAGCCAGTTAGAAATGCTTTCCGTCCCCTGCCTCCCCTGATTCAGAATTATCCACACCATTTCTCTCTTCCAAAGCCCTAGGATTGGTCCCACAAGTAGACAGCTCATGCTATTACAAGTACATGCTAAAAATCGTTATGCTGTTTTCATTTTTTTCTATAAAAGCTTGAAAGTAGGGCTAAAAGGCTATCAAAACTA
Source organism: Oryx dammah (assembly GCF_014754425.2). Taxonomy (NCBI): domain Eukaryota; kingdom Metazoa; phylum Chordata; class Mammalia; order Artiodactyla; family Bovidae; genus Oryx; species Oryx dammah. Next base: position 29,182,139 of record NW_024070190.1, read on the forward strand.
AGAATGAGTCATTCCAAATTAATTCTGGGGACTCATGCTACATCAAAATTAAACTACTCTATTTTCTAAGGTTTTGAATCACTATTTTTAACTACAAAGTAACATGAGTAAATTATGTGGTTGTATCTTACAGTTTTTAATAAAACACTATTTACATCATTCATTACAAACTATTCTAAACAAATCTAGAGAAATGCTTCGTCCAACACTGAGCTTTTGGCTTCATTAGTATTATAAAAATATCAACACTATTCAGAAATACTCATGTCAGCATAAGAAGAGTCAAAATACCCTGGATCATAAATTCTATGTGAAGCCTCCTCTAAGCTTTTACTAAGGCTGTGTGTTGTTTCAAAATCAATGTCATAACACTCGAGTCATGAGATTGAGGATGAGCCAAAAGCAGTGGTAGAAAAAAATAAAGATTAATAGTTGAGTTTACTCTTCTGTCATACTGACAAAACAGTTATTTTTAGCTCTCCCACTTTTATAGGCTCCTGGATTTTTTCATAGCCTATTATGTAACTGAGTCAGGATCCACAAATCTTAACAATATCGTCTGAAAAAGAATATAGACTGTTTAAGGGAAGGGAACTTAACTTCTTTTCTTCTATAACCACCCAGCACAGACTACTAGCACAGTTGCTCCAAACAGCATTCTTAGTGAACAAACTTCTGGGACATCAGACCTCATCCCTACAGTAATCCTGGTTTAACTTTCAAATCCTGCGTGCGATTACTTCTCAAAATTAATGCTCAAGGCCCAAAACATGTGAACTGGGAGGTGAGGTTATAAACACTAGCAAAGAACAACCAGCAAATTTAGTGAGATACTGTTCTGCGTGTGCAGCCCTCTGGTAGATGCTGTGGGGAAAAGAAGCAATTCAGCACAACTTGGCAGTTCTTCAAAAAAATTAAACATAAAATTACTGTATGAGCTCACACTTTCACTTCCAGATACACACCACAAGGAACTGAAAACAGGGACTTGGATAAGGACATGTGCACTCACATTCAGGACAGCACTATTCCCGACAGCCAAAAAAAGTGGAAACAGGTCAATGTCCATCAACAGATAAATGGGTGAATAAAGTATGGTATATCCATACACTAGAATATTACTCAATCATAATAAGAAATGACGCAGTGGGGGCTGCCCTGGTGACCCAGTGGTGGACAGTCTGCCTTCCGATGCAGGGGACATAGGTTCAATCCCTGGTCGGGATGATCCCACAGGCTGAGGGGCAACTACGCCCATTACCATAACTCCTGAACATGCACTGGGGAGCCCATGAGCCACGACTACTGAAACCCACGCACCTCGAGCCCCTGCTGTGCAACAAGAGAAGCCACGGCAATGGGAAGCCTGAGCACTGCCACCAAGAGCAGCCCTGACTCACCGCAACCAGAGAAAGCCTGCGTGAAACAACGGAGAAAAACAGCACAGCCAAAAATAAAAGTAAACTACTCTTTAAAAAAGAAAAAGTGATGAAGTAGTGATACATGTTGCAACACAGACGAACCTCAAAATATGTTGTGAAAGAAGCCAGACACAAAAGGTTCCATATCATTTAATCCCACGAATAGGAAACTCCTAGAACAGATAAAGCTAGAAACAGAACATAGATTGCTGGGACCTGGGCAGGGATGGGGGAGATGGTGAGGAGAAACTGCTTAATGGGTAAAAGTGGAAAGTAGTGAAAGTCACTCAGTTGTGTCAGATTCTTTGCGACCCCCATGGACTGTAGACTGCCAGGCTCCTCTGGTCATGGATTCTCCAGGCAAGAATACTGAATTGGGTAGCCACTCCCTTCTCCAGGGGATCTTCCCAACCAGGTGTCAAACTCAGGTCTCCCACACTGCAGGCAAATTCTCTACCATCTGGGCCACCAGGGAAGCCCGGCTTAAGGGGTAAGTAAAGTTGCTCAGTTGTGTCCGACTCTTTGCGACCCCATGGACTGTAGCCTACCACGCTCCTCTGTCCATGGGACTTTCCAGGCAAGAGTACTGGAGTGGGCTGTCATTGCCTTCTCTAGGCTTAAGGGGTAAGGGACTTTATTTTGGAGTGATGACAATGTTTTGAAAACTGCATAGAGGTCATGGTCACATAACATTGTGACTCTACTGAATGACTGTGTGGATCACAATAAACTGTGGGAAATTCTGAAAGAGACGGGATTACCAGACCACCTGGCCTGCCTCCTGAGAAATCTGTATGCAGGTCAGGAAGCAGCAGTTAGAACTGGACATGGAACCACAGACGGGCTCCAAATAGGAAAAGGAGCACGTCAAAGGCTGTATATTGTCCCCCTGCTTATTTAACCTATATGCAGAGTACATCATGAGAAACGCTGGGCTGGAAGAAACACAAGCTGGAATCAAGATTGCCGGGAGAAATATCAATAACCTCAGATATGCAGATGACACCACCATTATGGCAGAAAGTGAAGAGGAACTCAAAAGCCTCTTGATGAAAGTGAAAGAGGAGAGTGAAAAAGTTGGCTTAAAGCTCAACATTCAGAAAATGAAGATCATGGCATCTGGTCCCATCACTTCATGGGAAATAGATGGGGAAACAGTGGAAACAGTGGCTGACTTTATTTTTGGGGGCTCCAAAATCACTGCAGATGGTGACTGTAGCCATGAAATTAAAAGACGCTTACTCCTTGGAAGAAAAGTTATGACCAACCTAGATAGCATATTCAAAAGCAGAGACATTACTTTACTGACTAAGGTCCGTCTAGTCAAGGCTATGGTTTTTCCTGGTCATGTATGGATGTGAGAGTTGGACTGTGAAGAAAGCTGAGCACCGAAGAGTTGATGCTTTTGAACTGTGGTGTTGGAGAAGACTCTTGAGAGTCCCTTGGACTGCAAGGAGATCCAACCAGTCCATTCTGAAGGAGATCAGCCCTGGGATTTCTTTGGAAGGAATGATGCTAAAGGTGAAACTCCAGTACTTTGGCCACCTCATGTGAAGAGTTGACTCACTGGAAAAGACTCTGATGCTGGGAGGGATTCGGGGCAGGAGGAGAAGGGGACGACAGAGGATGAGATGGCTGGATGGCATCACTGACTCGATGGATGTGAGTCTGAGTGAACTCCGGGAGTTGGTGATGGACAGGGAGGCCTGGCGTGCTGGGACTCATGGGGTCGCAAAGAGTCGGACACGACTGAGCGACTGAACTGATACTAAATGTCACTGAATTGTTCACTTTAAAATGGTTTTATTTTATATGAATTTCACCCCCAATTTTTTTTTTTTTTTAAGAAATAAACTATAATAATAGCAACCACTGTCTGACACCTACTGCGAGCCAGGCACTTTACATAGATTATCACGTGCATATGTATGTCAGGTCGCTTCAGTTGTGTCCCACTCTTTGAGACCCCATGGACTATAGACGGCCAGGCTCCTCTGCCCATGGGGATTCTCCAGGCAAGAATAGTGGAGTGGGTTGCCATGCCCTCCTCCAAAGGATCTTCCCAACCCAGGGGTTGAACCCGTGTCTCCTCGGTTCATGCACCCCAGGTGGTTTCTTTACCGCTGAGCCTCCGGGCAAGCCATAGGTTACATAACTATCAAGTAAACCTCAAAACCACCCTGTAAGGTAGCATTGTTGCCCACATTTTGCAAAAGAAAAACAGATTTCTGCCTGTCAAGACCTCAGATGAGTAAGTCATGAAAGATTCTAATTCAGATGCTAAATGCTTTCCTGTCTCTCCATTGGTTTTCAAACTAGGCTCCTTGGCGCTGCTGTGAGAAAGTGCCTGGGCTTTCAGAACCACCCGCCGATGCCCTTGTGGGTTACCCACTAGGGCCACCATAATCCCTGCACCGAACAAAGCGTCTCTGCCTTAACTGTTCTCTATTTAATGGGCTTCTCTATCATATTCACTTCAAAGAAAGGGCTCCTCTAAATATAGAAGGAACAAAGTCTGAAAACACCGTGACTACTCCTCGGTGGTAGTGCGGATGGGAGAACGTCCCTTGGACGGATGGGACTTAAACTGGACCCTGAAAGGCAGAACTTAGATTAACTGCCTGTTCTCTCCACAGATACCTCCTCAGAATCCCGACATCACTTTGTCTAACAGGAAACTTTTAGCTTTCTTATCATTTGGCATTTCTAATCTGTATTTTGCTTACCTCATCTCCCTTGCTGCTGCTGCTAAGTCTCTTCAGTCGTGTCCGACTCTGTGCGACCCCAGAGACGGCAGCCCACCAGGCTCCCCCGTCCCTGGGATTCTCCAGGCAAGAACACTGGAGTGGGTTGCCATTTCCTTCTCCAATGCATGAAAGTGAAAAGTGAAAGTGAAGCCGCTCAGTAGTGTCCGACTCACAGCGACCCCATGGACTGCAGCCCACCAGGCTCCTCCGTCCATGGGATTTTCCAGGCAAGAGTACTGGAGTGGGGTGCTCTTGGGGCATGCCAAAATAAATCAAACATGAGTCCTGTTCTTAAGAATTTTGCAGTCATCTCCCCCCTAATAGACCGCAAAATTCTTAAGAACTGGACTCATGTTTGATTCATCTTGGCATGCCCCAAGATTTCCAAGGACCACAACTTGAACGTAAGAGGGGTTCAATGTCTATTTGTTAAATGGATGCACCAGTGAATGAATGAAGGGAAATCTAGAAGGCACAGAACAAGAATGAGCTGTTGGAATAGAGGGACACTGAGTCCAAGTGCATGCCTGGAGGGGGGACGTGTTGACTAGGAGTAAGAAATAAACCTGGACGTGACAAAAGCCAGGCTGAGGCATGCGAACACGATAGATGAAGTAACAGAAAGCCAGTGCACGAGTAGCAACACAACGAGGTAGAGTGGAATGCAAACGCGCGTGTGCGCGTACACACACACACACACACGCACGCACGCACGCACACACAAATGTGCTGAACGTTTGAATAATCCTGGCATGGTATCCATCCAGTGTACGCTGAAGGGAAGGATGACTGAAGGAACAAACAAAAACAATCAGTATTTCATCTCCCCAAATATCAATCTTGCTCAACTTACATTTATGAGCCTAACTCAGCAGCAAGCCCAGAGTAGGCATTCCACAAATGTTAGTTGAATTGAATATTTAATTCCCATCTTTTTAGAATAATACTAAGTCCTTTCTCACTACTCATTAACAGAGTTTTCAATTCAAAAGCTAATAATGTTTTCCAAGGATTTCTAACAGGCTAAATTACCATGAAAATTATAATTTCAAAGAATACATCTTGTATTAATTGGAAGTTTAATTTTTCATGTCATGATCTCCTAGCTGACAGTATCCTTGTTATGTCATTAAACTATAATTGTGTAAATCTGCTTCAACAAACAATAACTGAACCATCAGTAAACTATTATGGCTTCCATAATCCCCAGCAAAGATTAGTTTCAACATCATCATCATAAGTTAGTAGAGGCTCGTCCCAAATCTCCTGGTGAAGCCTATGAATCCCGTCTGCACAGTCATCCCTAAATTTAAGTGCTCAACAGTTTCAGTCTCTAAACTTTAATTACATTGTTAGAAACCTCACAGGAAATTTGACCCCTTGTAAAACAGGACTTTAGAGACAAGATGAAAAGTCATTCGAAGTCATCAGGCCTTTGGAGCCAGGGTACATTGATTAGTAATAATGATATTATAACTAAGCACTTTCACTTAAGAAATAATCAACTGAATTTAGAGTGTTTTTTTCTGACATTTAAAAATTCCTATTCAATTCTAACATATGACAAAGGCATAAAAACAATGTATTTGGGGAAAAAAATCTGACATCTTAAATTTTTAAAGATTATTTTGAAAATACACATCATTTCAGAATTCCGCATTAACTTTATCACATAGTTCCAAGAGGATATCCTTAAAATAAATTAAAGCTGTTCTCTGAGAATCTCAAGGAAATTACAGATCTATTTCTAAATAGGAACACAAGTATATACAGACATTTGTATACAATTTCAAGGGCTTACAGAATCTCTACTGCCCATCCAAGGACCTCTAAAGGTCCACTCACTAACTTTACTTACTTTAACACACACAGACAGGTTGATCGTTTTGTCCAGTTTCACAATAATTATCTCTATATGTGCTTAAAGTAAAGCATGTTATATTGAAAAAAAGAAAGTTATTATCATCGGTTTGGGATACTGTCAAACAGGCTCATGAAATCTTATTCATCAAGGCAATGTGCTATGATGGGATGGATCTAGAGAGTTCAGGAATCAAGTCCCCACTTTGTCAGCTACCTAAGCTGTGGGATATAGGGCACATTATTGAGTCAATCTAAGTCTCAGTTTTCTCACCTGTAAAAATGAGAAAAATGTAGTTTTGCAGACCTGTAAAGAGGAATAACTGAGATAACAAATATGAAGGAACCAAGGCGGAGGACACTATAGCAGGAACACAATAAAATGCTAGCTCATAAAAAGAAAAAGGGCAATGCAGTCAGCTAGAGACCTGTAAAATCTAATCTAGCTGAACTTCTGTCTATATGACCATTTTCTCCTATGAGATAGGGAAAGTCAGCACCTGGCTTAGTTATAGTTGCAGACAAGAAAAATTCAAGACAGAGAACAGAAAAAAGTGAAGAAGAGCAAAAAGAGATTTGAAATGGTGAGGATAGGGTCAAGAAGCGTGTATTTTCCTCATGATCATACATCTTTTAAGGCTGGAAAAGACTCTGATGCTGGGAGGGATTGGGGACAGGAGGAGAAGGGGACGACAGAGGATGAGATGGCTGGATGGCATCACCGACTCAATGGACGTGAGTTTGAGTGAACTCCAGGAGTTGGTGATGGACAGGGAGGCCTGGCATGCTGTAATTCATGGGGTCGTAGAGCCGGACACAACTGAGCGACTGAACTGAACTGAACTGAACGGAAAGATTTAGAAGATAAAATTGATAGGTGAATATCTACTTAACCTGAGGGCAGGAAAAGTCTTAAAACAAGACACAAAAAGCACTAACCATAAAGAAAATACCATTAAATTTGACTCCATTAAAATTAAGAAGTTCTGTTCATTAAAAGACACCACAGAGAGTGAAAAGGCAAGCCAGAGAATGAAGGCAGGCATTTGCAACACACACAAAGGACAGTTTCATATTTAGAGCAAGAACTACTAAACAGCTATAAAAAGACACAAGGACCGATTTACAAAAGGGGGAAGAGATGCGGGGACAGACTCTAACAGGAACTTTACAAATGAGGAAAGCCAAGTAGCCAATAAATAAACGGAAAGCTGTTCAACCTCCTTACTAATAAGGTAAAGGCAAAGTGTACCAGATTGGCTAAGCTGAAAAACTAACAAGAATAAGTCCAGTTGGTGAGAATAAGAAGCCAGGGAACTCAGATATAGATACAGATACATTGATATACTGGAGGAAGTATAAGCTGATACAACTCTGGAAAATAATCAAACTGGTACCTAGTAAAGTTGCAGACAAGTATATCCCACGACTAGGGCAACCATACAGATCATCATCCAAATTCAGACGCTTCTGAGAATTAAAGGTGTTATACTAATTCCCGGAGGAGGAAACGGCAACCCACTCCAGTATCCTTGGACAGAGGAGCCTGGGTCGCAGAGTAGGACACGACTGAGCATTATACAACCAACACCGGGCCAACAGGCATAGGCAGCATTAACAATCACGCTGCCTATGAAGCAGTTCATTCCCTGTGCACACCTCAGTCGGAGGCCGTGCACACGCATACCAGGTGATGAGCACGGGAACGCTGGCAGGGAACATTAGTTCACAACTTCCCCACACCAGAAACAAATACCCAGCAAGAGTGAAACTGAGGAGGCTTCCCTGGTGGCACCTGGTCATGGTAGAGAGTCTGCCTGCCAATGCAGGAAACACAGGTTCGATCCCTGGTCCTGGCAGATCCCACATGCCAGGGAGCAACCACGCTCACATGCTGCAACTATTGAGCCTGCGCTCTAGAGCCCGGGAACCACAACTACTGAGCCCCTGCAGCCTGCAGTCTGTGCTCTGCAACAAGAGAAGTAACTGTAATGAGAAGCCCATGTACAAAAGCCACCATTAACCACAAACTACAGAGAACCCGCGAGCAGCCAAAAATAAAAATAAATACAATTATTTTTAAATGGCCACTTGGACATATTACAGCCTTTCAAAAAAAAAGAGCGGATGATAGAAAAATTGTGGAAGATTATGGGAGTTCCATGAAAAGCTGCTTAATGGCCTTCTGGAAAAGCAAATTAAAGCACTACAAAGAAGAAATCTCCGTTGCTCACACCTCTCCCATTCACTAGTCATTTACTATTTTACATGCAAAGACTGATCACTGCAGCTCACACATACCTGCTTTCATAAAATAATTCCTTTTCTCTCACTTGATACAAATACGGGGATCTGTATACAAGAACACTGAAACTATTGTGTAGAGAATTAAGAGATGAAAAGTCACTTATTAGGAACCCTGGCATTTAAAAAACCATACCAGTTGGCTAAGTCTTCTTCTGACTGGTATTCAACAGTCCATGAAAGTTTCTGAAGTACATTATTTATCCAACTTCCTCAACTACCTTCCAATATTCACTTTATTTTAACTTTCCCTCCCCTGATGCCTTATATCTGACAGTTCCCACCTTATCTGCACAAGCAGTGTGAGAGATAACATGTGGTGTAACAGCTATGACGTAACATTCACTCTACTCAAGAGGCCTGGGCTTGACCGGCAGGCAAAATTTCAACTGACCGTGTCATCACCACCGGCCAGTCATTCTCCTAAGTTCCTCCTTTAATGTTAAACCCTCCCTCTGTCTTTATCTTCTCTTTTTAACTATCACTTCACCATCTCAATCTTTGACCCTAAGTTCAAGTTCTCAGGTAAGAATCTTATCCTTTATTGAAAAATGCATTATCCTTTCCTTCTGGGAAAAGAAAAAAAAAAATCCTGCCCAAATTCATTTTGATAAGTGTGTGAAGAATTTATGAATAAAAAAGAATGGAGTGTTTTACTTCAAGATAATCCCAGAAAATCAATGAACTTTACTCACAGTCATACAAAACACACACACACACCTTTTTTGGAGTACCACAGAACTAGAACACTGTCTTGGTGCAAGTTATTCCCATTAGCTACTCCCACCTCCTGTCCATATATGGAGGAGTCTTCATGTGCTCTTTCCTTTGAATTTCCAGGTTCCTCCACCCAAATCTTGGCTCACTGGTTCTCTCTTCCTATTTTCCACATTTGTGATCTGGCCCCTCCTCTGCCTCTGCCCTTTGTCTCCTACCACCCCCTGCACTCAACGCAGACCAAAGCACTTACAAATTCAAAAATATGCAAACACAAGGAGCCTCTTTCAGAGACAGACACCCAGTTCCCCCTTGAGCTGACTCCAGCTCAAGTTACACCCAAGAAATCCAAAGTGTGTGCCAAGTTGCGTACCCACGGGTTGTAGGCCACCAACTCCTCTGTCCATGGAATTTCCCTTCCAGGCAAGAATACTGGAGTGGGATGCCATTTCCTACTCCAAGGGATCTTTCAGACCCAGGGATTAAACCTGTCCCCCACCCTCCTGCATTGACAGGTGAATTCTTTACCACTGAGCCACCTGGGAAGCCTCTAACAACTCTGTCTCCCACACTGACATCTTTGCCCATATGCCCTCCCGACTCAATCCCAATCACATTCGCCCAGTCCCACCTACCCCTCTTCACACCTGTCTCCTTTTCCCACCTCCTGAACCCCCTGGCTCCTAAGAGATTTTCTATTAGATATATTTTGTGCAAGGGTCACCTCGGGGCAAAATATATCTAATAATTTAGAATATATTTAAATTCTACGTAGGCTCCCTTGGAATTTAAGTTTGCTCTTCTGTCCTCCGGAGACTCTCTAAAGAATATCCGTTTCCCATCCCTCCATGTTTTTTCCAAGCTTCTATACCCCAAAGCTAGCAAACCTTTCTATTCAAGCATCCCGATTCACCCAGATACCTCCTTCCCCCCATAGTAAATGTACCTAACCCCCCGTTTCCTCAATACTTCCTCCAAACCAGTATCTACTCGGCACCGCTTTCTCGGCACTACTCCATATCCACCACACCCAAATCCATTCTTACTCTGCCTCCCCCCAACCCCCGTATCTACAAGTTCACCCTTCTGCACCGTCTCACTTGCCCCTCGGTCCTCCTTCCACATCTCCCAATTCTGCACTCTCCTCACCCTCCCTGATACACCTGCTTGCACATGCCGTTTCCCCTCACACCCACCCCCTCCCTGGGAGTGCACTTCCCAGACACTCACGGGCCCCCTACCGTTCCCAGTAGGTCCCTCCCACTCAGAAAACCCCTCCGAGCCCTCGCCTTCCGACCACCCGAACCCCGCCCCCATCCCGACATCGCCCCGCCCCTCTACCTCGAGCCCCGCCCCCTGCCCTGGAGGTCCCGCTGAGGGGCGGGGCCTGTCCCTCCTCCTCTTTCCCCCGCCCCCTACCGTCACGCTCAGGGGCAGCCTGACCCCGAGCGGCCCCGCGGTGACCCTCGCGCAGAGGCCTGTGGGAGGGGCGTCACAAGCCCCCTATTTCCCCCCCACTCCCGCCCCCCGCCCGCCCAGTCTCCTCCCCCTGGGAACGCGCGGGGTGGGTGACAGACCTGGCCGCGCGCCACCGCTACAGCGCCTGCCGGGGGCGCCGCCGCTGCCTGAGAAAAAAGCCGCGGCTGCCGCCTGGAGGAGGTGCCGTCGCCTCCGCCACCGCTGCCGCCGCCGCCAGGGGTAGGAGCTAAGCCGCCGCCATTTTGTGTCCCCCTGTTGTTGTCGTTGACATGAATCCGACATGACACTGATTACAGCCCAATGGAGTCTCATTAAACCCGAGCCACGGTCCCGCCCCAGCGCTGCTCCATTGGACTAGACCGCAGACACTTAGGGCCACCCGTTGGCCTAGGAGTCTGTCCGTCACCCACACACTAACCACTCTGCAGCCCATTGGGGCAGGATCCTGCCGGTCATCTCGCCTCCGCATAGGCACACCCCTCGACCCATCAGCCCCCCCTCCGGTACCACCCCGGGGGAGGGCCCACTGCCAGTACCAATCAACAGACCGCCTGGCCCGCCTCTTCTGGGCACCTATTGGTCCAGCCCTTTTTCTCTCGCCCAGACACCACGCAACCTCTACTTCCACCTACCCGCCCCCTCTACCTCTAGAAAGGGATTGGGTCTACTCGCAGCAGAGGTACTTGGCCTTATTGGCTGCAGACAACGCCAATCAGAAGGCCTTTTCCCTTTCCCCTCCCCCACTCAACCCCGAACCCCCTAGCCCGCAGCTAAAGTTTGTGTGAGAGCTGATCGCTGGCGGCGGCCGCAGGATTTAGGGGTGGGCGCGGGCGGGCGCGCGCGGGCGGGCACGCGAAGTTAAAATTCGAGGTTCTCAGTCGCCAGCGCCTGCGGTGGAGCGCGCGGACGGGCGCGCCGCCTGGAGCGTTCCATCCCGCCCCCTCCTCCACCTTCTCCCGTCCCGTCCCGGGCGACTACTCGCCCGCCCCCTGGCTCGCATCCTTACCCCCCACGCACCCCTACCCTGCAAGCCGAGGCCGGGTGCAGGCAGTATGATGTTGTTGCAGCCTCCTCGCCATCCCATGCCGAGGGGGAGCAAGCCCTTACCCTCCGGGCGTGCACCCCCCGGCTCCACACTCGCCCGTGTCTGCAAGCACGTGCACCGTTCGCCGCTGCCTCCAGCCACCCCGGTCCCGGGCTAACCTCGCCTGCAGCCCGGCCAATCGCTTGCTGCCCTTTGTTGCTGCAGCCCGGGTCTCCCCGCTGCCTTCCTCAGCCTCCGCCTCGTCCTTTGCCAGCCGCCCGGGTCCGCAGCGCCGCGCTCCCCCCGCCCGGGACCCACCGCCGCCGCCTCCTTCTCCTCCTCCGCCTCCTCCTCCTCCTCGGCTCCGGGCTGCAGCGCACAGAGCCCGAGGCAGCGCCGCCCAGCCCCGCTCCCCCCGCGCCGCCAGCTAGCCCGCCCGGCCCGGCCGGGGGCGCAGCCTGGACCCCGCCCGCCCCAGTCCCCGCCCCGGGGGTACCTGCCTCCGCCCTGGGGGGCTCCGCTTGCCGCCCTCGGGGGAGGGCGGGGATGCCGGTGTCCGCGGGAGGATGGGGACGCCTGGGCCGTTTGGGGCGGGGAGTGTGCCCGCCAGGGCTGGGACAGAGAGGTGCGGTCCTCGCCAAAGCGCCCCCCCACCCTGCCCCGCCGCCGTGGGCCCCAAACTTCGTCCTCCGCTGGGCCTTGTACCCTGGGCGGTCGCGGCAGTTTTGGGGTGGGGGATGCTTCGGGAGCTGTGTCTACCCTGATCAGGAGGAAGAGGGAGCAGTGACATTCAGCGACTGCGGACAGGGCACGGCGGCGGCATCCTTGGGTGGGAGTGGGGATGTCAGACGCCGCTGGAGAGGGAAGCTGCCCCTCAATGCCCTCTCCCGGTCTGCGAGGAGCTGGAGAGCTCTGAGCTGCGTTCTCAGTGCTTTCTTGGGCTATGCAGCCGGGTGGCAGAGGGGCTAGGGGCGGGGAGAGACGGCTGGGGGGGCCCTTCCCCCTCTCTTCTAGCCAGCGCTCGAAGGAAGGCTGATGGCGAAGTTCGGTTTTCCAGGCTTCCCCTGGGCCCCCCGAGTTCCTGAGGCCCACAAGAGGGAGGCTGGGGGCTCATCTGGCCGCCCAGGCGAGGCCACTTTGACGCTGCCCACATGCCTCCCAGCGCCGTCCAGACTCTGAAGAGAGACTCCCTCGTTCTTCCCGGAGACCGGTGGGATGCTGACAAGGGAGACTTCGGAAAATAGTAAAAGTAGCCTTGGGAAATGGCTCCTACAGAGTTTGAGTACGAAGTTTCCCTTCCGAGGCGCCATTTCTTCATGTGGGGGAGGAGAACTATGACTTTGTAAAAGAACCAAGTTTCAGGCATGGTGGCCTAGGTGGCAAACCACCTGTTGACTCAAGTCTGCCCCAGGGCGATCTTGGGCCCTGGCAGGGTGACACATGGTGCCAGGGAGAGGAATCCCCAGGCTTCCTGCCCTGGTTGACTCCAGCACCCTCATGGCAGTGACTCTGCAGCAGCATCTTCAACTTCGCATTAGCAACCACTGTGTAAGCTAGGTAGGTGCTTTGTTAGAGCAACTTCTCTCAAACAAACAACAGCAGCAGCAGCACAGCGCAGTCATCGATTGCAGAGCTAAAACACACTTCACTTTCTAAGATGGTTTGCTTCTCTAGGGTGTGAGCTGCCCCTACTTACATGCTTCTTGGCAGCAAGGTGAGAAAAGAGCTAAGACAAAGGGTGCAGAGTTGGATGAAAGGACAGAACAGGGGAGAGGGGGAGCAGAAGAGTTGTAATACTACACTCAAAACTGTCACTGGTTCCATTATAAATCCCTTTTATAGGTGTTTTATTACTTGGTTGTTAGTTTTTAAAACACAAACCTCTTTAGATTAAATCTTGGCATTCACCGGCTCAGCTTGGGGAAACAAAACACAGGGAAAGCTCTGGCTTGGCTACTTTTGAGTTACATTACTGATAAAACAAACAAACAGCAGGTTGGGTTTCCTCATAGCCTCTCCTACCTCTTTTATTTAGTATCTTCAGTAGCTGGCTCAAGGTGAATTTTTACAAGCCATTAGTTTATAATTCAGTCTAGTTCATTTAGGTATTTCAAAGAGAAAGACATTTATAAGGTATGCTTTTTTTTTTTTATCATGCAGTTGTTGGGATTTTTATTCTCCAAGAAATTACTAAGTAAATCTAAGAATCCTGGCACACACTTTGGTCTTTATGTTCTGGTGCCCCCGCCCGTGGTCTGCCCAGATGCACTTTATTTTGTAACTTAGATTTGAGCCTCCCAGCCTGCATTTTATCTTAAGCAATAAAAATAAACCATGTCTTAATTAAAAACAAGTTTCAAAACTCCAAATGTGTACAAACTAAAGTATGCTAAAGAAGCAACCAAAGACAATTAAAGCCAAAAGTCTGCATTTAAGATGTCTTCAGCCAATGAATCGTGGAAGATTTATGAGCATCTAACACTTGTTATCACTAATGAGTTAGCCAGATGGATTTCCAGTGCATCAAGACCTGAACAGACACCTTAGATAGAAAAGGGTCTCATTTGGCTAAACTTGTGCTCCTGTAACCCCAGGAGCTGGCAAACACAGAAGATGGAAGTATCTTTATCCAACAAGTTGATGTGGTTTTTTTTGAGGTTCTTTTCTTAATATAGTTCTCTAACAGGGCATGGCAAAGAAAGGGACTGTGTTGCCTTCCCAATGATACTCCCCTCTAAGCTTACTTGTCCTTTGAGCAATCCTGGCTCTTCAGATAAGTGGGACTGGAAAGGATACCAGAGCACAGCCAGAGATACATACTTAATGCTTCCTCTAAACCTCTCTTTATCTATAGTATCTCAAAGCCTCAGCTGAGCTAAACAGCTCAATTAATAACTTAATCTAGAAATAACTTGAAAACCAAGCCCAGCACAAAATTTGCAAGCTGACTGGACTGAAGGATTATGAATCCAGGGGCCCATCTGATGAGTCCTCCCCCTTCCCCAAAAGAGTTGCCAGTGGGCACCACTGACCAGCACTGCTCACAGATCAGCAGCATCAGAATGGTCTGGGAATGAGTGCTTAAAACACAGATTCTTCAGCCTAACCCCAGATTCTGATTCAGTAGGTCTACAGTGAGTCTCCCAAATCTACATTTTTAGCCCATGACTTGGCTTGAAGCTTATGATCCCTGATTTGACAACCACTGGCCTAGGCTGAATCCTTGTCTTTCCCAACTGCAAAGTAATGTTTCTTTTGTGAGCTTCTCAGCCAGAAGGTTATAGTCCCTAGTATACTGAGATGATTCCATGGTCTGACCTATCTGTCCTTCAGTCCTGAGTAAGAGTAAAAAAGAATGCAGAATAGCTTCAGGAGCTGAAGGGAACTGAAGGGCTTGATCTTTGCGGTTTGTTTACTTGCTCTGAAGCAAGTCAAACAAACACACTGATAAGAGGGATCACATCCACAGATGCACCAACAAAACCTTATGAAAGAAACCAAGGAAGGGAGACAGCAGGCAGAGACCCTGAGCTGATCTGTCTAGGCCAAAGCTCAGGATGAAGTCTATTTACACTCAATTAGTCACTTAAAAAAACAATGGTCTCCACTGTCCTTCCACCTGCCACTGGGGACTGGAAACTGCCCCCACAAGGTCACAGTGTCTGGTTATGTCAGTCAAGGGCAAAGGGGGTGAGGGACGATCAGTCAAACCATTAGTTTTAAGTAGGCTAGCAAATTCAAGCTACAGGTGTGTATGAAAAGTCTGCATTGTTTTAAATACCAATATTTTGTACTCTTACCCCATTAGTTCTAGCTTAAAAACTTTTAGTGTCATTTAAAAGCATTCTGAACCAAGTCTACACTCCTTAGTCTACCTCTAAGGCTATGTACATCTGCACCCAACCATTATCTCATCTCCAGCTTCTCCCAGCCCCACACACTCCTCCGTGCCCAGCACACACTGTTCCCTCTGCAGTCATGCCTGCCCTCTCTACCTTATCTGATGAAGACCTTGGAAAAAAGATACCTCCAAATCCCTGCTTGGCTGCTGCCTTTTCTGTGAAGTTTCCCTGGTCTTTGTAGGGAGCCCAAAGGACTTGAAGCAAACCTGGAGCAATCCAGCTCTGCACTTGTTGATTGCTCTGTTACTGTTTGTCAAATTACAGAATAAAAGCACTTACACTCTGTTGTCACCTTTTGCCAGTCTGTTGTCCTAGTTAGCTTTTCTACTACGTGGTCCAGTTTTTTCATCTGTATAACTGCCCTAGAGCCTGACCCATAGAAGCTACTTAACAACCACCACGCACACCTGTGGTTCCCATCCCTGGCTGCACACTGAAGGAACTTTTGAATCAGCTTAGCACCAAGTCCCACCTGAGGACACCTAAGACTGTTTGGGGTGGACTGTTTATTAGTATTAGTATTTAAGCACCCTGTGCAGTCAACAGTTCAGAACCATTGTTTTATATTTACCAGGAGGATGTCTCAGCATCAAGTGAGACATTCTGAAGACAAGAGAATGGTAAAAGATTATAAAATTAGCTAAATGTTGCTGAGAGGACAGAGGACTCAGGATCTTTTTGGTTTTGAGACTTGAGAGTCTTAATAAAGACTCAGTTTTTAGCACCAGGCTATAAAAAAGAAAAATGAAACAATACCAAGATTTAATTTAATGATTCCCAGTCCTTTGAATTTTAAAATTGGGGAAAATGACAAAGCTGCCAACTTATAATTTTGATAATAAGGACATTTTTTAAAAGACCTAATGACCATCCACTGTCTGCATTATTGGGGCTTCCCAGGTAGTACTAGTGGTAACGAACCCATGTGTCAGTGCAGGAGACATAAGGAGACTGGGCTTTGATCCCTGGATCAGGAAGATACCCTGGAGAAGAACATGGCAACCCACTCCAGTATTCTTGCCTAGACAATCCCTTGGACAGAGGAGCCTGCTGGGCTACAGTCCATAAGGTCACAAAGAGTCGGACACAACTGAATTGACTTAGCATGCATGCACGCATCTGCATCAAACAAACCGTGGAACATTCTTCAAGAGATGGGAATACCAGACCGCCTTACCTGCCTCCTGAGAAATCTGTATGCAGGTCAAAAAGCAACAGTTAGAACTGGACATAGAACAACAAACTGGTTCCAAAATCAGGAAAGGAGTACATCAAGGCTGTATATTGTCACCCTGCTTTTTTAACTTATATGCAGAGTACATCATTAGAAATGCTAGACTGGATGAAGCACAAGCTGGAATCAAGATTGCTGGGAGAAATATCAATAACCTCAGATACGCAGGTGACACCACCTTTATGGCAGAAAGTGAAGAGGAACTAAAAAGCCTCTTGATGAAAGTGAAAGAGGAGAGTGAAAAAGTTGGCTTAAAGCTCAACATTCAGAAAACGAAGATCATGGCATCCGGTCCCATCACTTCATGGGAGATAGATGGGGAAACAGTGGAAATAGTGACAGACTTTATTTTGGGGGCTCCAAAATCACTGCAGATGGTGACTGCAGCCATGAAATTAAAAGAGACTTGCTCCTTGGAAGAAAAGCTATGACCAATCTAGACAGCATATTAGAAAGCAGAGACATTACTTTGTCAACAAAGGTCCATCTAGTCAAAGCTATGGTTTTTCCAGTAGTCATGTATGGATATGAGAGTTGGACTATAAAGAAAGCTGAGCACCGAAGAATTGATGCTTTTGAACTGTGGTGTTGAAGAAAGACTCTTGAGAGTCCCTTGGACAGCAAGGATATCCAACCAGTCCATCCTAAAGTAAATCAGTCCTGAATATTCATTGGAAGAACTGATGCTGAAGCTGAAACTCCAATACTTTGGCCACCTGATGAGAAGAACTGACTCATTTGAAAAGACCCTGATGCTGGGAGAGATTGAAAGCAAGAGAAGGGGACAACAGAGGATGAGATGGTTGGATGGCATGTCCAACTCAGTGGACATGAGTTTGAGTAAACTCCAGGAGTTGGTGATGGACAGGGAGGCCTGGCGTGCTGCAGTCCATGGGATCACAGAGAGTTGGACACAACTGAGCGACTGAACTGATGCATGTGCATTATTACAAAAAAGAAAGAACTTTCTGAACAAAGGATAGTCCCACCCATGAAATGAAAGTGGATGACTATATCAACATGTACATTTTCTTTCTTCCTCTTTTTTTTTCCATTTCAATGCAGACATTGAAATTTTACTTCTGAGTCTGGCTACCTGAGCACAGTGCATTCAGGAATCACTGGACTATTTTACACTTTTCCAGGGGCAAAAAGTATAGATCATGTTCGATCTAATCATTAATAATTTTCTCTAACATGCCCAACTCATTGTGCTCAACTAACTGAAGACGGTTTTCTCTTATTCTATCTTTAATACAGAAAGAAAATATACAGCTCAGAGAGATAGTGGCAAAGGAATACGGAAGAGAGCACCAAAATAAAAATAGGCACCAGATTTTTATCCATCTCTGCCAGCAACTAATGTGTGTCCTTGGACAAATCCAGAGTGGCGACATCTTGAACTCATCTCTGCTCTTAGTAATTTATTGTTGGCTTACTTGTGATTCCCAAAAGGTCATTGTTCTTGTATATAAAGTTTCTAAAGAACTGATGAAAGAATGAAACTTCTAAATATGTTTTTTCTTACCGCATCTTTTAATTATAACATATTTATACATATTTGTCATAGAAAGTGTGGATAATAAAGAAAAAGGAGAGAAAAGTAAACAGAAATTAGCTGTAAGTCCTGACACCGAAAGATAATATGTTGGCAAGTATTCTAACTTTTTACTTCAATCAATATTTCTTTTTTTTTTTTTTTCCAATCAATATTTCTATTGTGGCTGAAGTTTGGGATAAATTTTTCAGCTAAGGAAACTGCATTAGTAAAAAATGTAACTTACTAGGACTTATTAGAATATTGCAACTTCTTAGTTTGCATGTATGATAATTATTGCATATTGTATGATAATCACTCCAATTTTTTGATGGAATTGCAGACAGAGGGCCTGAATTAGCCTTTCCAACCATAAGGTTCTCAATGTAGCCCACATCCCATCATTCAAGTCAGCAAGTCAAAAACATCTTAAAGGCAGTCGAGAAGATCAGCCTGGTGAGCAGTTTCCCAGTATTAGTAACGAAACTGCTTGTGGGAGACCATGGTTGAGAGCTTGCTTGATCATAACAACCTTGGCCAGAAACTTCAGGGTTGGGATTGGGTTCATTTGTATAGTTCCCCAATTGCCCTGTACATGATATTAATAAATGATGTTGAGTAAAATAAAAAGTTAAGGATCTGTTATCTATTTGCTTATCTTAGAAAATTCATAAATCAGGCTGTAAACGTCCTAAGCTTAAGTATTTCCTGTATATGGTCATGTACATCGTGTGTGCATGCTCAGTTGTTTCAGTCGTGTCTGGCTCTTTGCGACCCTATGGACTGTAGCCCGCCAGGCTCCTCAGTCCGTGGGATTCTCCAGGCAAGAATACTGGAGTAGGTTGCCATGCCCTCCTCCAGAGGATCTTCCCAACCCAGGAGTTAAACATGCATCTCTGCAATGCAGGCAGATTCTTTACCCACTGAGCCACCTGGGAAGTCCCATATACTTCACAGACATTCATTCAATATATGAAGGTTGGATGAACACATTCCCTAACCACTGTAAAACTGTACTTTCTGCTACTTAATCTAAAACCATTTTTTCTAAGTTATGTATGTCTGTTGGAGAGTTTTTAAAAATTAACATTTTTTAAACATTAACATTAATGTTCTTAAACATTTAACATTTCAGCATTTGATCAATGGGTATGTTTTATTATATACTACATTTGGTTTTATATATATATATATATATATATATATATATACACACACACATGGGCTTCCCAGGTGGCTCAGTGGCAAAAGATCTGCCTGCCAATGCAGGAGGCTCAAGAGACGTGGGTTCAACCCCTGTGTCGGGAAGATCCCCTGGAGTAGGAAATGGCAACCCACTCCAGTATTCTTACCTGGAGAAATCCATAGAGAGGAGCCTGGTGGGTTACATACAGTCCATAAGGTTGCAAAGAGTCAGACATGACTTAACAACATATATATATATATGTTGTACTTTGGCCACCTCATGCGAAGAATTGACTCATTGGAAAAGACTCTGATGCTGGGAGGGATTGGGGGCAGGAGGAGAAGGGGACGACAGAGGATGAGATGGCTGGATGGCATCACCGACTCGATGGACGTGAGTCTGAGTGAACTCCGGGAGATGGTGATGGACAGGGAGGCCTGGTGTGCTGCGATTCATGGGGTCGCAAAGAGTCGGACATGACTGAGCAACTGAACTGAACTGAACATACATATACACACAGACTTGAAACCACACCCATCTCAGTTTCTAAGATCAAGAACACCATACTTTGAGGAAATCCTCCTACTCCCACAACTGTTTTAGCTCCCCACTTCTGCAGTTTGTGACCTATGATAGTGCTCCCAGTGGCTCACTTCAGTAGCCAATGTGACTTGGCATATCTACTAGCTGGGACTGGTAGCTTCCTTTTTTTTTTTTTCCCATTGCAGTGCCACACATCTAATGACAACCTTTAGTAAAGAGTCTATAATGGCTCCTGACTCTGCTTCCTAAATCTTAATTGATGATCTAAAATAACAACTGCAACTTCAGTTTATTTGTAGTTTGTAGTATCTCAATCTATGGCAAGGCAAAGAGATTACTGTTCACCAAGTATTCCCTATGTTCCCCTATATTTCATAGCCTTCCTTTCAGTGTGGCTAGTTTCAGCCAATGGACTCTGAGCAGAAGTGGTATGTATTACTTCTGGGTCAAGAAAGTTAAGAACCAGGGTAGTGGTTCTCCATGCCTCTCTTTCCTTGCTGAAGCATCTCAGAAGCCATGTGTTACAGACAAGAAGCTACAAGTTGGCAGAGCCACTATGAGCCTGGACCCCTGAGTAACTAAATGGAGAAGACTTCCCAAATCCCACAATTGGGTTTAATGTGTAACAGGAAAATAAATTTTGTTGTGTTAAGCCAAAGAGATATGTGTTGAAGTATGTCTATTATAGCAAGCAGTGGAGTTGCAGAACCTAAATTAATGTATTTCCTAAGTGCAGTACTTTACAAATACCTTTTAAAAAATCTTAGTATCTGTGTCCTTGAGGTAAAAACACGTCCCTCCTCACTAATTATCCTTTTTCTCCAAGCACCCCAGCTGACTGCCCATTGACCACGGTTGTGATGGATATATCAGATCTATCGTATTATGTTGCATTTCCCCCAGAATGCTTTAGTAAAACTGTTGATGAGATGAAGGGAATTAAACAGTGGATCCAGGACTTCCCTGGTGGTCCAGTGCCTAAGACTTTGGGCTCTCAATGCAAGAGCCCCAAGTACCTTCCTGATCAGGGAACTAGATGCCACATGCAGCAACTGAGACCCAGTGCAGCCAAATAAATAAATGGATATATTTATTTAAATTTTAAAGATACAATGCTTAAAAAAAAAAAAAGGTTCTGTTTCTTCATGTAAATAAAAACTGAGAAGTCTGGGGTGGTAGTGTCATTCTTAGGCTAGAATCTACTGTATTTCTGAACACAGTAGAAAAATTAAGTTGGAATCACTTTATTACTTTAGCATGACTTTGTTGGCTTCCAAATAATTAATTTTGTCACCACTGTAAGTTGAATTTTTTGAAATATGGGTGTTTCTTGGAAAAACTGCTGCTTCTGAAGAGAAAGAAATTCTGCCCCAGTCCATTCAGTGTCCTTTTTTGCAGTTTCTCAGCCTAGTCTTGGAGCTCTAAGAAATGACAAATGATATAGGAGCTGATTTGCAAGGTGGCTAGGAGAAGTGCATTTTGTTCCTGTCAATTAAAGAAGGGGGACTCATGTTGGGCATAGTATTGTGTAATTCTGTGGCTCCACTCAAAACCTCTTAGGATAAACAGTGTGGGAACACGGGATGCTGAAGTGGACTGCGGGAACATGTTGGCTGAGCACAGCTTTTAAGTGCTTGGCCTAACAATATTATTAATAACAGCTACCACTTACAGAGTACTTACAGGGCTAAGTGATTTCCCTGAATTGGCTCATTTGATCCTCACAAAAATCCTCTTTAAATACTGCTATTATCCCCCATTTTACAGACTAGGAAACTGTGGCCATGAGGTGCTGAGTGGCTGGCTGGTGGTCAGAATTCCTTTTACCTGTCCCTTGATGAAGTATGAACTCAAAGCCAGGCCTCCAGCCACTGCCTATGGGAGTGGGGCCCTGTGGGGCTGTATAGGGGTCCAGGCAGCCACTGAGCAGCCTGCCCTCCTAGCACTGCCCACTCAGCGCCTGTGCAACAGAGGCAACCCCTGAGGTGCACACGACCTCACTCAGGCGCCCAGGCCCAAGGCTCTTGGGAGAGAAGAAGCTGGCTCTACCAAGAAAGGGAAGGCACGGGAAGGCTGCAGGCCAGGAAGGCGAAGTGTCCTCTGGGGCAGAAAGAAAGAGTCCTGGCACTGGATGGAGAGGAGAAAGTGACAGAGAAGAACCTCCAGGTCAGGCCTCCAGGAGTCCAGAGGCCGAACCACTTCCAGGCTGTGAGAACACAGGAATAACCACTTTCTGGCATACCAAAGCCTCTCACTTAATTTCAATAAGAATACTTTTCAGAAAGAGGAGAAATGAGCGGGGATACTAAACTTCCTGCAGGTGAGTGCTGCAGCAGAGACTCCGGGGCGTTGTCCCCCACCAGCCACCGGGAGACACTCTGCGCCTTTGTCTTTCCGCATCCCATGGTGTCACCGCCAAGCCCTGGGCCGCTGGATACAAAGTAACACAGGAGAGACCTCCCAGCGAAGGGATGGAGCATCAGCTGCTAAACTAACTAAAGTTGCTAAACTAGCCTGGTGGCTGTTTTGTCTTTTAGTGTGAACTCACGAACAGGTTGCGGATGCCTCTGCAGCATGTGAGTGACTCTCTTTCTGAAAGAATTCACCTTGCTGAAGGGCTGATGTCTGGCACAGAAAACTCACAGGGCTCACCTGGCTTTGACAGGAGCCTTCCTTCCCTGCTCGATTGCCTCCCAGGAACCCCACGCCACATGCCCCCCACCAACCCCCAAAGGGCTAGCCAAGCAGGGCCTGGGGCTGGCATGGCCTTACTACAGTCTGGGATCCTGAGCCCAGCCTTCCCTCCTGACCCTCCCTGGTGGACATGACCCCACTGGCTTGCACAGACGGAAGCAGGGAAATCAGCCAGAAGGTTCTGGAAACTGGCAGGCTCCCTCCCAGACAACCTCTGCTCCGTTCTGAAAACGTGCCTGCCCCTGGCGGGGTCCAGCCTGAGCGTCATCACCAGCCTGGCATCAGCCATCATGCAGAAAAGGTCATTTCAGGGAGGATGATCCCAGATAACTGTTACTCTAGCAGAAAGCAATTAACATGTGGATGGGACATTATCCTGCGTCCTATGGGTTTGTTTAAGCATCACATCCAACTCCTTTCTCAATATGAATGTACTCTGTTTCTGCCACGGTCATCCCATCTACCTCCTGGACTTGGATCTCCAGTGTAAAGCCAAGGACACAGGAGCAGGCATAACCCATCCGGTTGCCTGGGCTGCTGCTTTAGCCAAAATGAGCCAGTGTTCTGACTGAGACTAGATAGGAATTGATGCGATACATTTTTCAAGAAAGTTTGATATATTTTAAAGAATATATATAGTCTAACATGAACACTTTAACAAATGACAAAGGGCTTCCCTGGTGGCTCAGTGGTAAAAAATTCACCTGCCAATGCAGGAGGACATAGGTTCAATTCCTGGTCCAGGAAGATCCCACATGCCAGGAGCAACTAAGCCCATGAGCCCCAACCACTGAGCCTGTGCCCTGGAGCCCATGCTGTGCAATGAGAGGAACCACTGCAACAAGCGGCCCGTGCGCCGCAACTGGAGCAGCTCCTGCTGAGCACAGACAAAGAGCTCACACAGCAAGGTGAACCTGGCAGAGCCAAAAATAAGTGAACAAAAGGTTTTAATGAGGAAAAGTATAAATAGCTAATAAGCATATGAAAAATGTCCAGACCTCCTAGTTACTGAAGATGTGTGAGATCTTATTTTTCCCTTTCCAAATAAGCAAAATGAAAGCATGGGGTCCCCCAACACTGGCCTCGGTGTGGCAAGCGTGACACTCTCTCTGGGAGCAGAAATTGATGCGAAGTTTCTGGAAAACATCTGACAGCGTTTATCAAGAGCCTTAACAATGCTCCACGCAGATGAGTGGACGCTAAAGCAGGGGCGTGGGAGCCAAGCAAGTGTGAGTCCTGATCCCACCATTCCAGCTGTGTGCCCACGGACAAAGCACTTTGCCTCGTTTATGCTCGTTTTCTCAAGTATGAGAACAGCGGGTGCTTCTCCCTGCCTCACAGGGCTGTTGTGAGGCTGAAGGGAAAAAACAGAGGGCTTAACACGCAGGAACGCTGCCGTGGCTGGTTTTCTAAATTCTCTGTGAGCTGGTAATCTGGACTGCCCCAGAGGAATAGTCTGACAGGTAGGCAAAGATTCATGTACAAAACACGTCTATCCAGTGTTACTTTTTTTTTTTTCTTTTTTTGCCCTCCCTTGCACCCTCAGCATCTGGGGTTCCCTGACCAGGATCAAATCCATGCCCCCATGCAGGGGAAGTGCACAGTCTTAACCACTGGATTGTCAGGGAAGTCCCTCCAGGATTACTTATGATCATAAAAACAGGGACGCAATGCATCCAGCATTAGGGAAAAGTTAAGAAAGTTATGGTCCAAACATGTGGTTTCAGATAGAAACTCAGCTGATAGCCTATGATATGCACTGCTCTGTACCTTGCTTTTTTTCACTTAACAGTGTAACATTTCACAAATTCTATGTGTCTGTACGGTAAGTGCCTAGCATTGGGATTATTGAATCAAAAGATGTGTATTTAAAAATTTACAGTTATGGCCAACTTGCCCCACAGAGGTTCCAATGCACTCTTGGACAAAGATATCAGAAGGGCTGTTTCTGAAGCTCTCCACATCAGTGTTATCAACCTTTGTTCTTGGCCAAGGTGAAAGTGGTATTCTATTGAAATTTCAATTTGCATTTCTTTTATTGTGAGTGAGGTTGAGCACCTTTTCATATGTTTAACAGCCATTTGTGTTTCCTTTTCACTGAATTGTCTGCTTTGGGCCTCACTTTCTATTGAGTAGTAGGTCTCTTTTTTTTCCTTCATTTAGCTCTTCAGTTGAAACATATGCAAATTCTTTCCTCCGGTTTATCACTTATCTTTTAATTTTTTGTGGGGTTTTTGCCATTCAGCTTTAAAATAAAAAACATATTGTCAAGGTTCTTGGAAATTGCTCTTTCTGTGCTGTGACACGCTGTATTGTCCTAATCTACTGACTCTTCTTGCTCTGTCTGAGCTCCTTGAGGGCTGGGACTGCGACTATCTGCTTCATCACTTGAACCCCTGATAAGCACCCAAAAGATACCTGTTCAGTGACTGTGGTTCCGCTTAGTGAGTAAGTGCCAAACAGCTGTGCCTTCTAGGTAAATCTGCATAGTACACAAGGGAAAAATATTCTCCTGCCCTATCCACTTCTGCCACAAAACAGTCATGGTCAACTTGTAACAAAATGTGTGAATTTTCAAGGTATTACCCCAGCCTCTCTGGTGTCTCAAGACGGTCAAGAGCCTGCCTGCAATGCAGGAGACCAGGGTTTGATGTCTGCATCGGAAAGATCCCGTGGAGAAGGAAATTGCAAGCCACTCCAGTATTTTTGCCTAGAAAATCCCATGGACAGAAGAGCCTGGCGAGCCCCCGTCCAAGGGGTCCCAAAGAGTGGGACACAACTGAGCAGTTAACACTTTACTTTACCCCAGCCTCAGATGTTGGCAGCCTCAATATTCACGGTCACACTGAGAGTTGACCAGTCCGCCCCAGCCTCCCACCTGGCCCAGCCCACCATCCAAGTGGGACACACAACCCCTCAGGGACTCACTGTGCTGTGGCTCCCAGATGAGTGGGCTGGGGGTGGGGGTGGAGGCAAGTCCTCCCCTACAGGGCCTGGGGCGGCTTCAGAAGACTCTCTACTTCTCTTCTCACGGACCTAGGAGGAAAACCAGAGTTCCTTTCCAACAGCAAAGAATAGGACGGCCCAGATTGTGCTATGCAAATCCATAGAAAATTCAGAGCATTCCTGGACTGACAAGGAAGAATCAAGAAAATTCAACAAAAAAAAAAAAAAAAAAGGAAAAAGAAGCGTCTATAGAACAACTGTCCACCTTTGGCAGAGGTGGGTCAGGTTGCTGTCAGGGTCTCATTTACTGCTTGCTGTTCAGGGGCAATATTGGGCAGAGGCAGAAAGTTACACCTTGGCCCCAAAGCTGATTTTATTTTGCAGGTCAGCCATTGGTACTGTTTTTTTCTAACAGCTGTTCTCCAAGAGCAAGGGGCACTGAAGGGCTGTGTTCAGGCATCCAGTTCTGCTTTACTCAAACGGTTAGCCTCTTCTTCCCAGAAAGCATGATAATAATGATCTGTACCATACCAGGAATATTGGAAATATCTTTCTATCTTTACAGACCCTAAAGGCTCTCTTGGGCAGGTGCCGTGTCGGGTGCAAAGGTGGCAAGAAGCCCCTGAAGCAGCCCAAGAAGCAAGCCAAGGAGATGGATGAGATGAGGCATGCAAGCAGAAACAGAAGGAGCAGCAGAAGAAACTAAAGGAGCTAAAAGCCAAAGTCTCAGAGAAAGGGCCCCTGGCCACAGGTGGAATCAAGAAATCTGACAAAAAGTAAGCTGTTCCTTATGCCTGAGGCAATGATGATTCTTAGTTCCATTCCTGTTTAAACATCTGGATTGCCTGCCATAACATCTGTTGACATCTATAGCTAGAATGAAGTGTTGTCTTGGAATCTACTGTATATTTAAGAGTAAACTTGTGTAAAAAAAAAAAAAGGCTTTTTTATTTTTATTTTTTTGGCCATGTGTCACAGCTTACGGGCTCTTAGTTCCCCAATCGGGGGTTGAACCCAGACCCTGAACAGTGAGAGCAAAGAGCACTAACTACTGGACAGCCAGGGAACTCCCAAGACTTTTTAATTTTTTTTTTTAATTTTTAACTTCTTATTTTGAAAAAAAAAAGCAAAATTTACAGAAATGTTGCAAAAACAATTTAGTGAACTCCCAAACCCTCCTCATCTATTTTCACCAATTGTTCTTATTTTTGCTACATTTGCTTTACCATTCTCGATACAATATATTAGGGGGTTTTCCCTTGTGGCTCATCTGGTAAAGAATCAGCCTGCAATGTGGGAGACCTGGGTTCAGTCCCTGGGTTAGGAAGATCCCCTGGAGATGGGAAAGGCTACCCACTCTAGTATTCTGGCCTGGAGAATTCACTCCATGGGGCTGCAAAGAGACACGACTGAGCGACTTTCACTATTCACTATACACTACATACCATTATTATCTTTTTTATTATTATTATCATTTAAATGAACTATTTGAAAGCAAACTGTGGACTTTTACCCCTAAACATTTTCATCTTTGCTGTTAACAGTGAAGACATCCTCTTATAATCACAATACAGTTATTAAATTCAGAAAACTTAACATTGTTAAATTACTGATATCTAATCTGCAGTGAAATTCCAATACTTTGGCCAATTGATGAAAAGAACTGACTAACTGGAAAAGACCTGATGCTGGAAAAGATTGAAGGAGGGGACAACAGAGGATGAGATGGTTGGATGGCATCACCGACTCAATGGACATGAGTTTGAGTAAGCTCCATTAGTTGGTGATGGACAGAGAAGCCTGACGTGCTGCAGTCAAGGAGTCAGACATGACTGAATGACTGAACTGAACTGACCTGAATCTGTAGTTCACACTCAGATTTCACTGTGTGTATGCTCAGTAACATCTGACAGTTTGTGATCTCATGGACTGTAGCCCACCAGGCTCCTCTGTCCATGGAATTTTCCAGGCAAAAATACTGGAGTGGGTTGCTACTGCCTCCTCCGGGGGATGTTCCCAACCCAGGGATTGAACCCATGTCTCCTGAGTCTCCTGCGTTGCAGGTGAATTCTTTACCACTGAACCACCAAAGAAGTCCCTCAAATTTTGCTAATTGTCCAAATAAAGCCTCCAATAGCTCCTTCTTTCGGAGAAGGCAATGGCACCCAACTCCAGTACTCTTGCCTGGAAAATCCCCTGGATGGAGGAGCCTGGTAGGCTGCAGTCCATGGGGTCGCAAAGAGTCAGACACGACTGAGCAACTTCACTTTCACTTTTCACTTTGTGGCATTGGAGAAGGAAATGGCAACCCACTCTAGTGTTCTTGCCTGGAGAATCCCAGGGACAGGGGAGCCTGGTGGGCTGCCATCTGTGGGGTCACACAGAGTTGGACACGACTGAAGCGATTTAGCAGCAGCACCAGCAGCTCCTTCTTTACCAGACCAGGATCCAATCTTGGTTGCATTTAGTTTTTCTCTCTTAATTTCTTTTAATCTGGATGAGTTCCTCCACCTAGATTTTATGATCTTGATGTTTTCAAAGATTGCTGGCCAGTTGCTTTGTAGAATTTCCTTTAGTTTGGATTTTCTGATGTTTCTCTATGGTTAATTTCAGTTTATACATTTTTTATAAAAATATTTTTAATTGCTCATGATCCTTGTATATTATAACCAAATTATAATCAAATGAGTCATACTTTGAAACAAGTTTTTTCATTATAATTCATATTCACTTGTGGCTGACTTAAAACATTATTTCTTATATTTTTGAACTATCTCCTTTCGGTAATTTTAAACATGGTAATTTTTTTCTGTTTGCATTTCGTATTTGTTCTTTCGAACATAGATCAGGGAGTCTCTCTTGCTGGTTCATTCTCTGTCAGTTTTGTTTTTTATATCTGTTTATAATAGGGATATTGACATCTTATTTTGAAACAGAAGTCATTCCTCCCATACCATACCATGCATGCATGCATGCGTATGTGCTAAGTCACTTCAGTTGTGTCTGACTCTTTGAGAGCCTCTGGACCATAGCCCACCAGGCTCCTCCGTCCTGGGGTTCTCCAGGCAGGAATACTGGAGTAGGTTACCACGCCTTCCTCCAGAGGATCTCCCCAACCCAGGGATCAAACCAGCGTCTCTTCCATCTCCTCCATTGGGGGGTGGGTTCTTTACCACTAGCACCATCTGGGAAGCCCATACCACACCATAAGTCTCTCTTATTCTCCTTTGCATCCCTTTATCTAGCAATAATACCTGGTACCACTCAGGAAAACTCTGGGGAACACTGGTTGACTCAGTGAATGAATTTAGTGGCTACATACTGAATTTTCTGAATCTAAGTCCTATACAAAAAATAATTTTGGTTTCTATTAATTACTGTACACATTGAGAAGTACAGGAATTCAAGTATTACAGTTTTACAAAAATATCTTCTACTAATGATTTAAGTGTCTCAATCTTAGTATGAGCCCAAAGACCACCATCTTTGGCTGAAATTCTGCTTGAGTCCTGGTACATTTGAGGAGGAAGGGTGGGACGAGTGCTCATGGTCTGAAGGCAGGCTTCTCAGGGGAAAAGCCTCCTTATAGAAATGAACACAGAAGCAGGCTGGGGGCTTTCAAGCTCTCCTCAAGAGCACCAGATCTTGAATGCAGAGAATTCGACTTAGTTACTCCTTGGTCTGAACCTTATAACTTGTCGTATGGTCCAGCTACATTAACCTGAAGTTCAACACACCTGCCACTGTGAGAATTTGCCCACTCTCCAGGCTCAGGCTCTCCCTCTGCCTTGTTCCTCTGTCAGGAACATGCCGTCTCCACCTCCTCCCTGGAGTTTTGATACTTGGTTAATAGCAGGAAAGAGGCTCCACTTAGAATCCTATAAATTTATATCATAATGAAATAGTTTAAATTTATCAGTTTGGCAAAGACAAGACAGATTAATTATATGTAAGAAAATGACAAAATAAGTACTTTTATGTACTTTTCATATTTTACAGCATCTGTTTAAACTTAAGCAACTCAACTTCTGGGATTCTTTCCTGTAGACATACTTGCACAAGGGCAGAAAGAAATATGTAAAAGCATGCTCGCTGTAACCTTTTTGTAACAATGGAAAGATGGAAACTGCTCTCTCAACTGTCCACCCATAGGGGCTGGTTAGATTACAGCAAAGCATATAATATCATATAATCTGATTATTAGAAAGAATAAGGTGGATCTACGTGATCTAATATGGAACCTGTCAAAAATGTATTGTTGAATGGAAAAACAATTTGCAAAGCAGATTAAATATGGTTATTTATGTTGTATAATATATTCACAGCAAAAAAAAAAAAATCTGAAAATGTACACCAAACTGTGAACAATGATTATTATCTGAGGAATGTGGGATTATGGAAGGCTGTCACATTCTTTGCTTTGTACATTTGTGATGTTTGCAATTTTTATAAGAAATAGTATTTGAAAATCAGGAAAGAAAATAAAGAATTGAAAAGCTCACGAACCAAAAAAAAAAAGGTAGTGTGTGGGGAGCTGGAGGGGGTCCAGACGCAACAAAACTGATCATTTGCTGACAACTGGGACAGGTCTATAGGGGTTCCCTGTACTCTCTACTTTTGCATGTGTTAGAATATTCCATAATAAACAGAAAAAAAGGAAAAGAAACACACCCCAAATCCTAGGACAGGCAGGTGAAGAGGAA
Organism: Oryx dammah; assembly: GCF_014754425.2. Taxonomy (NCBI): domain Eukaryota; kingdom Metazoa; phylum Chordata; class Mammalia; order Artiodactyla; family Bovidae; genus Oryx; species Oryx dammah. The sequence goes on from NW_024070190.1 coordinate 29,212,436, forward strand.
GCACAGCCTGGGTCAGCTGGAAAAGGATAGAGTTCCACGAGTTCATTAAACACCTAAGTTTACATTTCAGTAGGTAGAGAACGAGATATTGTTAACTTCTTTAAAGTATGAAAACTGATTTTATAAAGATTACTTTGTATAATTTGGGTTGGAGGAGAGAAGCATTAAGGAGACAGACTATTCATAGAAATCATCTTGCTCCAGCAATAAGGTAGAAAGGAAGGGTCTGTTAGAGGTGGCATGGAGGCTGCATGGAAATGTCATAGTGACTGCTGCGGAGTGGGGAGGTGAGAGAGGAGTGCCACGTAACATCTCAGTCCTTCTTCAGAGCCCCTGGGATGCTGCTCGGGCCAACAGACCCAGACAGAGATCAATTTCCTAAGCGCCAGCTTTCATCCACTTCCCCATCAGGGAAACCTCCCAACCTCTGCAGGGGCCTTTTAGCCAGCTCTTGCCTGGCTCAAGCGTGACTGGAACAACTGGCCTCGAACTTGATTCCACTGTTTCCTCTCCATTTCTCTCAACACCGCCTTCCACTTCTTACAGGGCTCCCTAACGGGCTACGCATGCATGGGCGGGTTAAGTCACTTCAGGTTCTTATCACCAGCGCCACCTGAGAAGCACCTAGTGGGCTAGACAAGTTAGCAGAAGGATTTGTTTTCTAATGTTCATTTATTCGTCTAACGTTCATTTATCCACTATCTTTAAGTAGGGGGCTTCCCAGGTGGCGCTAGTGGTAAAGAAACTGCCTGCCAATGCAGGAGACTTAGAGATGCAGGTTCTATCCCTGGGTCAGGAAGATCCCCTGGAGGAGGAAATGGCAAGCCACTCCAGTATTCTTGCCTGGAGAATCCCATGGACAGAGGAGTCTGGCAGGCTACAGTCCACAGGGTCACACACAGTCAGACATGACTGAAGTGACTTAGCACACACATACACACATACACTCCGAGACCAAGCACGGGGTACACTCAATAATGAACACGCAGACAAGTCACTGGTCTCCTGGGGCCTGCAGTTCCTTCTTCCACCATCACATAAGTAGTTTGTTTGCGCTCTCCTTTAACTATGATCATTATTATTGTGGTAACATACATATAACATAAATTTTACTGTCAATGGCTCCCCACTCCAGTACTCTTGCCTGGAAAAATCCCATGGACGGAGGAGCCTGGTAGGCTGCAGTCCATGGGGTCGCCAAGAGTCAGACACGACTGAGCGACTTCACTTTCACTTTTCACTTTTCACTTTCATGCATTGGAGAAGGAAATGGCAACCCACTCCAGTGTTCTTGCCTGGAGAATCCCAGGGACAGGGGAGCCTGGTGGGCTGCTGTCTATGGGGTCGCACAGAGTCGGAAACGACTGAAGCGACTTAGCAGCAGCAGCAGCAACCACTTTTGAACATACAGCTTCGTGGCATTAATTACATTCCTATCTTTCAAGACTGATATTCTATACCTATTAAATAGTGACTTTCTATTCTACCCCTCCCCAGGCCCCCAGCAACCACTATTTTACTTTCTGAATGAAAAAATTTGATTACAGGAGGTACCTCGTATAAGTGGAATTAAACAATATTTGTCTTTTTATGTCTGGCTTATTTCACTTAGCATAGTGTCCTCAAGTTTCAACCACACTACAGCATGTATCAGAAATTCCCTCCTTTTAAAGGCTGAATTAACATTCCATTGTACGTATATGCCACAATTTCTTGAATTGCTTCCACCTTTTGACTATAGTGATAATGCTGCTATGAACATGGGTATACAAACATTTCTTTAAATCCCCGCTTTCAAGTTTTGGATATATACCTAGAAGAGGAACTGCTGGATCGTATGGCAATTCTATTTTTTAATGTTTTGAGGAACTGCCGTATTGTTTTCCACAGCAACTACACCATTCTCACCCACAGGGCACCACAAGGGTTCTACTTTCTCACATTTTTACCCACACTTGTCCTGTTTGCTTGTTTGCTTTTAGTAGCCATCCTAATAGCTATGAAGTGGTAGAATGGGTTTTAAAATATAAAACTTTTTTAAAACTAATATTGCTCAAGCATATTATTTTCAATTCAAAGGGTATTTTCCTCTCCTATTAAGCCACCTTAATCAGAGATAGAAAACTCTGAGAAGGACCAGCAGTTGTAGCACCTTTTGTCTGGGGGTCTAATTCCGCTATTCCGAAAGCAACACAGCTGGAAGGTTCAATTCACTCAGTACAGGGCTGTCCTTTAGCTTAGTTTCCTCATCTATATAACAGGAATAATAAAAGTATCTACCTCATGGAGTTATTACGAAGAGGCAATGAGTTAATTAATATAAAGCATTTAAAACAGGACCTGAAATATTGTAAGCTCTGTACAAACACCTATTAAATAAAATAATAAAAAGTTTTCCAGTTTTGTGGATCCTTTGGAGGTGCTGTCTATTACACTGGAAAGAAACATGAACTGATCAAGCCTTTACCGAAAGCCTGTGTGTCTAGGATCGTTCTGGCCTTTGGGAAGGGACATGGGAGATGCCTCAGGACTCTCTAGGCCTGTGGCTACTCAGTAAGAACAGTTTCTGAATTTCAAGTTTCAGCTTCTCCAGAATTAAACACACAACAGCTCAGTTTGCCCACCATATTCTGGGTACTGTCCTGGGCATTTTATATGCCATTTCTAATTTTTCCAACAACTTCACAAAGTAGGGATTATTAATACCAGTTTACATATAATGAAATTAAGGCTCTGAGAGGTTAAGTGACTTGCCACCATGATGGGGAGCATGGTGGGAGCTGAGTCTAGGAGGGAGGCAGGGCCAGTTCACCCCAGAGCTTGAGACCCTCAGGGCTAGTGAAGATTCATCTTTTACTTAGCCCTGCCACATGCCAGGTCCAGGTCAAGTCTTCATATATGAGACTCATCATGAGACTCACCATTCATGGAAGAATTCTTCCAGGGAGATATTTTTATAAAGAGGAATCTGAGGCAGAGAGAGGCTAAGTCATTGGTTAGCAAAAACTGGGTTCACTGCAAAGTTTTCAGATACCTGGAAGGGTGGCTAAGCACTACCAGAGGTGTTCAAAAGGAGACTTTCTGCATCAAAATCACCTGGACTGCGTATCAAAAATGCAGATTCCTGGGCCCCACTCCAGGCCAATCAAATAAAACTCTGCCTAGGATTTGGAAGTTTCAGTAAAGCTTTCCCTGGAGCCTGGAAATAAGAATACAATTGCCCACAGAGAGTTAAACCATGAAATCAGCATTAAAGAATCCAGGCAAGATATGCCAAGTCACCTCTGAGGGGACATATCAATCTTCCCTTTCCCTCTTAACACCAACCAGACTGACTGCATTAACAAATATAAAGGAATAATGAACAGGAGAAAATACCATGACCTCAGCATAGAGAAGCACTTCTTAAACAAGATGCAAAAAGCATGAGTCTTGAAAGAAAAGAACTCAAATATTCAATTGTCTAAAAATTAAAAACTTCTGTACAACAAAAGATGTCATAAAAAAAAGTAAAGACAAGTCAGAGAAGGGGAGAAGATATTTGCATTACATATAATCAACAACAGATTGTGTATAATCAACAAAAGATTAGTATCTAGAACATATAAAAAAACTTTAAAAAATCAATTTAAAAAGAGGGGGAAATATCTCTGTAGAATAGTGATCAAAGGACATGAACAGGCAATTAAAAGAAAAGTCTAAACCACAAATAAACATGTGAAAAGGTGTTCAATTTTACCAGGGATAGGGAAATGCAAATTAAAACCACAAAGAGATATTTCAAGGACTGGTTAGGCTGTGCAGCAACTGAAACTTCTACATACACTGGGAGCCAGTGTAAAATGGGATGTGCTCTTTGCAGAGCAGACTGGCAATAGCTAATAATATTTAAGAAGAAAATACTCCCACAATCCAGTAATTCCCTTCCTAGAAAAATTCTCCCACATGTGCTCTAAGGGACAGATTTTTAAATTTCCACTGTGGCATTTTGTATAATAAAAAAGGAGGTAGAGAATTCCCTGGTGGTACAGTAGTTAGGACTCCATGCTCTCACTGCTGAAGCCCTGGGTTCAATCCCTGGTTGGGAAGCTAAAATCCCCACAAGCCATGCAGTGCAGTCCAAAAAAAAAAGGTGGGTGGGGGACGGGAGAGAGAAAAACAGAGACAGTTTAAATGTTCATTGTTAACCTAAAAGAAAAAAATAGCCAATTATTTTTTACCAGCAAAATGGGTTTATTCAGGAGCAGCTAAGAACTGCAATTCAGGACATGCAACTACGGGGAACTACACGCGAGTCCAGTAAGGCGAAGGAGAGGAAACTTACAGAGGAGAAGGAAAAGTTAATTGGAGGAAACAACAAGTTTGAGGGAGGGTGGCTTTTCATTGGCTGAATTATGACAGTCTCTCATTGGCTGAGCTGTTGCCAGGCAAGGAGAAAATCTTTATTCCTCCTGCTGGCACTAGTCAAGTCATGCTACTTTCTGCTGGAGACACAAGGTGCATTTCTTCCTGATGGGGTTTGTGTTGACTTGAGTGATATGTGAGTGGTCCTCTTCCTGACCTCCTGAGCTGATAAATACCCAGGTGGGTAATATGGTAGTTCTATTTTTTTATTTTTTGAGGAACTTCCATACACTTTTCTATTGTAACTGCATCAATTTACACTCACATCAACAGTGCACAAGAATTCCCTTTTCTCTACATCCTTGCCAACACTTTTTCTTATCTTTTTTGCAAAAGCCATTCTAACAGGAGTGAGATGATATTGTATTGTGGCTTTGATTTGCATTTCCCTGATGAGGAGGGATATTTCCTGTATCTTTTGGCCATTGTTTATCTTCTTTGTAAAAATGCCTGTCCAGAGCCTCTGCCCATTTAAAAAAATTAGATGGTTTTTCTTGCTATTGAGTTGTATGAGTTCTCTATATATTTTGGATGTTAGCTGCTTATTAGAGACATGATTTGCAAATATTTTCTTCCACTCAACAGGTGACCTTTTCATTTTGCTGGTGGTTTCCTTCGCTGCTCAGCAGCTTTTTATTTTGATGTGGTCTCACTTTTTGATTTTTGCTTTTGTTGGTTTTTGCTTTTAGTATCAAATCAAAAAAATAAATCACTAAGACAATATCAATGAGCCTGTTTTCTTCTAGTAGTTTTATGCTTTCAGGTTTACAGTCAAGCCTTTAATCCACTTTGAGTTAATTCTTGGGGATGGTGTAAGATAGTGGTCTAGTTTCACTCTTTTCATGTGGCTGTCTGGTTTTCAGTTCTTAAAAGAGATTGTCCTTTCCCCAGTGTATATTCTTGGCTCCTTTCTTGTAAATTAACTGACTATTATATGTATGGGCTTATTTGTAGGTATTATGTTACATTGATCTATGTGGTGGTGTTGTTTTTAATGCCAATACTATATTGTTTTGATTGCTATAGCTTTGTAAATACAGTTTGAAATCAGGGAATATGATACCTTCAGCTTCGTTCTTCTTTCTCAAGGTTGTTTTGGCTATTTGGGGTCTTATGGGTTTCCATACAAATTTTAGAATTGTTCCGGCTCCATGAAAAATGCCATTGAAATTTTGATACGGATTGTCCTGAATCTGTAGATTGCTTTGGTAATAAGGATAATTTAACAATATTAATTGTTTCAATTCATGACCATGGAACGTCTTTCCATTTGTGTTTTCAATTTCTTTTCTCAGTGTCTCATAGTTTATAGTTTACAAGACTTTTACCTCCTTACTTATATTTATTGCTAGATATTTTATTCTTTTTTTGAAGCAATTGTAAGTGGGATTATTTTCTTAATTTCTCTAATTGCTTATTATTATTATTGTTTTTGACTGCCCCCATGCAGCATGTGGGATCTTAGTTCCCTTGCCAGGGATTGAACCTACACCCCCTGCATTGGAAGCATGGAGTCTCAACCACTGGGGCTGCAAGGGAAGTCCCCTGATTACTTGTTATTAGTGTACAGAAATGCAACCTATTTCTGTTTTTTGGGTTTCTTTGACCACACCACACAGCTTTTGGGATGTTAGTTCCCTAACCAGGGACGGAACCTGGGCCCTTGACAGTGGAAGTGCAGAGTCTCAACCCCCAGACCACTAGGGAACTCTTGATTTCTGTATATTGATTTTGTATCTTGCAACTTTACTGAATTCATTTATTAAACTTTTTTTTTGGTGGAGTCCTTGGGGATGTCTATTTATAGCATTATGTCATCTGCTAATAGTGACAGTTTTACTTCTTCCTTTCCAATTTGGAAGACTTTTATTTCTTTTTCTTGCCTGATTTCTGTGGCTAGGACTTCCAATGCCATGTTGAATAAAAGTAGTGAGAATGGGCATCCTTGTCTTGTTCTTGATATTAGAGAAAAAGCATTCAGCTTTTTACCTCTGAGCATAATGTAAGATATGGGTTTGTCATATCTGGCCTTGCCTATGTTGAGGTATGCTCCCTCTATACCCACTGTGTTGAGAGTTTTTTATCATGAATGGATGTTGAATTTTGTTAAGTGATTTTTGTTCATCTATTGATATGATCATGATTTTTATCCTTCATTTTGTTAATGTGGTATGCCATATTCATTGATTTATGGATGTCAAACCATCCTTGAACCCTTGGAATAAATGGCACTTATCATGGTATATGATCTTCTTTAAAAATTTTTTTTTCAATTATTAAAAAAATTTCTTTGGCTGTGCTGGGTGGCATTGGGGATCTTAGTTCCTAGACAAAGGAACAAACTCATGCCCCCTGAAGTGGAAGTATGGAGTCCTAACCACTGGACCACTAGGGAATTCTCTTTTTTAAAAGTCTTCATTTTATTTATTTTCAAATTAATTTGATCCTTTTAATTATTGTTGAATTTGGCTTGTTGATATTCTGTTGAGAATTTTTCCATTCTATATTCACCAGAGATAGTGATCTGTAGTTTTCCTTTCTTGTGTCTTTGGTTTTAGTATTTTTCTCATTTCTTAAGGTGGAACGTTAGGTTATTAATTTGAGATCTTTCTTCTTTTTAATATAGGAACTTAAAGCCATTTCCTCCAAAGCACTGCTTTCATTGCATTCCATAAGTTTTGGTATATTGGGCTTTCATTTTTATTCATCTCAAAGTATTTTGTAATTTCCCCTATGACTTCCTTGACCTACTTGTTGTTCAAGAGAATATTTATATTTTCCACATTTTTGTGAATTTCCTAAATTTCCTTCCGCTATGGATTTGTACTTTCATTTCATTGTGAAATGAAAATACAATCAGAAGCATATTTGTATGATTTCAAGCCTTTCCAATTTATTGAAAAAAATTTTATGGCCTAACATATGCTCTAATACTGGAAAATATTCCATGAGCACTTGAGAAGAAAGTATATTCTGTATTGTTAGAGTATTTTATAGATGTGTGCAAGTTGATTTATAGTGTTGTTCGGTTCTTCATTTTACTTCATCTTCTACCTACTCTTTTCATTATGGAAAATAGGATATTAAATTCATTACCTGTAATGATTGAATTGTCTATTTCTCTTTTCAATTATGACTATTTTGCTTCATGAGTTTTGGGGCTCTGATAAGTGTATATTTATAATTATTATGTCTCCTTTATATATTGGTCATTTTTAAATTATGTAATCTGCTTTGTCTTTAGTAACAATTTTTATTATAAAGTCCACTTTGTCTGACATTTATATGGACATTTCAGCTCTCTTTTGGTTACTGTTTGCATGGTATGTCTTTTTCCATCTTTTTTCTTTTAACTTATCTGCACCTTTGAATCTAACGTGTATCTCTGGTAGACAGTGTATAGTTAGTTCTTTACTCTTTTTGAAAATCTTGGCCTATTGAGTGGAGTATCTAGTCCATCTTCATTCAATTACCTTATAAGGTAAGGTTTGGGCTTCCCAGGTGGCTCAGTGGTAAAGAATCCACCTGCCAATGCAGGAGACTCAGGAGATGCAGGTTTGATCCCTGGGTTGGGAAGATCCCCTGGAGGAGGAACTGGCAATCCACTCTAGTATTCTTACTTGGAAAATTCCATGGACAGAGGAGCCTGGCAGTCCATGGATTTTCAAAGAGTTTGCCACGACTGAGCAACTGAGCACAATCCCACACAGGAAAGATTTACACCAGTCATTGCGATTTGTTGACTATATGTCTTTTTTTTTTTTTTTTAATTTCTCTATTTCTCTATTATGGTCTTTTCTGCTCAGTAGATATTTTCTAATGTACCATTTTAATTTCATTTCTTCTACTTTTTTTTTTTTTGAATTATTTTCTTAGTGGTTTCCTGAAGACTGTAATTCACATCTTGAAACAATCCAGTTTGGAACTGTTCCAAGTGAATTTCAAAATTATACAAAACTTTGTTTCTACATAGCTCCAATTCCTCCCCTTTCTTTGTGCTATCACTGTCAAGCAAATACATCTTTATGTAATATATGACTGTCAACATATATTTTCAATCTTTCACAATTAGTTTATAATTAGTGCTTTATGCAGTTGTCTTTTAAATCAGATTGGAGAGAAAAATGGTTACAAACAAACTATACATATATATTGTCTTTCATACATACTTATTTAGTTACCTCTTCCAATGCTCTTTATTTCTTCATGTGGATTCAGATTATCCTCTGGTGTTCTTTCATTTCAGCCTGAAGAACTCCTATTAGTATTTTCCATTAGATAGGTGTGCTACTGACAAATTCTCTGTTTTTGTTTATCTGAGAATGTCATAATTTCACCTTAATTTTTTTTTTTGCTATTTTAATCTAACATTGTATTTTTTCTTACTGTGGCAAAATATAAAACATAAAATTTATTATTTTAACCATTTTAAAGTGTACTTTCTGTGGCATTAAGCATCTTTACATTACTGTGCAACTATAATCACCATCCATCTCCAGAACTTTTTCATCTTCCCCAGTTGAAACTCTGTGTCCTTTAAACACAAACTCCTCAATCCCTCTTACCCAGCCCCTAGAGAGCACCACCATTCAACTCTGTCTATGAATTTGCTTACTGTACGTACCTCATATAAGTAAAATCATACAGTGTTCTTCTGTGTCCAGTTTATCTCAGCATAATGCCTTCAAGGTTCTTCCATAGTGTGTGTATGACCAATTTCATTCATTGGTCTGTATACTACATTTTGTCCATTTACCTGTTGATAGGGGCTTCCCTTGTGGTTCAGACAGTAAAGAATCCGCCTGCAATGCGGGAGACCTGGATTCAATCCCTAGGTTGGGAAGATCCCCTGGAGAAGGGATAGGCTATCCACTCCAGAATTCTGGCCTAGAGAAGTTCATGGAGTCACAGAGTCAGACACGACTGAGCGACTTTCACATCTGTTGACAGACATCTGGTTTGTTTCTACCTTTTGGCTCTTATGATTAATACTACTTGAACATTGGTATACAAATATCTTTTGAGTTCTCTCTAATGTTTGAAGGATAATTTTGCTGGATATACAATTCTTGACTGACAGTTTTTTCTTTTAGAACATTGACTGTGTTCCCACTACCCTCTGGCCTCCATGGTTTCTGAAGAGACATTAACTGTTAATTTTATTGAAGGCCTTTTGTATGTTACTGTGTTTTTTCTATCATGCTATTTTCCAGGTTTGCTCTTTATTTTTGTCTTCAACTGTTTATTATGAGTCTAGATTTGAACCTCTTTGAATTTATCCTATTTTGATTTTGTAGAGTTCTTGGTTATGTAGATTATTGATTTTTTTACTCAAATTTTGGAACTTTTGAGCCATTATTTCTTCAAATATTCTTTCTGCCCATTTTGCTCTCTCCTCTCCTTCTTGGAATATCCTTATGCATATGTTGATATAATTGAAGGTTTCCTACAGGTCTCTGAGATTCTGTTCTTTTTCTCTATTGTTTTTCTTTCTGTTCCTTAGGTTGGATAATTTCAATTGACCTATCTTCAAGCTCTCTGATTCTTTTTTATTTTAAAATAACAACTTTATTGAGATATAATTTACCTATCACACAGTTAACCCAAAGTATACAATTCAATGGTTTTTAGTATATTCACAGAGTTCTACAACAATTACCATAATTAATTTTAGAATCTTTTTTATCACTGAAAAATAAATCCTGTACACATTAGCAGTCACCCCTCATTTACTCCAAAGCCTCCAGCCATGGGCAACCACAAATCTATTGTCTTTCTCTGTATATTTTCGTACTGTGAACATTCCATGCCTTCAATTTAAAGGATTTTGAACAATGGATTTGGCATTGTCACCATACCCAGCCCATCCCCTGCCTGAGTGGATTCGAGTTTTCCTTAATTCCCCCATCACAGAGACACAGGTTTTCTGCCTCTTCCTTTTCCTCTTCCTTTATCTGCTTTCCTATTCTTCTCATCCATTCCTTGACTTCTTTTTCCTCTTTGCTTCTCCTCCCTTGTTCCTCCTCTTTGCTCCACACTTTTCTTCCACTTCCCTACTCTCTCCCTTGCTCCTCCCATATCTGCTCTAGTGAGGAAACATGACTTAGTGAGTGTGCTCAGGTTCTGGCAGCAAGAAGAGCTGAGTTTGAATCCTAGCACTGCTGTGTGAGTTTGAGGATGACTGTTTACTCACCTGTAAGATAAATTTAATAACAAGGAACTAGCAATGTTGTGGTAAGGAATAAATGAAATAATATATGCAAAGAGTGTTACATGCTAAAGGCTCTACATTGAAACATTATCTTTGTTCATTAATATAGTATTATACACTATATTTTGTTCATTAATATAGTATTATACATATATTTTGCTATGAATATATTATCATTCTTTTTTCTCACTGTTAAATATTTGTATAATTTACTATCCATTGTTTTAAAGCATCTAATTCTTCTATTACTTATCCTTGATCCTTTTTTCTCACTTACCATGGCATATGGTCACTGTCTCTTTATTTTTAATATATTTAAAAAAATACTTATATTTATTTGGCTACACAGAGTATTCATTTAGGCATATGGGATCTTTTAGTTGTGGCATGTGGGATCTAGTTCCCTGACCAGGCATTGAACCAGAGCCCCTTATGTTGGGAGCACAGAGTCTTAGCCATTGGACCACCAGGGAAGCCCCCCAACTGTCTCTCTAATTGCTTGTATTCCCTCTAATGCAGAGCTCCTCAAGGGCAGACCATTTGTTGCTCACCATCAGATACCAGTGAACAGTGTCCAGACATTACAAGCACCTAAAAAACACTTGCTAAAAGCCAAATGAATGAATGAGAGAAACTCTTCCCACTCAGGGACAAAAGGACATATCCAGAAGGTCCAGGATTTCTGTTTGTGTTCTTGTTTCCCAGACCTCACAATGGGGCATCATTTCTCTGTTTACCATCAGCTAAGGGGTGACCATGCTATTATTTACTAAAAGTTTTATTTAAATGAACTTGCTGCTTTACTGAATGTAGGAGCCTGGTAGGCTGCAGTCCATGGGGTCGCTAAGAGTTGGACAGGACTGAGCGACTTCACTTTCACTTTTCACTTTCATGCATTGGAGAAGGCAATGACAACCCACTCCAGCACTCTTGCCTGGAGAATCCCAGGGACGGAAGAGCCTAGTGGGCTGCCGTCTATGGGTTCGCACAGAGTCAGACATGACTGAAGCGACTTAGCAGCAGCCAAAAGGAAAATTTTATGTCAATATCATAAGCTGAAAAGCCAGTATCACTTGTCTTTATTCATTAACATACACATTTGAATTGTTCCAAAATAAAAAAAAAAAGAAAAATTCTTAAAGAACCATAAAGTGCCTTTTTTGAAATAGTTCAAAAAAATAAAATGAACCCCCTAAAACCAGATTCCTTTCTGTATCCCCTAAAGTGATCTTGGGTACCATATTTTGGGAAATATTACTTTTCATGCAGCATTTTTCCACATCTAACACACTGGCCATTTACATGACATATGAGAATTTCTGATTTTTTCCTGTCCTCCTTCCCCAGGGTTGAAATGCTATATCCTATGAAAAATGACATTTTTTTTGGTTTCACCTAATTTGAATTTATTGGGGTCAACTCAGGATGGTACAGTAGAGCCACCAGGCTTTGGTGCCAGATATGCATTCTGCTGCCCGTTGGGGCTTGGCCCTTGATTGTTATTTCGCTGCACTCCTCTGCTCACCCCTGGGTGAAGTTGCCATGACCTGCCTCTGACCACATGAGATTTTTAAGATTTCTAAATCTGATTACCCAGAAAGATCAAGATAAGGACTCAGATGAATACTTGGATTCACTGGAGGGAACATTCATTATTATGTATCATGCCATTGTTTCCAATTAGCCCTGGATTTGTGTTTTATGTTATGGAACATAAAGTATCTCTAAACATGCTAAGAGAATTTTTTCTTGTAAAATATCCTTCATAATTATATCATTGGTGCTGATTTATAATTTCCATTATGCACAAGTTTGCTGAGAGGTTCGTAACTCTGCTTTAGTTTCCATAAAGTGCCTTTTTGGCAGGTGGATTGTTGAATTGGATGCAAATCCTATCTCTATATTAAGTGAAAACTTGTTAAGTCACTTTATTTCGATCAAGGAGAGATTTTGATCTGTTTTTGGAGAGGGTACAGACACTTTTTGATCTCTCCACTTCTGACAGTTATAGAAGGCTGTTTTACAAAGAGAAACTCAGGAGGTTTGTGTTCATTCATAGGGATAAGTACTGCTGAACACTGGAAGGCCCTCCTCCTCCTGGGATGCAGAGGAGCGGAACTGCCGGGCCCCAGGGAGCTTAGCACCCGTTCTCCTGCGCTCTGCCAGGGAAGAGACGAAGCCTGCCTGTAACTGTGTCCTCTACCTGGGTCCTGCCCTTCGCTCTGCCCCCACTCCCTGGCTCTGGTCACCATAGTTCAGTTCTGGCATGGAATGGCCCCAGCATCGTTAGTCCTCGCCTCTTGCATGATTTGTTTGGAAAATCTCTGAGATCTTTGTGAGAGGGACAGGGCCTCTGGCCAATCGAAGCGTCTGGTTACTCTGCCAGTGTCCCAAACCAACAAGTGACTATGGCAAATAAAACAGTCAATAATTGTGAAATAGAAAATCTAAAAATTCCATCCAGGGAATCTCCCAGAAGTCCAGTGGTTAGGATCCATGCTCTCACTGCTGAGAGCCCAGGTTCAATCCCTCGTTAGGGAACTAAGATCCCATAAGCCATGAGACAAGATTAAAATAAATAAATAAATAAATAAAAATTCCATCCAGACTTTGAAAGACTACGAGCCAGAAAGTGTTATTTTTTTTTTTTTAGGGGGCCAGTGATGTCAATGATAAAGTGGTTTTCTGCTTTCCTTGTGTAGGTCTTAAGTGGCTGAGAAGGGGAAGTTATCTCTTGACACCTTCTGTTTGCATCTGTCCTTTTGAGCACTTTTGCTCCCGGGTGACAGCAGCTCAGTGACCACACAAAAGAGCAGAGATACTGCCTGCGATCTGAGTCATCCCTCCGGGTTCACATTTTGGTGTTCACACAGAGTAATTTCTATGAAGAAGAATTCGCACATTCCTCATTAACACATAGTGATTCCTTCTCCCAACTCAAGACGCCAATGACCCATGTTTCAGGAGGCCACGTTTACCTGGGCTGGTGCCTTTTGTCATTCTGTTTCATCTTCCTGGAAAATCTATTGCCTGTTTCAACTGCACATCTCAGATGCCATCTTTTTCAGGTTGGTTTTCCATTTCTCCCTACTTTAAATACCCATGGCACTCTGTGGGTTTCTTCTAGTGCTTCCCTGACTCTCATATTGGAGTTCTGTGTGGCCTGCGGTCTCTCCCCACTGAGCTGTATACACCCTGAAAACAGGACCCATGTTCTCTCATATCCTGTATCGCAACTCCCATCTCCTCCCCCAGAGGGCTGAGTACATTATTTGTTGAATTAAGCCAAATTGCATCTATCTTTGTTTTCCTGTTTTCTACTTTTTTCCTCCATTTGAAACCTTAGCTTCAGTTGTCACTAGTTCCTGGATATACCTTCTCTTTCTCCTCATCTACCTCTTCATTTGTTGAGCATTTATCTTCTGCCTTCTAAGTGTCAGGCACTGGACTAGGCACTGGGGCGGGGAGGAAGTTTCACAGTGAATAAAACAGTTTCAGGTGCCAAGGAGCCCTGGTCCAAGGAGAGGGATGGGCAGGCGGGGCCAGAGGCAGACTTCAAGAGGGCTGAAGGTGCATTTGAGGGAAGCCAGGGAGGGTTTCTCAGGGTGCCATGTCTAAGCTGAGACCCCCTGGCATGCTCATGTATTCCCTCTGCCTGGACATACCCTTTAACCCCTGGGACCAAACCCATATGGCTGCCCTCCTCTCCATACCCTTGTCCTGGACGTGCCCTCCTGCTCCTCTGACATCTTGATCTCTCTTTTCAATGTCTGAGGCCATTGGCATTTGTCCTTGACATTTTTTTCCTCATTCTTCCTGGCTTGGTTCTCAGCTCAATGCAGATGACTTCTGAACCTATGTCTCTAAGCCCATCTTTCTTGCCTGAAATACATCGCTACCTGCCTGCTGGATCCAGCCCTCTGGAAATTCTGCTTTCTCAAACTTTGGCACATTTAGAACATAGTATTTTCCTTTTGAATCCCAGTTCCTGAGACATTCAGAGGTCTTGGGCTGGAGCTGGGGAGAATGCAGGCTTTTTTTTTTTTTGGTCTTTTTACATAACCTGATACAAAGTTTACCCTGGTCATGTTCTCCCTCTTAGATGTTCTTAGTGGTAGCGGAAGTACAATGGCTGGGCTCAAGCACTGAATTATGAGTACGAGACCCTTCCAAGATCTCTTTCCCTTTGTTATGTGACTGGTAATGTTTCTGACAACAGCTGTTTCCCCAGCCTGGGCCCTAGAATGAGGACACGTGGGGCAGTAGCCCCAGCCAGCTCATGATAGACATATAGATGGAGTGGAAATAACCTTGTTGTTATAAACTACTGAGATTTGGGTTGTTGGCAACATACCTTATCCTGACTAGCACCCTGCTATGTGGAGTGAAATCATATTTAGCACCTTTTCTATTTCAAGCATGCCTTTGGGTTTTATAGTAGCTCCCATATCCATGTCCATGAACTTTGCAGATGAAATTCCCTAAAGCAATAGGTTTCTCTTTAAACAATGGTTGAAAATATATACACATTGATGTCACTTGTTTTACACAAACCCTAGCTCAGTTGGTAGAGAATCCGCCTGCATTGTAGGAGATCCCGGTTCAATTCCTGGGTCAGGAAGATCCCCTGGAGAAGGGATGGGCTACCCACTCCAGTGTTCTTGGGCTTCCCTTGTGGCTCAGCTGGTGAAGAATCCGCCTGCAATGCAGGAGACCTGGGTTCGATCCCTGGGTTGGGAAGATCCCCTGGAGAAGGGAAAGGCTACCCACTCCAGTACTCTGGCCTGGAGAATTCCATGGCCAGTCCATAGAGTGGCAAAGTCTGACATGACTGAGCAACTTTCACTAACCTGTGTGAAGGGCTTCCCAGATGGCACTGGTGGTAAAGAACCCGCCTGCCAATGCAGGAGACAAAGAGAGACCTGGGTTTGATCCCTGGGTCGGGAAGATCCTCTGGAGGAGGGCATGGCAGCCCACTCCAGTATTCTTGCCTGGAGAATCCCATGGACAGGGGAGCCTGGAGAGCTATAGTCCATGGGGTCAAAAAGAGTCAGACATGACTGAAGCAGTTTAGCACAAAAGCACTCAACCTGTGTGAAATCAGAGCAGGTTCCACACTTAATGAGTAAATGCATTAGGCAGGAGCCACACTTACCGTTGAGTTTGCCTTAAACTGCAGCTGTCTCTGCTGTCATACCACACACTACCTCCCATGCTCTGTTCTGCGTCTGCATCCATAGCACACGGAACCGGGCGGCAGCCTCGGGCTTTTTTGTGTCTGCTGTCACTCACTTTGACAAGTCAGAAGTGGCGTTTCCACTGGTGTCAGCCCCTCCAATCTCTCTCATTCCTGTTCCAACCTGCCACCAGAGTTCCAAGTCAGAAGAGCTCCTAATGGTCACACCTCTCAAACTCCAAGACAGAGAAAGGAAAACCAGGTGGGCCCACTTCTAAGTGGCAGAGGACAGACACCTCGATTCCAGCCAAGGTCAGTCCTTGCAGATCCTATTCCCTCAGCCCTGGAGACGGTTTCCTTTGCCTGAGGCTGGGTGGCTGACTCTCCCATCTTCAGGGCTAGCCTTCCTAGTGCGTAAGCCAGCCCCTGAGATTCAAAACTGCAACCAGCTCCTCTCACCTTTCCTAACACTCTGCATCTTCCTTGCCTAACATCTTTCCTCCACAGCACTTGTTCCTTATCACATCCATCAGTCAGTCCAGACGCTCAGTCACATCTGATTCAGTCACCATTTACTAATTATTGTGTTTATTCTTTTTTTGTTCCTCCATAAAAGCACTGACATTTTTGTCTTTTGGGGAAGGGTCAGTCTTTATTCGAAGTAAACAGAACAGTGGCTGGCACACACAAAAAACGATGCTTACTGAATATTTGTTGACTGAATGAACAGGATAGAACAGGTACCTGTGATTTTGACAGGATCCTTGAGTGAGTCCAAGCAGAGTAGGGTAGAGAACTACTGTCCCATAGTCCCTAGGTCACTGGTGATGGGTAGTAATTCTTGCTCTTTTCTTGACAAGGACCTAAGTGGTCAAGCATGTTCTGGCTTGTTCCTGCTTGTCAAGGACAGCATTCCTCCCACAGCTTTGGCAGAGCAAGGAAAGAGAGTTGGTTCTATGGGAGCCCGTGAGGACTGCTTTTCCCAGCGCTTGTACTCTAAATGGACACATACCAAAAAAGAACACAGATCATGGTGACACAGAATAACTCTTAGTGACTAGTAAGTTTGGGATGAAAGTAGAGAATGCATTTTTTTCTCCTAGTTAAATTTTTGGAGCAGAGGTCTCCCTGGCTTCCTGAGGCTGTCAGGAGAGTTTCTGATGCCTATTGTAGTATTGCTCTTGTTCCAAACATCTGAGTAGCAACAAGGAGGCACAGTGCCATGACATCATCTGTCCTTTGCAAGAGAAGACACATCATAGTTGGCAAGCACATAGACTCTATTTTACTTAGATATGATTGACATGTAAAAAAAGCTGTACCTACTGATGTATACAACTCGTTGAGTTTGGGGATAAATATATACCCCTAAAACCATCACAACAATCTAAGCCATAGGCATATCCATCACTTCCAAATTTTCCTCTCACCCCCCTTATTTTTGCATTATTATTATTTTTGTGGTAAGAACACTTAATATAAGATCTACCCTCTCAGCAATTTTTGAGTAAAATATTGTTAGCAGCAGGCTCTATGTTGTGTGGATTTCCAGAACTTATCTTCATAACTGAAACTTTGTACCCTTTGACCATCGCATCCTTATTTACCCCTCTTTCCAGCCCCTGGCAAACACCATTTGACTCTGTGCTGGCTTAGATGGCACAGAACCCACCTGCAATGCAGGAGACCCAGGTTCAATCCCTAGGTCAATCCCTAGGTCAGGAAGATCCCCTGGAGAAGGGAATGGCTACCCACTCCAGTATTCTTGCCTGCAGAAGTCCACGGACAGAGGAGCCTGGTGGGCTACAGTGCAGGGGTCACAAAGAGTTGGACACGACTGAGTGACTAACACTTGTACTTCTACGAGTTAGGCCTTCTTAGATTTCACATGTAAGTGATACTATATGGTATTTGTCTTCCTCTGTTGGGCTTATTTCACTTACCATAATGTTGTCATAAATGGCTCCCTTTCTTTCTTTTTTAAAGGGTGAATGATATTCCTTTAGATGTATATACCACATTTCATAGTCTATCCACCCGCTGATGGACATTTAGATCGGTTTCGTATCTTGGCTACTGTGAATAATATCTTAATGAACGTGAAAGTGCAGGGATCTCTCTGAGATGCACATAGACTCTGAAGAAAACTTTACATTCTTTTTAATGTTTTTAAAGAGTACCATTTGTTCATATTTTTTGATCTGATTTGCACTAGTCTTGTGTATTTTTAATCTGTTTTCTGTTTTCCATATTCATTCCTTGTGTAAGTGTGTCCTTAGTCACTCAGTTGTGCCCGACTCTTTGCAATTCCATGGGCTGTAGCCCGCCAGGCTCCTCTGACCATGCGGATTCTCCAGGCAAGAATACTGGAGTGGGTTGCCATGCCCTCCTCCAAGGGATCTTCCTAACCTAGGGATTGAACCCAGAGATAGGCAGATTCTTCTCTACCATCTGAGCCACCAGGAAAGCCCAATAATACTGGAGTGGGTAGCCTGTCCCTTCTCCAGAGGATCTTCCTGACCCAGGAATCGATCTGGTGTCTCCGGCATTGCAGGTGGATTCTTTACCAGCTGAGCTACCAGGGAAGCCCATATTCATTTCTATTTTTTCTTTAATCAATAGACAATTTTTTAGAGCAGTTTTAGATTTATACCAAATTCAGCAGATAGTAGGGAAAGTTCCCATATACACTCTTCCAGCGCACACAGTTTCCCTTAAAATTAGCCTCTTGCATTAATGTAGTATACTTGCTAAAACTGATAAGTCAGTATTGATACATTATTATAAACTGAAGTGCATAAATTGCATTCAGGTTCAGGCTTTATGTTGTATATTTTCTATTGGTTTTGACAAATGCATAATATTGTACATCTACTATTATGCTATCATAGAGAATAATTTTACTGCCTTAAGAATCTCCTGTGCCCTACTCATTTCTTCTCTCCCTTCCACCCCCAAACTCCCGGCCACCACTGATCTTTTTACTGTCTCTATGTGTGGCAGTGAAATCGCTCAGTCGTGTTCGACTCTTTGTGACCCCTGAACTGTAGCCTGCCAGGCTCCTCCATCAATGGGCTTTTCCAGGCAAGAATACGGGAGGGGTTTTGCCATTTCCTTCTCCAGGGAATCTTCCCGACCTAGGGATTACACCCGGGTCTCCCACACTGCGGGCAGAGTCTACCATCTGAGCCACCAGGGAAGTCCCTACTGTCTCTGTAGTTTTGCCTTTTTCGTAATGCCAAATGATTGGAATCATATACGATGGTGCCTCCTCCAACTGGCTCCCTTTACTTAGCACTATGTATCTCAGGCTGTTCCATGTTTTTTTTTTGAGGCTTGGTCAGTCATTTCTTTTTATCATTGAATACTACTCCATTTTCCAGATTACCGTAATTTATCTGCTCACCTTTTGAAGGATACCTTGGTTGCTTTCAGCTTTCAGCAATCATGAATAAAGTTGCTATAAACATTCATGTGCAGGTTTCTGTGCAGACATTAGTTTTTAACTCATGAGGTTAAATGCCTTGGCATGTGACTGCTGGATAGTATGGTAAGACTATGTTTAGCTTTGTAAGAAAATGCCAAACTGTATTCCCAAGTGGCTATACCATTTTTCATTCCCACCAACAATGAATCACAGTTCTTGTTTCCCTACATCCTAGCTAGCATAGCATTTAACACTGTCTGTTCTTTGGATTTTGGTCATTTTTAAAGGTGTGGAGTTGTTTAATCTGCACTCTCTAGTGATATATGGTATTAAGCATCTTTTCACATGCTTATTTTCCATTTACGTAACTTATTTGGTGAGGATCTGTTCAGATCCTTCGATCATTTTTAAACTCAGTTGTTTGTTTTCTTATTGTTGAGTTTTAAGAGCTCTTTGCATATTCTGGATATAATTCCATTCTAGGTATGTGTTTTAAAGCTGTTAAAATAGAACAACTTTATTGAGATATAATTTGCAGACTTTACAATTCAACCTTTTAAAGTATGTAATTTAATTGTTTAGTATATTTAGAATTGTGCAAACATAACCACAACCAATTTTAGAACATCATCACCTCAAGAAAAAAACCCATGACTATTAGCAGTACTCCCCATTTCCCCCAACACCTCCACCCTTAGGCAACCACTGCTTTACTTTCTGTTTCTGTAGAGTTGCCTGTTCTGGACACTGCATATAAATAAAATCATATAATAGGTGATGTTCTGTGAATGGCCTCTCTCATTTAGCATAATTTTTAAGGTTCATCTGTGTTACAGCTTTTATCAATACTTTACTTCTTTATATGGCTGAATAATATTCAATTGTATGGGTGTATCATATTTTATTTATCATTCATCAGTTGATGGATATTTAGGTTTTTCCCACTTTTTGACTACTGTCAATAAAGTTGCTATGGACATTTGTGTACAACTTTTTGTGTGGACATATGTTTTCTTCTCTCTTGAATATATACCTAGGAATGTAACTTCTGGATCATATATGGTAACACAATGTTTAACTTTCTGAGGATCTGCCAAACTGTTTTCCAAAATGGCAGCACAATTTAACATACCACTATCAACATGTGACAGAGAAGGCAACGGCACCCCACTCCAGTACTCTTGCCTGGAAAATCCCATGGATGGAGGAGCCTGGTAGGCTGCAGTCCATGGGGTCGCTAAGAGTTGGGCACAACTGAGCGACTTCACTTTCACTTTTCACTTTCATGCATTGGAGAAGGAAATGGCAACCCACTCCAGTGTTCTTGCCTGGAGAATCCCAGGGACGGGGAGCCTGGTGGGCTGCTGTCTATGGGGTCGCGCAGAGTCGGACACGACTGAAGCGACTTAGCAGCAGCAGCAGCATCAACATGTGAAGATTTCAATTTCCCCATATTCTTGTCAACACTTATTACTGTCCATCTTTTTTTTTTTTTAATTTTATTTTTACTTTAATTTACAATACTGTATTGGTTTTGCCATATATTGACATGAATCCACCACGGGTGTATACGAGCTCCCAATCCTGAATCCCCCTCCCACCTCCCACCCTGTCCATCTTTTTATTAAGGTCATCTTAGTGAGTGTGAAGTGGTATCTCATTGTGATTTTGATTTGCATTTCCTAATGACTAATGATGTTGAGTATCTTCTCATGTATTTATTCATCATTTGTATGTCTTTTCTGGAGAATTATTCTCTGTCCATTTTTAAGCTGAGTTGTTTTTCTTTTTGTTATTGAGCTATAAGAGTTATTTATATATTCTGGAGACTAGACCATTATCAGATCTACAACTTGGAAACATTTCTTCTCATTTGCTGCATTGTCTTCTTCCTTTCTCTTTGAAGCACAAAAGTTTTTAATTTTGAAGAAGTATAATTTGTCAATTTTCCTTTTGTTGCTTGTGCCTAACCTAAAGTCTTAAAGATTAACACCTATGTTTTATTATGAGAGTTTTATAGTTTTAAACTTTACATTTAGGTCAGTGATCGATTTTGAGTTAATTTTTACATGTGGTAGATGAGAGAAAGGGGTTCAGTTTCACTCTTTTAGATGTGAATATCCAGTAACCCCAGGATCATTTGTTGAAATGACAGCATGTAAACTCTTAAAGAAAAAGCGAATGTTACCTTTGAAAGAGGCAGAAGAAAACTCAGCCAGTTCTTCTGACTTCATGTTTTCCTTTGGGGCTACCTGATGAATAGTCACTCTGAAGTCAAGTGCTATGGTGGTCACGACCAACTGACCTCATCTTTCAAGGCTCATCTCCTCTATTTCACACCAATTTCCTTCATCTTCTAGTGCACTTAGAACAGAACAGAATCTCCATGAAAGGTCCCTATAGGTCTAGCCTGACCCAGTCTTTTGAATATTTCTCATGGAATCCTGGATCAACTTCTGCCCTCTCTCTGTTTAGATACCTCCTAGTAAGAGGAAACTCACTAGTTTCTAAGTTATAAAGTTCAACTGGTGGATGGCTTGATAATGATAATAATAGCAATAGCAACACCAACAACTATTTTTTAAGCCCTTTATTTTGATGATACATCATAGTTTAATTCTTGTAACAATGACTCTCTTGTTTTCCTGTTGCAGCAACTCTGGAAGCAATGGTTGGAAATGGTGGAGCAATAAGGTGAAAGGTGTCTGGATTCACTGCTATTTGCCCTAAATTCACTGCAGGGCAAATAGCTACTTTGGCCTGCATTTAACCTTGCTTGAGCAAGATACAAATTTCATGTTAGGCCTCTGAGACTTCAAGGTTGGTTTGTTCTTGTAGTGTAGACTAATCCCATCCTGAGTGTTAAAGCTGAGTACTGTAACTGCTTCCATTTATTTTCCTCTTGATAAGAGTTCTGCTTTCTAGGGTTATACAGGTGTACACAAGCATATGCCACATAATCTCAGTTTCTGATTCTTGCCATATTGTTTTATTTGTTTTTGTCTCTTGTGTGCTGATCTCATGGCACTGATTAGTTATAATCTCCTTAGCAGGTCAGAGATTATGTTTCATATTTCTTCTTTATCCTGGCTGCTCCAGGTACAAAAAATTAGTGCTAAAGCAGTGCTAGTTAACTGTTGAATCTATATTACCCGTGAAAAACTATTTATATTTACTCTGGCTTTCAAAGGTTAATATTAATTAGACTTTTAAATTCAGTTGAAGGCTTTATTCTATTTATAAGTCTAGCACATTTTAGTGATTACTATAAAAATAATAATTTGGTCCCAAATATAGATTCTGTTAAATACTTTGAACTATTTAAAACAGCATTTATAAATGTAATATACTCTATTTCCTTTTAAAAGTACTTCAATTATTTAACTGATAAACCCTTCGAAGTACCTAAGTAATTTTTATAAATCTGATAAATTAAAAAAATACATATGTGAACTTAATTCTTCTGAAATGTTTCACTACTATATATAAACTTGGTAAGATTTCTACTTAAAAATTATAAATCTAATCAATTACCTGATAACACATTTTTAATACAAACACAAACTTATAGAAACTTTGAAAGCACAATTTAAAGAACTTTTTTCCAAACCATTTGAGAGTAAGTAGCCAATCTGATGCTCCATCACTTCTGAATATTTAGTGTGTGTTTTTCTACAAACAAGGACATTCTCCTGTGTAACCACAACAGAGCCATTAACATCTGGAAATGAACCCTAATATATTCACCATTAACTCCTCAGACTTCAAAAGAATTTTGTCCATAGTCCTAATGATGTCCTTTATAGCACGCAAATCAAACTCAGAATCATGTGTTCACTCTTAGCCCTAGAATCATTTCTTCCTCCAAGAAGCCATGGAAAAAGTAGTGTTTAAAAGCCAAGATCTGGGCCTTAAGTGAGCTCTATGCCACTGGGATGCTGCTGCTCCTGGGTCCTTGCAGTAGATAGAGGGAATTCTAGCTTCCATTATGTTTCATATGTTTCTTTATTTGACTCACACCTTGGTACACAATTAATCTTTCCCACCTGGGCTAGCTCTTCTATTCTCTGCTGAGATGCTGACTCTCTACCCCGAGCTTCCCCTGCGGGGCTCCCCGCTCATCCTGCTGGGGCTGTGATGCTCTGCCTTGGGCCACTGCAGCCCCTCACTCTTTCTGAAAGCACAACCAGTTCTCATTCGAGGTAGTTGTGCCCTATAAAGTTGGCACAAACACTGAATTAGTGAACTGCTCTTCAGGGAAATACAGAATTAGGTTCCCGAGAGCCTCTGATCATAGTGGGTTGTCACCTGGTCCATACATACCTAGCTTTCTGTGTATTTCTGTTTAAAGTACTTTATTTAATAGATACTGTTGATTCACTAACATTGAACTCACAACCAATGGCACTATAATCCATTCCTGCATGAAGTTTATCTTCATGTTTTCTCTGTGAGGCACATCAGAGCCTTCTTGCTCTCAGGAAGAGCAGACAGCACTTCAGGACTACACTTGAGGAACCGACCATTTTAAAAAGAGAAAACAGCAACCAAAGGGGTAAAAATGTAAAAAGTTGGCACTTAATACAGCCAGAAAGGACACTTATTTAGAGTTGAAAGCTGAAACAAGGAGGCATCACATCAACTTGTTCAGCCTCAGCTGAGAAGGTGAGCTTGTGGTAACTCAGACTTTTCACCTTTGTAACCACTTGCCCAGGCTCACAAGAGCCAGCTGTGCAAGCACTTCCCAACCCCACATTCTGAGCCTCCACCAAGTAGTTTGAAATTGACCATGGTGTGTGTATTTACACCACAGAAATCTGCAAATGCTACAAGCCAGGGCTTTTTTTTTGAGAATTGGTTGTTAAGCTTTAACCATCACACCATGGCTGGAACCCCATTTATAGCTGCTATACCGATAACTTCAAAACCCCAAAAGGGACAGCTCACGTAGCCAGAGACCCTTCCAGCCCCTACTCACAAAAGTCTCCAACTCTTCTATCACTTGTGTGGATACTGCATTTCTCTGTCTCTAAAGAGTGGTCTCCAGCCTTTTTGGCACCAGGGACTGACTCTGTGGAAGGCAATCTTTCCAGGGACTGGGGAGGGGGGGATGGTTTCAGGATACTTCAAGTGTATTATGCTTACAGTGCACTTTATTCTAATCTAATGCTGTTGCTGATCTGACCAGAGGTACTGGTCCACGGTCCAGAGGCTGGGGACCCTATCTTAAAATATGTAACCTTTGGAATTCCCTGGTGGTCTAGAGGTTAGGGGCCTTCCCTGGTGGCTCAGTTGGTAAAGAATCTGCCTGTAATGTAGGAGACCCTGGTTCGATTCCTGGGTCGGGAAGATCCCTGGAGAAGGGATGGGCTACCCACTCCTGTATTCTTGGGCTTTCCTGGTGGCTCAGCTGGTAAAGAATCCGCTTGCAATGCGGGAGACCTGGGTTCAACTCCTGGGTTGGGAAGATCCGCAGTATTCTTGCCTGGAGAATTTCCATGGATTCTCCTCCCCCAGAGGGGCCCGGCAGGCTACATTCCATGGGGTTGCAAAGAGTCAGACATGATTGAGTGACTAAGCACAGCACAGCACAGCACAGCCAGTGGTTAGGACGTCACGCTTCCCATGCAGGGGGCACAAGTTTGATCCCTGTCGGGGAACTTAGATCCTATATACTGCATGGTTTGGAAAAAAAACAAGTAACTTCAACTCTAAAGATTTAATTTGATGGATTCCCGTCTTCTTTCACCTTCCTAGGACTGCGCAACTCTTAAAACAACAGAAATAAAATCTGATTGAGTCTAGGCCATTTTTCTCAGCTTTGTCCCAGTCAGTCATGACCTTCAGGTCATTCTACTTCCCCACCCCGCTCTCCCCAGCATCCAGCCCAGAATCCTCATGTTATAAAGTTTCCTCATTTCTTTTTTCCTGTTTAGATCCAGATGAAGGCTCCTTTCGCAGAAAGCTTGACAGCTTGCAGCACAGGCAGCCCCTCCCCCACCTGCAGGTCTCCTTAAGCAGAGTGAGCCCGTTCCCTTAACACCTGGCACCAGCATGTGGACAAAGAACTCATGCTGCTGTGCTGAGCCTGGTGACTTAGGCTGTAAAACTGTAGTCCAAGTTGTTAAACCCAGATTCAGGTAGACAGCCAAACAGGGCCAAGGCTGCCCTGAATCTGGGTTTTGGCAGACAGAGCAGTTTCCCCATCTGTGGAGCCTTAGTGTGGCCTTTCTCTCTAGGAGGCAATGCCAGTATAATTTATTGGGCCATAATTGTTGAAAGGAACAGTCCTTCAGGCCATTCATTCAGGCCAAAAAATGTTTCTTTATTGAGCATTCTCAGTGTTCTCAGCCTTGTGCTATGTGGGGCGCGTGTGCGCGTGTGTGTGTGTTGAGGGGAGACTCACAAAAAAAGGCCAAGATCCAGTCCCTCTTCTGTAGCTTACCAGTCAAGCAACAACAGAAAGCAGAACATGCTAAGGCCAGGTAAGTGGTAGAAACAGTAAATGCTAAAGAATTTAAAAGAAGAACTTCTCAAAGTAGCCTTGTATTTTACAGGGTTTTAAGGATGAATAGGATTTAGTCAGTGAATGGCAAGGTGAGGGCTTCTTACCTGGGAGATGAGCTTGTAGAATGAGTACAAAAGGTCCTGGGACACATCCAGGGAGTGGCAAGTTGTAGGTAGAGAGTTCCTAAGGTGAAGGCCCCTGGGGAAGTTCTCCCGATGGAAGAGCTGAAGCTGTGGGCAGATAAGAGGTGGGAGAGAACCTTAAATCACAGGCAAAGGAGTGTGAACTCCATTCTGCAAGAAAGAGGAAACGTTGAAAGTTTTCAAGGAGAGGAACAGCATGATCTGGTGTGTGTCATATGGAGGCAAAATTGAGATTTCAACTCTCACCATTGGAGCTATTTTCTCTAAGAGGAGCTTTAGCAATATGCCAGGGTTTCCAGGCTTAGGGGGTCATGAGTGAAGGACAAAGGCTGGAGATATTTCCAACTTCCAACTGTGCTCACTGGGTTGTTCTTACTGTCCAGTCACTACCTATAGAATGTGTCAGATATAATAATGTGATTCATATTAATAACAAAGTACTAAGTATATAACCATAAAAGTAATAAGTGTAGGTAAAATTTATTGAACAACTCCTATGTGCTAGACCCTGAGCTAAGCATCCTATAGGTATGATTTTGTAAGATACTTAAGTTAACTCTCTTTAGTAGACGCTATCATCATTTTACTTAGATAAAACTAAAGCACAGAGAAGTGAAGGAATTTGCCCAAAGTCACACAGCCAGGAAGTAGAAGGGGAAAGATGAGATCCCAGCAATGCCTGAACTCTGCCTACACTATATGTATTCCCTTCTGAAATAAAACACTTCCTCTGTGGAGCAGTCCCCAGGGTATCTGGGCAAGATGGCAAATGAGGGCTGGATATCATTCCAAGTAGATAACTTAATAAGTGGTTGAAGGACCACGTTCAGAGGGGGTTGGGAAATTAATTCGGAATGCCTCAGAGGGTAGTTTCTAGTGATGTCACAGCCTCTAACTGTTCAGTTACTTTAGTGTGGAATTAATTGATTGCAAACTGATGGCCCACAGGACACCTGTTCTATAGATACTTTTATCCCATATGCTGGTAAAAAATAGTCTGTGTTTTGAAATCAGTAGACTTAAAAAAAAAAATCCAGAATTCCAGATTTGAAAAGAAGCTGGTGATCAGGCCATACTGTATTTGCATTCCGGTAGAGCAACAGTCAGCTGAAGTAAGTAGTAGCTGCTCCTCTGCCAAGGGACTCTTGTTCCCCTGTTCACAGAGCCCACATCACTCACAGAGTGTACACTGAAAACCAGCCCCACTGACCCACTCCTGGGCCTCTACAGGTATTTGACTTTTGGAGTCCTGATGACAGATGCTTTCCCAAATTATCACAGATGAAGTGAAGGTGAGAGGG
Organism: Oryx dammah; assembly: GCF_014754425.2. Classification (NCBI taxonomy): domain Eukaryota; kingdom Metazoa; phylum Chordata; class Mammalia; order Artiodactyla; family Bovidae; genus Oryx; species Oryx dammah. Next base: position 29,239,606 of record NW_024070190.1, read on the forward strand.
ATAGCAAGAAAATGGATAAAAACATCAAGATCCAGAAAGATCTAGTTAACAGATGTGCATCTTTAATAGAGATAAATGTCTTGTAATTTTCCATTACAAGATAAACCTTTAATAGAGATAAATGTCTTGGAATTGTCTATTAAAGTGACTGTATTAGTGGGGACACAGAGATATGGCTTAACAGTAGTAAGCTTTAAAAAAAAAGCCCCACAAGTTTTAGCTGATGAAAGCCTCAATGTGAATCAATAGTACAATGTGAGTACCAAAAAGGCTGTGATTTTAGGCTATATTAATAAAAGTATAGGACAAATATTTGGCTTCCCTGTAACAGGGATTAGATGTACTGCATAGCCTCCCAGGAAGAGTATGAATTAATTTCACAGAGTAGAGCCTAAGTGAGGAGAGACATTGGCGCAGTGTTAGGAAGCTGCTCAAAGCCACTCAGAAACAGAAGAGCTGTTCAGGGGGTAGTGTGTTCCCTGGAAACTGGAGTGTTCAAGTATGAACAGAATGACCACTGGGTAAAAAAATGGGGCAGCAAGAGAACCATCAGAGGATGGTGGGTCTTAAAAAAAAAAATCTCAGGTCCATTTTGATGCTCAACATTCCATGATTCCAGGTACTAGATGTCTCTTTAAAGAAAGGAAAACGAGTATTAACCTATTTGTGCCATTTCATACGTGGGTGGGTGCTAGTTTAGAAGAAACGCTGGTTAACTGTGACAGCATATGGCAATATCTCTGAGAGCCAAGCAGGCCCGGCCCTAATCTCATCATCTGAGGTCTTCAGATGTAAGTTGGGCTGCAGGTGGCATTTTGTTCCATCACCTAGGTTTGTGGGATGGCTGAACTTGCAATGGAGACATGACATACACTGAGGAGAAACACAGGTTTTGAAGAATTGACAGCTGCCACCACGTACAAACAGTTTGCCAGTCACTGCAGGGCGCAGGTGGGGGTGGGGGAGCTGCATAGTCTCAAACCAAATCTGGAAGTCTGCTCTCTGACAACACTTGGTAACCACTGGGCTAGCAATGAGTCTGTAGTATCCAATGCACATAATCAGCACACAGGAGGTGATGGTCTACAGTGGAAAAGAACACAGGCTCTGGAGTCAGACAGCCTGGGTTCAAAGCAGGATCCAGGTTACTCATGTGTAAAATGAGGATAATAACACCTATGTACAGAAGGATTTATATATATATATAATACAAATATATTATATATATTTTATAATAACTATAACTATATATATATATATAATGCGTGTCTGTATTTAGTAGATGATCAACAGAAAATAACCAAAGACTTCTTTTTCTTTACAGATATTTTTAAGACCAGACTCATTTTTCTTTTTTCATTCTATTGTGGGCTTTTGCCTGTGAAGCAGCTTAGATTTTAGCAACTTTGGCACTTTGAAAAAACACATGTTGAGGAGACTGGATGGAGGGATTAGAAGATGTGTGTGCACATTATGGGTAGGATGAACCCACCACCCAGATGCAGAGAGCACTAGCAATCTTAGTAAGAAACCCCTCATTCACAACCTAACTCAGTTATCTCCTGTAAGAGGCACCGCAGGAGGAATTTCTGTCACTGGCTCCTCAGAGTGTCACCTTTGGGTCCTCAAACATGCCAAGCACATCCCTAGCCAGGACTTCTTTCTTTCGGTTTCTTGTGCCTGGAACTCTCGCGTCAGATATGTGTGTGACTCGATCTTCATTCAAACATTGCCTTGTCAGAGGAAACTTGTCTAAGCAGTCTAACTAGGATAGCATCTCTCCCCTTGTCCTGATTTTTCTTTCTTACCCTGAAAACCACACAATACATGATGTAATTATTTATTATTGTTCCTGTCTCACTAAGTGTGTGCTCCAGGACAGCCGGGGGCCCATCCCTAGGACCTGGAACTTGTTGGTATATATTAGGTCTCAAGGAACATTTTTTGGGTTGTGTGGTTTACAGTGGCTTCCTGGATAGCTTTATTGCTTCCCAGAAAAGTTCTACCCTAAACCACCCTGAGTTCACTCTGAGTAATGGGTCTGTAGCCAAACAGCAATTCCTAGACAGAGAACACTACCCATTTGGCACTGGGACGGGCCTGTTTTGTGCTTGGCTCTTCTACCTTTTGCTTCTCTGCTGCTGCTAAGGCTAAACAGTAACGGGCAGAGACTGAGAACAGGCGCAGAGGCACCTAAAAGAATGAGACGCTGACTCACATAATGGGGGACAGGACCAAGTGCCCTACTTTTAGAGGGCCACACAGAATAATCCTTGGTAATAGGCAGAACTTACCATCCTCTCTTTCACTTGTCCAATTGTCTAGCACCACAGAGCTGGTAAAACTGTTTATAGATAGGCTTTCATACCTGAGCAAGGAAAGAGTCTACTTTTGACTGCACCACTGAAGGTAAGACTTGAATGTGTCTCATCAATATGCAGCCATTGCAGTTCATTCACATGGAAGATCCTGTTTACCCCTCTGGCCCTTTACAGGGCTGAGTCCCTTGAAGCAATTCTTCATCAGCAGTTCACATTCTATCTAAACTTGTATTTCAAAGCTGTGTTTGGCATAGAGATAAACTTAACTGGTTTGAAGGGTTGTTTTGTGTGTTGGCATTTGGCCTTGCTGGGCAGTGGGCGCTTTTGAGCTGACAATTCAAACAGCTATCTTCTGATGGAAAGTGGTCACATGGATAGGGCTGTGGGGTCAAATGAAGAAACATTTTTGGATTAATATGAATGGAATTTTTTTTTTTGCATGACATTGATTTTAAAAATCTGATAAAAGAAAGCAGCTCACAGGGTGGGGGAGTGAGGGCTGGAAAATAACATTTGGTCTTTAAGATGATTAACTCAGCACTCAGCTATATTATGTATCCTCCATTTGTCCTGCACAACTTGCAGCTTGTGCCACACGTGCACACAAGCATTTCTCCTTGTCACTAGGGCTTGCCGGCTCTGGGCACAGAGAACAGACAGTGAGTACCCCCTGGAAGCTCCTTTCCTTCAGGATGCGGGGTGGTGGAAATGTGGTGAAAATATGTGTTTGGTGATTCAGTGCATTTACTGCCCATTTACTGAACTATAAAAATTACTGAGGCCCAGATAGGAGACAGGCGGAGATCATGACCTTTTATTAAGGACCTTCCGGCAGGTTATAAACCAACTCTGGAGCAAGCATACACACCTGTTTCCATCTTTGTGCCACCTACCCTGACTCACTCAGTAAGACAGTGGGTCCAAGAGTCATTCTTCTGGCCCTAGAAAGTGCCTGGCACAGGATACTCAATAATGATTGCTTAAAAGAATTAAATGATGACAAAACAGAATTTCAGAAATGGGGGGACTTCAGAGATCGAGTCCAAGAACCTGATTTCATAGAGAAGTGTGTGAAGAGCTGAAACAATCTGCCTAAGATCCCATAAGGCTGACAGCCACCAACAATCAGGGCTTTTGGTTCCTTGCCAGACCTTTTTCCACTAGAAAAACAAACATTTCAGAGCTGGAAGTGGTCTTGGCACTCGCGAAATCGCTTTATGTTTTGTGTGTCTGTGCGTAAATGTGAGTATGTTCTGGGTCACAACTGATTTCTTTCAGCTTGTGGTATAAAAAAAGAAAAAAAGGAAGTTGTCTTTCTAATGCTCTCATTTTATAGATGAGAAGACTGAGGTCCAGAGTCAGGACTCATTCTCCAGGAACTAAACCTGGGGTTTTCCTGAGTCAAAGTGCCAGCTCTCCAGAGCTTAGCCAAAGTGCCTGTTGGGAGGTGAGACTATGTCACCCAAGCACAGTAAAACACTCCACGAGGACCTTGAGCTTGCGGCAGTGCTTAGCACAGTCAGTACTCAGAAAGTGTTGAATGAACATCGTACTAAGGGTATTTTGAGGGGGGCCATGTAAAGAACAGCTACAACATTACAATGTCAAAATATACTTTTAGCAGAACACTTACATCTAACTGTGTTTCCAGCTGTCCAGGCTGTGTACATTTATTTCAATATGCTGCTGCTGCTCAAATCCTTCCCAAAGCTTTCCTTTGCCATTTCCCCCTGAGTTCTTCAAGTCCTATAAAACCAAGGTCTCATTACTCTAGAGCCACGTCTTCTTTTTGACCTAAACACAACTTTTGTAGTAAAATTTCCTATCATGTTCATCATATTTTATTTATTCAAAGATGTTTCAGTTCAGCTCAGTTCAGTCGCTCAGTCGTGTCCGACTCTTTGCGATCCAATGAACCGCAGCACGCCAGGCCTCCCTGTCCATCACCAACTCCCGGAGTTCACTCAGACTCACGTCCATCGAGTCCGTGATGCCATCCAGTCATCTCATCCTCGGTCGTCCCCTTCGCCTCCTGCCCCCAATGCCTCCCAGCATCAGAGTCTTTTCCAATGAGTCAACTCTTCGCATGAGGTGGCCAAAGTACTGGAGTTTCAGCTTTAGCATCATTCCTTCCAAAGAAATCCCAGGGCTGATCTCCTTCAGAATGGACTGGTTGGATCTCTTTGCAGTCCAAGGGACTTTCAAGAGTCTTCTCCAACACCACAGTTCAAAAGCATCAGTTCTTCGGCGCTCAGCCTTCTTCACAGTCCAACTCTCACATCCATACATGACCACAGGAAAAACCATAGCCTTGACTAGACGGACCTTAGTCGGCAAAGTAATGTCTCTGCTTTTGAATATGCTGTCTAGGTTGGTCATAACTTTTTTTCCAAGGAGTAAGCATCTTTTAATTTCATGGCTGCAATCACCATCTGCAGTGATTTTGGAGCCCAAAAAAATAAAGGCTGACACTGTTTCCACTGTTTCCCCATCTATTTCCCATGAAGGGATGGGACTGGATGCCATAAACTTTGTTTTCTGAATGTTGAGCTTTAAGCCAACCTTTTCACTCTCCTCTTTCACTTTCATCAAGAGGCTTTTGAGTTCCTCTTCACTTTCTGCCATAAGGGTGGTGTCATCTGCATGTCTGAGGTTATTGATATTTCTCCCGGCACTCTTGATTCCAGCTTGTGTTTCTTCCAGTCCAGCATGATGTACTCTGCATAGAAGTTAAATAAGCAGGGTGACAATATACAGTCTTTGACGTGCTCCTTTTCCTATTTGGAACCAGTCTGTTGTTCCATGTGCAGGTCTAACTGTTGCTTCCTGACCTGCATACAGATTTCTCAAGAGGCAGATCAGGTGGTCTGGTATTCCCATCTCTTTCAGAATTTTCCACAGTTTATTGTGATCCACACAGTCAAAGGCTTTGGCATAATCAATAAAGCAGAAAGAGATGTTTTTCTGGAACTCTCTTGCTTTTTCCATGACCCAGCGGATGTTGGCAATTTGATCTCTGGTTCCTCTGCCTTTTCCAAAACCAGCTTGGACATCTGGAAGTTCACAGTTCACGTATTGCTGAAGCCTGGCTTGGAGAATTTTGAGCATTACTTTACTAGCATATCAGATGAGTGTAATTGTGCGGTAGTTTGAGCATTCTTCGGCATTGCCTTTCTTTGGAATTGGAATGAAAACTGACCTTTTCCAGTCCTGTGGCCACTGCTGAGTTTTCCAAATTTGCTGGCATATTGAGTGCAGCACTTTCACAGTATCATCTTTCAGGATTTGAAACAGATCAACTGGAATTCCATCACTTCCACTAGCTTTGTTCGTGGTGATGCTTTCTAAGGCCGACTTGACTTCACATTCCAGGATGTCTGGCTCTAGATGAGTGATCACACCATCGTAATTATCTGGGTCATGAAGATCTTTTTTGTTTATTAAATGTTTTTTGTATACCAGCATTACTGACTTCAACTCTGTGTATGAGCAGAGCATATTACTGACTGCCAGGCATTGTGTTTATAAGTACTTCTTATAACTGATTTATTTGATCGCCCTCAATAACTTTAAAGGGTCAATATAGAAACTGAGGCTTAGAGAGATAAAACTGATTGTCCCATGACACAAAGCTGGGAAGAGATGGATTTAAATCCAGGTCTGACTCTAGAGTTCAATGGCTTCAACATTCTGATACTTACCAAGTTAGAACATACTCTTCAACATAATTTTTAAGGGCTCTGTGGTATTCCATTGTACACAGGGACTGATGTACCAAAACAGTCTTCTTCTGTAGAACATTCCTATTATTTCCATTAATAACATTTTAAAAATTCTGTGATGAATATCCCTGGATATAGATCTTTACACGTGTCCCTTGATATTTTCTTCAGAAGAAAATTCTAGATACATGTTTTTAAGGCGTTTTAACTGCCTTCTGCACAAAGTATATGAGGTCATTGCTTCCCAGTAGCTATATTATTTTAATTACTGTCAATTTGGGATATATAAAAAGATAACTTCGTATATTTATTAGTGAGGAAAACATTTCTTTTTTTCATTTGTATTCTACTTTTGTGAGTTGCCTTTTGTTGCATGTTTTTAAAATTGAGATATAAGTCTTTTTCCTTCTGCTTTGCAAGTTCTTTCTTTTTTTAATACTTTTATTTATTTATCTTATTTCTGGTTGCACTAAGTCTTTATTGTTACACTAGCCTTCCTGCAGTTGTGGAGTGCGGGCTTATCATTGCGCTGACTTCTCTTGTAGAGCACAGGCCTCAGTAGTTGTGGCACACGGGCTTGGTGGCCTCACGGCCTGTGGGATCTTCCTGGACCAGGGGTCAAACCTGTGTTTCTTGCTTTGGTAGGTGGATTCTTTACCACTGAGCTACCAGCGAAGCCCTGCAAGAGTTTTTATTTTTATTTTATTTATTTATTTATTTATTTTCGCACCCCCCTGCAAGAGTTTTTAAAATTAAGGACATTTAGCCTTTGTCTAAGGATAACATTTTATCCTTGTTTGTGGTTTAGCTTTTCATTCTTTTAAATTAAATCTTTTTCAAAGTTTTATGCAGGCAAATCTATGTACCTTTTATGATTTTTGCTTTGAAAAACATTTATGACTCAAAATTATATAAGCACTTTCTATATTTTCTTTAAGGTATTCTAAAAAAATAACTCTATTTGAAAATTTATATTGATGATTGGTATGCAGTGGAAACTCTAGCTTAATTTTTCCAAAGAGAAACTAACTATCCCAGAACTCTTTGCTTGAATAATATTTTCCCCCTCTGATTTTTAAATTGATATATCTCATTGTATTAAAGTATACAGCATAATGATTCAGATATGTAAATACTGCAAAATGATCACCACAATGAGTCTAGTTAACGTCCATCACCATAGGTACAGATTTTTTTTTTTTTTGAAGGGAACTTTTAAGATTTACTCTCTTAGCAACTTTCAAGTATATAATACAGAATTATCAACTATAGTCAACATGCTGTACGTTACATCCCCATGACTTACTTATTTTATAACTTGAAGTTTATAAAAGTCCGTCTAGTCAAAGCTATGGTTTTTCCATAGCTAGTCATGTATGGATGTGAGAGCTGGACTATAAAGAAAGCTGAGTGTCAAAGAACTGATGCTTTTGAACTGTGGTGTTGGGAAAGACTCTTGAGAATCCCTTGGACTGCAAGGAGATCCAACCAGTCCATCCTAAAGTAAATCAGTCCTGAATGTTCACTGGGAGGACTGATGCTGAAGCTGAAACTCCAATACTTTGGCTACCTGATGCAAAGAACTAACTCATTGGAAAAGACCTTGATGCTGGGAAAGATTGAAGGCGGGAGAAGAAGGGGACAACAGAGGATGAGATGGTTGGATGGCATCACCAACTCAATGGATATGAGCTTGAGTAAGCTCCAGGAGTTGGTGATGGACAGGGAAGCCTGGCATGTTGCAGTCCACGGGGTCGCAAAGAGTCAGACACAACCGAGCGACTGAACTGATAACTGATGATACCTTTTAACAACCTTCTTAACGAATTTTACCCACTGCCACTCTACCTCTGATTTAAATGCTATTTTTATCATATACTAAACACATGTATATACTAATACTTAACGTCTGTTTTATGGCTTTAAATTTTATTTTACTGATCTGTCTATTCTATGCCAAATCTTGCTTCATAACAAATTTAAGAATTAAAAAAGTAAAATATTAGTTCAAGGTGTACAACTTGTTGATATGATATTCATATATGGTAGAAAATTATCACAATCAAGGTAACTGACATAGTCATCACTTCACATAGTTACTTTTTTCTTTTCTCTTTTCTTTCTTTTCATTTTTGTGGTAAGAAAATCTAAGATCTACCCTCTTAGCAATTTCAAGTGTAAAATACAGTACAGTTAACTACAGCCACATTGTTATTCATGAATTTATCTTTTTTAATGTACCTTGGTAAAGTTTTGTTCTTTCCTTCAGGTAGATCTTCATATATTTTAAGTTTTTTATAAAGTTTATTCCCAGTGATATATATACACAGGTACATACCTGAAAATATATATGCACACATATATACAGGGATACCTTGGAGGTACTATGCATCCAGTTCCAGACCACTGTAATAAAGTGAAAGTCACAATAAGTGAGTGACATTAATTTTTTTTGGTTTTCTGGTACATATAAAAATTATGTTTACATACTACAGCCTATTAAATATACAATAGTATCATGTATAAAAATGTATATATATTTATTAAAAATACTTCATTGTTAAAAAGTGCTATCATCTGATCCTTGAGTGAGTAGTAATCTTTTCGCTGGTGGAGGGTCTTGCTTTGATGCTGATGGCTGCTGACTGATCAGGGTGTTGGTTACTAAAGGCCGGTGTGGCTGTGGTAATTTCTTAAAATAAGGCAACAACCAATTTTGTCACATCAATGGACTCTTCCTTTCACAAATAATTTTCTATAGCATATGATGCCATTTGGTAGCATTTTAACCACAGGAGAACTTCTTTCAAAATTGAAGTCAATCTTCTCAAGCCCTGCTGTCATTTTATCGAGCTTATGTAATAGTCTAAATCCTTTGTTATCATTTCAAGTTTTACCATTAAGGTTTTATCATGAGGTTGCAGCAATTCAGCCTCATCTTTAGGCTCTACTTCTGATTCTAGTTCTCTTGCTATTTTCATCTGTAGTTACTTACTTTATTGAAGTCTTGAACCCCTCAAAGTCATCCATGAGGGTACAAACCAAATCCTTTGAAACTCCTGTTAACGCTGATATTTTGACTTCTTCCCATGAATCACAATGCTTTTACTGGAATCTGAAAAGGTGAATCCTTCCCAGAAGCTTTTCAGTTGACGTTGTCCACATCCATCAGAGGAATCATTATCTATTGCAGCTATAGCCTTACAGAATGTATTTCTTAAATAATAAGACTTGAAAGTCAATTACTCATTGATCCAAGGACTGCAGAATGGATGATGTGTTAGCAGTCATGAAAACAATACTGATCTCTTTGTACATCTCCATCAGAGCTCTGGGGTGACCAGGTGCATTGTCAGTGAGCAACAGTATTTTGAAAGGAATCATTTTTTCTGAGTAGTAGATCTCTAGAGTAGACTTACAATATTCAGTAAACCATGTTGTAAACAGATGGGCTATCATCCAGGCTTTGCCTTCCACTTACAGAGCACAGGTAGAGTAGACTTAGCATCATTCCTTAAGGGCCCTAGGACTTTCAGAATGCCAAATGAGCACTGGCTTCAACTCAATGACACCAGCTGCACAAGCTCCTAACAAGAGCCTGTCCTTTGAAGATTTGAAGCCAAGCATTGACTTCTCCTCCCTAGCTATGAAAGTCCTAGGTGGCATCTTCTTCCAATAGAAGGCTGTTTCATCTTTACTGAAAATCTGTGGTTTAGTTTAGCCACCTTCATGAATTATCTTAGCTACATCTGCTGGCTAACTTGCTGCAGCTTCTATATCAGGACTTTCTGCTTCACTTTGAATTAATGCTTTTATGTTACAGAGATGGCCTCTTTCCTCAAACCTTAAGAACCAACCTCTCCTAGTTTCAAAATTCTCTTCTGCAGCTTCCTCATCTCTCCCAGCCTGCACAGAATTGAAGAGAGTTAGAGTCTTGCTCTGGATTAGGCTTCGGTTTACGAGAATGTTGTGGCTGGTTTGATTTTCTATCCAGACCACTAAAACATTCTCTGTATGAGCAATAGGCTGTTTTTCTTTCTTATCATTTGTTTTCTCCGGAGTAGCACTTTTGATTTCCTTCAGGAATTTTTCCTTTGCATTCACAACTTGGCTAACTGTTTGGCTCAAGAGGCTTAGCTTTCAAGCTGTGTCAGCTCTTGACATGCCATCCTTACTAAGCTTAATCCTTTGATTTAAAGTGAGAGAGGTGACACTTCCCTTCATTTGAACAGTTAAGAGGCAATTTTAGGGTTAGTAATTGGCCAAATTTCAATACTGCTGTGTCTCAGAAAAGTCCAAGAGGAGGGAGAGAGATGGGGGAATGGCCAATTGGTAGAGCAGTCAGAACACACAAAGCATTTATCAGTGAAGTTCAGCATCTTACACGGGTGTGTTTGTAGCATCCCCCAAACAATTACAACAGTAACATTTAAGATCACTGATCACGGATCACCATAACAAACAATAATAATAAGGAAAAAGTTGGAGATATTGTGAGAATTACCAAAATGTGATGGAATAAAGTAAACTGCAATAAAATAAGGAATAAATTTTTATGTATTTATGTAAATTATATTTATGTATTTATGTATGTTTTAATATTTATATGTATACATTTTATGTATTTATATAAAATTTCTATAATTGCTACTTGAATGGGATATTTATCTTCTCATTTTATTTTCAAACGGATTATTGACAGTGAATACTAATTTAGTCTTTCAGCAAATACTGTGTGCTAGGCACAGTGCTAACCACCAAGACTATACTAGCACAGGACAGACATGGGCTGTGTACAGAATTTATAAATTGCAAAGTATTGATCATCATCCTTGTACTTCTGGGTGATGATGGTATGTTGGAATGGAATGTTATAGAATGCTTGGTGATGGAATGTTATTTTAATATATTGTGCTAACGGGTTAGATTTGGCAGTATTCCATTTTGAATATATGTTTATAAATTCCATATAAGTAGCTTAAGTCAGACTAGTCTGATCTGGCCTGTGTGTGTGTGTGTGTGTGTGTGTGTGTGTGTGTGTGTGTGTATTTTAGCTTCGTAAAATAAATTGAGAATCTTGCTTTATTTCTATAGCTTATATAGCACTGGAATTAAGTGTTTCATTCTTATTCCTTGACAATCACATTAAATCATACAGTTCAAAGTAGAAGATTAGAACTGAGATAAAGCACTGGTTTCTTGAATATCAGACATTTGAAAGAATTTATAAAATTGGGTAAGAACAGAGATTTATACAACAATAATCCAGATGACAAGAAATGTATTTCTTGTTTTGGTTTGGTCCCCAAATGGGATAACAGTGGTCTTGTATGTTTACTTCCTGAAGGAGCTAATTTTTTCATCCAGGGAAGACACCAAATATGCTCTCATCCTAGAGCTGTTCATACTTTCTGCCAGTAAACACTTGACTGATGCTTTGGGACACGAGTGATCAATTTGCCATGTATGAGGTGAATAGAAAATTCTGGTGATGACAACTTTGGGTCAAAAAGCAGCATGATCATTGTTCCTTTCTCAAAGAATCTCTCAACATCATAAACAAATTAGTCTTACTTCTTGTCTTCATTCTCTGAGTCCTTCTGAATTTGTACAACTATAGTTAAATCTATCAGGCCAGTTCCATCCCTGCTGCAGAGTCCAATACACAACCAGGCACTGAGCCACAAACCCTGATTCTGAGATATAATATCAGTTCATTTCAGTCGCTCAGTCGTGTCTGATTCTTTGCAACCCCATGGACTGCAGCACACCAAGTTCTCTGTCCAGCACCAACACCTGGAGTTTACTCAAATTCATGTCCATCGAGTCAGTGATGTCATCCAACTATCTCATCCTCTGTCGTCCCCTTCTCCTCCTGCCTTCAATCTTTCCCAGCATCAGGGTCTTTTCAAATGAGCCAGTCCTTCGGATCAGGTGGCCAAAGTACTGGAGTTTCAGCTTCAATATCAGTCCTTCCAAAGAATATTCTGGACTGATTTCCTTCGGATGGACTGGTTGAGTCTCCTTGCGGTCCAAGGGACTCTCAAGAGTCTTCTCCAACATAACACTTCAAAAGCATCAATTTTTTGGTGCACAGCTTTCTTCACAGTTCAACTCTCACATCCAAACATGATACTGGAAAAACCATAGCTTTGACTAGACGGACCTTTGTTGGCAAAGTAATGTCTCTGCTTTTGAATATGCTGTCTATGTTGGTCATAACTTTTCTTCCAAGGAGTAAGCGTCTTTTAATTTCACAGCTGCAGCCACCATCTGCAGTGATTTTGGAGCCAAAAAAATAAAGTCAGCCACTGTTTCCACTGTTTCCCCATCTATTTGCATGAAGTGATGGGACCAGATGCCATGATCTTAGTTTTCTGAATGTTGAGTTTTAAGCCAACTTTTTCACTCTCCTCTTTCACTTTCATCAAGAGGCTCTTTAGTTCTTCTTCACTTTCTGCCATAAGGGTGGTGTCATCTGCATATCTGAGGTTATTGATATTTCTCCCAGCAATCTTGATTCCAGCTTGTGCTTCATCCAGGCAGGCATTTCTAATGATATACTCTGCATATAAGTTAAATAAGCAGGGTGACAATATACAGCCTTGATGTACTCCTTTCCTGATTTGGAACCAGTCTGTTGTTCCATGCCCATTTCTAACTGTTGCTTCTTGACCTGCATACAGATTTCTCAGGAGGCAGGTCAGGTGGTCTGGTATTCCCATCTCTCTCAGAATTTTCCACAGTTTACTGTGATCCACACAGTCAAAGGCTTTGGCATAGTCAATAAAGCAGAGGTTTTTCTGGAAGTCTCATGCTTTTTCGATGATCCAGCCGACGTTGACAATTTGATCTCTGGTTCCTCTGCCTTTTCTAAATCCAGCTTTATAATATAATCCTGCTCATGTTTTTCTTTATATCCCTGAATGTGTTTCCCAGTTTTTAAATTTACTTGCCTTCTTACCTTCCCCAAGAACCTTTTCAGCATGTGGGGTTCTGAAATCCCTTTCTAATAGCTATTGTATTCATTTTCTATCGTCATGTAACAAACTGCCACAAACGTAAAACGACCTCCATTTATTATCTTACTGTTCTGTAGTCAGAAGTCTGGTGGGCTTGCAAGGTACTTGCCTCTAGATCTCAAAATGTCAAAAATCAAGGTGTTAGTAGGGCTTTGTTCCTTTCTGGAGACTCTGGGTAAGAATCCACTAACACGTTCACTTTAGTTGCTAGTGAAATATGGCTCCGTGTGGTTGTAGGGCTGAGGTCTAGTTTACTGTCTGGCTGATAGCCTGGAGCCCCTCTCAGCCCCTTAAGTTTTCTGATATTTCTTGTCACATTGCTTCTACATCTTCAAAGCCAATAACGATGCACTGAGTCTCCACGCTTCAAGTCTGTCTGACTTCTCTTTCTGTTCTCTGCTTGTAGAGGCTCATGTGATTAGACTGGGCTCACCCAGATCAAAGAGAATAATCTCTTTAGTTTAAAGTTTGTAACCTTAGTCATATCTGCAATGCCCTTTTACCATTTTATATAATATACTCATATGTTCTAGGGATTAGGGCATAGCCATCTTTGTGGGATTATTATGTTTATCAAAGTTTTCATCTCTTTATTTTCTACACAGGATATTTTGGAATCATCATGTCTCTTGAAGAAGTAGAAGACAATTCCACCCTTTTGGAAAAAAATAAAACTACTGCCCACATCATGCCCCAAACTCACATAGACATCATGCTTTCAGCTTATCATAAAGTTGTTTGATTCTGGCATCAGGCTCATTTGGTGGATTTAAATTTGAGATCACCAGATATTGACACACCATTGGGTGGCACTTGATTAGAAAGCTCGCTGCTGTCTAAATTTTTCCAAGGCCGAGATCTGCAAGCTGCAGAGGAAACTCTGATGTAGATGGTGGGCAGAGATGGGGATGGCATCTTAGTGACTACAGGAAAATCCTTAAAGGCACAAACTATCCAAGACATGAATGTAATTTGTATATGCAAGCTGATTTTAGATAATTTAATTATTGCTTAGCAAATGTAAATGGAGTATTTAAAATCTTTCACACATGATATTTTAAAAAAATCCTGCAGTCAAAAAAATTCCCTCTAATATATTTTTATAACCTATAGCATTTGTTCTACGTTAATAATTGAGTAAATATTCATGGAAAACATAATATGTAGGGTAGTCATATAATGAGCACCACTATGCTCTCCTATCTACCTGTGGCCCATATTTTGCACCAAGCTGTGTTTCTCTGAAATAGCACTGTACAACAGAAATAGAATGCCAGCCATATATGTAATTTTTCACAGCTTGAGACATAATTTACATACCATAAAGTTCACATGTTAAAGCATATGATTCAATGTTTTTCAGTATATTGATAGAGTTGTGCAATCATCGCATAATCTAATTTTAGAACTTTTTCATCAAGCCCAACAGAAAAGTTGTACCCATAAGCAGTCACTTCCTGTTCTCCCCTCCACAGAGGCCTAGCCCACTGGTAATCAGTCTCCGGAGAATTTCCTATTCTTGACTTTCCATACAGATGGGATCATATAATACGTGGTGTTCTGTGACGGCTCTTGCACTTAGTATAATATTTTTAAGGTTCATTAATATTGTAGCATCCATCAGTACTTGATCCCTTTTTATGGCTGAATAATATTCCAGTGTGTGGTTATACCATATTGATCAGCAGATGGACATCTGAGTTGCTTCTGATTTGGGGCTATTTTGAATATGCTACTATGGAACATTCTTTATGTAGAATGTAGATATGTAGAAGTGAAATTGCTGACTAGAGATAACTCCATGTTTAGTTTTTTGAAGAACTGCCCAACTGTGTCAAAAATGGCTGTATCATTTTATATTATCAACAAATATGCAATTTAGAAAAGTTTTATTGAGGTATAATTGATATGCAATGAAATGTACTAATATGAAGTATATAATTTGGTAAGTTTTGACATGTATATATCTGTAAAGTCATAACCATAATCAAGATAATGATCATAAGCATCACTCCAAAATTTGCCTCATGCCTCTTTGAAATGCATTTTCCCCATCCTTCCACACTCCATAATCCTGTTATTCCCAAGCAAACACTGATCTGCTTCCTGTCACTATGGTTTAGCTTGCACTTTCTAGAATTTTACATAAATGGAATCACCGTTTGACAGGCTTTTTGCAGCATAAGTATTTCAAGCTTCATGTGTTGAACATATCAATGATTCATTCTTTTTTATTGATGAATAGCATATATATATATTTATATATATTAATTTGTCCATTCACTCATTACTGATGGATATTTGGGTTATTTCTAGTTTTTGTTGTTGTTCAGTTGCTAAATCATGTCTAACTCTTTGTGACCCCATGGACTGCAGCATGCTAAGGTTTCGTTGTTCTTTGCTATTTCCCAGAATTTGCTCAAACTTATGTCCATGGAGTTGATGATGGTATCTAACCATCTCATCCTTTGTCACGCACTTCTCCTCCTTAGGGCTATTACAAATAAAGCTGCTATGAACATTCATGTATAAACTTTGTATGGACATATGTTGTATTTTAGTGGGGAAAATACCTAAATGTGGTAGGTACATTTTAGGAAACTTCCAAACTTCTTTCCAAAATGGTTTGATTTCATATGATTCAATGTGACTTTCTTTGCGCTTACCCTGCTTAAGATGGCTGATTTAAAATCCTTGTCAAATTTAATGTCTGGGCTTCTTTAGGGATAGTTTTATATTGACTGCTTTTTCTTCCATGTATGGGCCATACTTCCTTGTTTCTTGCATCCCTCGGGGTACAAGAAATGGGACTCAGGCAAGTTAAAATGCCACAAAGCTCACTGGTCTTATCAGGATGCTACTGTTTTTCTTAAAAAAAAAAAAGCTTCCCAAGCTGCTTCAAGCTTTTGATTACCATCCAGAGTTCTCAAAAAGTTGATTCTGACAGTTTTTGCCAGTTTATAGCTGCACTTTAGAGGGGAAGCTTTAGGTGTTTCTTACTCTGTTATTTTCACTGATATCACTCCTCTAAATTTTAAAGATCTGGTTTACTTTATACTTGCAACCCTACTCTTCCAATCAGCCACATTTCAAGTACTCAGTAGCTACATATGGCTAATAGCCACCATGTTGGATGGTGTAGGTTTATAAGAAAATTTCTAAGCAGAGTTATTTAAAGAAATATAAATGAAAAGTAAGGTCTTTAATTGCTTTTTTATACTTTGCCATGAAACGGTTTTCATGGCAAGGTAGGGACCCTGTGAACCACAGGTTGCAAATAATAATAGCTACCGTGACTTAAGCACTTTACTTAGTGCCACGTAACACTTTAAGATGTACATGTATTAACACTTTTATTCTTTATAACAACCTAATGGAGTAGATATTATTGTGCTTTAAGAATGCAGAAAGCAAAACATTAAGAAGTTAAACAACTTACCCAAAGTCTCAAGTTAAAAGGTGGTAGAGCCCAGGTGCAAACCTTGAAAGTCTGGTTTAAAGTTCATGCTGTTAGCTACCACTCCATGCTACTTAGCAGACCTTAAAGGAGGAATTCAGAGAAAAATTATTTTGGCCAGAAGAGGATAGGGTGGAGAGGAAATAGTACTATATAGAATATTTAAAAATTAAGAAAGTCTAATAGACACTTATAAGAAAACATATTCATTGAGGGCTATAATATACCTGTACCTAACCTATTACTTGATATTTAGTAGGCACTCAGATACTAGATACTTTTTACATCAATTTAAAAAAGTATGAATACTTAGTGAATATTTGTTGAATAAATGAGTCATTGTTGCATATACATACATTGTACTAGGTTTTCACAAATGGCTCACTCCAAGTCATTTTTAAAGGAGAGACACTGAAGCTCGGAGTTGTGGAATCTCTCCCCCAGTCACTAGCTAGTTAGTGCAGAGATTAGACTAGAGATCAGTCCTCAAATTCCAGATCTGCTACCCTCTAGCTTTCTCTGAGTTCAAAAAGGATCAGAGTTACAAAGGATAAAAGCTTATTCCATATCACACGATCAGGTGTCATTTATGTGCATGCAGATTTTGTGTCTGGGGAGGTGGAGAGAATGTGTTTCAACTGTGGCAATCTGGATACTCTTTTCACTTGCCTACTTAGTAGACAGTCTTCAAAGAACGGAGCTACAAAGAAAGGCAGGGAGAGTTCAGTTATGGAAAATGTGAGCAGAAGTATAACCAGATAGTAACAATTGGTAGTTGTTATAGTAGCTGATATCCTTGGTGACCCTGCCATCTCTAAGCTCTAACTCACTGCAGAGATCTGGAGAACTGAGAAAGGCCTTCCTTGAGCAAACATTTATTGAGTATGTACTATGTGGCAGTGGATAGTTCTGCCTTAGAAGAAGACATATACACCAATAAAAATCATATGATACATTGTGATTGTATAAACTACAATAAGGAAATATGCAGTGTAGTTTGAGAGAAAAAAAGTATGGAGCAGGAACTAATTGCCTGGGAGGTTTACAGAGAACTTTTTAAAGGACACACCTATTCCAGGAGTAGAATGGCTGAGCCGAAGAATAGGTGTGTTTAACTTTATAAGAAACTTCCATGCCTTTTCCCGAAGTGGTTGCTCCATTCTGCACTCTCACTGGCAGTCTTGCTTCACATCCTCTCCAACATTTCGTGTTGTCATTTAAACTTTAGACTTCTGAGCTTGGATTCTTACACATGAGTAGTTGTAACGGGAAAACAGCAATCTGCATAGAGGCAAGAGTGTAGTTATAAGGTATATTTGGGCTCAGGTGAAGGGTTATAAAGAGGGATGGCAGTAGGAAGGCTGTTAAAGTGATTAAAGGGTGGATGGTCAATGACCAGACCACGGAGTGTGACTGTTTCTTCTTAGGAGGGCAACCCCCGTGGTGAGAGAAGACTAATGGCCAGTAAAGGGGAAGAACTAGAGTTGGGCAAATTAGTTAGATATGATGAAAGTCTAAACTATACCTGAGAGCAGGAGGAGGTGGGGAAGAGATTTAGGAGAGGGAGAACTGACAGAACTTGGTGATCAATTAGATAAATGGGCAAGGAAGGAAAAAGTTGGGAATTACTTCTATTAATGGAGATAGAAAAAGTAGAAGTAGACTGGGCTGGGGACTTCAAGAGAAGGTGAGTTCTGTTTTGATCATCAACTTGCCTGCAGAATATCCCAAGGGGCTGACCTATATAGGTTTTGAGCCTAAAGCTGGGAAGGCGATCAGGGTTAGAAACAGAGATTTGAGAGTAATTAGATGATGGGTGAATTTGTGGCAGTCAAACTGAACACCTAGGAGGAGCTTATAGTGACAAAAGGCTGTGGGAGTGGAGGTATCTTGACACGAGAAAAGGACAGAGGTGTTCTGAAAGCACGCTAAGAAGAGGAGGTAAAGGAGGCAAGATAATGAGGAAAAAGTGGCTGGGTCAAAGTTGAGGGAATAAGAAGTCAAGAGAGCATGGTCCTCCAAGTCAGATGCTAAGATGAGGTAGGATGAGGACTGAACACTGGCTCTTACTTAGGTCTGACTATTAGGAATTTTCTGGTTATCAGGAGAAGGGATGCTACAGAGAAGGTAGGGGCAGACTGCAGTGGGTTTAAGAGTCTGGGTGGGAAGAGGTCTGGTTGGTGTTTACAGAGGTGCTTTGTGAATAATCCAATTGCTAGGTGGGTTAGGGAATGAGGAGAGGGTGTTCCATACTCAGAAGAGGAGCTTGGAGGTTGCAAAGAGCCCCCAAATTAGCTAACCTTGCAGCAGCCCAAGGATTGGCTAATTCTGTCAGAGAATTCATGTGAAACTTACACTTTGAAGTAAATAATATGTGGTTTTGCATCATGTGCTGTTTTACCTTCTTCATGAAATGTTGCTATCAATCATATTTAATCGGCAACGTAGAAACAATCCAAGTGCCCATCAACAGATGATTGCCATCTGTGTATTCCATACACAATGGAATATTATTACTCATCCATAAAAGAATGAACTATCGCCACTGTATCAACATGGACGGACCTAAAGAATATTATACTTAGTGAAATAAATGACACAGAAAAAAATGAATATTACATGATACCACTTACATGTGAGTCCAAATACAAATGGATCTATATTCCAAACAGAAAAAGACTCACAGTTACAGAAAGCTAATTTATGGTTACCAAAGATTAAAGGTAAGGGGAGAGAAAATTAAGAATATGGGATTAACAGATACAAACTGCATAAAAGAGATAGGCAGCAAAGATTTACTGTATAGCACTGGGAATTATATTTATATTTGATGTCTTGTAATGATCCATAATGGAAAATAATCTGAAAAACCATATAACTGACTCACTTTGTTGTATACGTGAAACTAATTCAATATTGTTAACCAGCTATACTTATTTAATTGATTTTCCTATTTAAGTACTTTATATGTTTTTGAACATTAGGACAAATTTCGACCATAAGGAAACATTGAAAAGTATTATACAGAAAACATCCATTTCCTTCTATATTCTACAACCAATATTTTGCTACATTTGACTTATGACTTGTTTACCCATTTAACTATCCCTCTTTTCGTTCATCTTATTACTTGATGCACTTCACTGTAAGTTAAAGACATTAATACACTTCATATCTATGCATATCATTAACTAGAGTTCAACATTAGCTTAGTTTGTGTGTATGTGAGAGTTTCAAAAACCACGCAGCTTAAGTGGGACATTCCCTGAGTTTTGACAAATGAATATACCTGTGTAACCCCTATTATGACATCACTGTCAGCTTAGAAAGTCCCCTCATTTCCCTTCCCGGTCAGTTTCCACTCCTCCCCTCTCCCACAAAGCAGCTCTTGTTTTGAACTTTCTCAGTCGGTTGGTTTTACCTGTTCTAGAACTTGATATACAGGGAACCTTACAGTATGCACTCTTTTTTGTATCTGGTTTCTTTCACCCAGTAAAGTGTTTTTGAGATTGATTCATATTGTCTTATCAGCAATTTCCTTCTTTTGCTGGGTATTATTCCACTGTTTGACTATACCACCATTTTTATCTCTTCTTTTGCTGTTGAACAACTAACCCAGTTTCCAGCTTTTGGCAACAATGAATAAAAATGCTATAAATATTCTAATACAAGTCTTTATGTAGACATGCTTTCACTTCTCTTATGTAAATACCAGGAGTAGAATGGCTTCATCGAAGAATAGGTGCATTTAACTTTTAAGTTTCTTAAAACTTACACGTGTTTTCCCAAAGTGGTTGTTTCATTTTACGCTCTCACTGGCAATGTTGCTTCACATCCTCTCCAACATTTGGTCCTGTCATTTAAACTTTAGTCATTTTAATGCAGTAGTTATAGAGGTTTTAATGTTAATTTGTCTCATAACTAATGATGAATACTCTTATCATATACTTAATGACTATTCATGTATTTTCTTTCATGTTTGTCTTTTCACTATTGAATTAGTTTTTTAGTATATTCTGGATATAAGTTCTTTGTTAGATATATGTTGTATCTTATCCTAGCCTATAGCTTGTTTATTCATATTCTTAATGGTATCTTGATGAATGATAGGATTAAATTTTTTTGAATGTATCAGTATCTTTTCTTTTATGGTTAGTGCTTTCAAAGTCCTCAATAAGAAACTTTTGCCTATCCCCAAGCTGTGAAAATATTATTTCCTTATAGAAGAGTAATAGTTTTAGCTTTTATTACAGCTGTGATTCATTTTATTATTTTTATGTATGGTGTAAGGTAAAGGGTGAAAGGTTCATTTCTTACCCCATAAAGGTATCAAGTTGTAATAGCATTGTATATTGAAGATTTTCTTTCCCTTATCGGTTGCTTTGGTGCTTTTGTGAAATATCAAACCACATATTCAGATTTATTTTACTATTGATAAAATGGTCTTATTCTCCTATTAACACTCTCTCACTCACTATTCTCCTCATTTTGAATTGAGAAAACCAAGGCTTAGGACAGTTCAAGAAGTTGACCAAAGGGACAGAAAGTGAAGGACTTCTGGAACTACTCAGTTCAGTTCAGTTCAGTCGCTCAGTCGTGTCCGACTCTTTGCGACTCCGTGAATTGCAGCACGCCAGGCCTCCCTGTCCATCACCAACTCCCGGAGTTCACTCAGACTCACGTCCATCGAGTCCGTGATGCCATCCAGTCATCTCATCCTCTGTCATCCCCCTCTCCTCCTGCCCTCAATCCCTCCCAGCATCAGAGTCTTTTCCAATGAGTCAACTCTTCGCATGAGGTGGCCAAAGTACTGGAGTTTCAGCTTTAGCATCATTCCTTCCAAAGAAATCCCAGGACTGATCTCCTTCAGAATGGACTGGCTGGATCTCCCTGCAGTCCAAGGGACTCTCAAGAGTCTTCTCCAACACCACAGTTCAAAAGCATGTCAATTCTTCGGGACTCAGCTTTCTTCACAGTCCAACTCTCACATCCATACCTGACTACTGGAAAAACCATAGCCTTGACTAGACGGACCTTTTGAATCATAAAGAAACTGTTCACATTTTAAACCTACTATAGCCAGTGAAAATATTATTAAATGGACACTTTTTCTGAGGGTAATGGAGTAACAAAAATGAGTAAGTGCATGGTTTTATATTTCAATACAGGTGGTATTTTCAGACTGCTAGCCAAACACATGCTTCTTTTGTAGGCTTGTGTAGATCTAAAACAATCTAGGACTACTCTGGTGGTCCAGTGGTTAAGACTGTGCATCCACTGCTTCCACTGCAGGGGGCTCAGATTGGATCCCTGGTTGTAGAAGTTCCTCATGCGGCATGGTGTGGGGAAACCCCCCCCCCCCCAAACCACCACCACCAAGCCCCCAAATAATTATCCCCCTAAAAACCCAGACAAATAAAACAAAATCCCCCCCAAACTCATAAAAACCCAATCTATAATATGCATCCCTTTTTTTTGAAAAGATATAGAATTATAACAGTTGCTTTACATAATTGAGTAAGAACAACAGCTTTTAGCAAAGGTTGCTTGGACTTTAAGATAAAAAATATATTTCTTTCACCCTGATCTAAAATGAAAATTACTCTTCCATGATTCACAGAAAGAAAACAATACTTAAAGGTATATGCCATGAAGATAGATATAAAAATGAGTTGTTGAGTTGCTAAGTCTTGTCTGACTCTGAGACCCCATGGACTGCAGCATACCAGGACTGTCCTCCACTGTCTCCTAGAGTTTGTTCAGATTCATATCCACTGAGCCAGTGATGTTATCTAACCATCTCATCCTCTGCCACCCCCCTTTGCCTTCAATAAAAACTAGAAGAAAGCTCAACAGCCACTCTTGCTTTTTCTTTCTCTCCTATTCTGCTATACTAATACTTGGGCACCCAGCCTGTTTCCAAATGTTTGGTATCATTTTCTTTTCCACATCATGGTAGCAGTTTTCAAGCAAACTTGATCATCTGCTGAGACTAGGCCAGCCTCAATAATCTAATTCTCTTACTCAAAGAAATACATTTGAGTCAGTTCGAATGAGGTGGATGAACCTACAGCCTATTATATAGCGTGAAGTAAGTCAGAAAGAGTAAGAAAAATACCATAGATGGTACTGACGATCCTACATACATGACAGCAAAGGAAACACAGACGTAAAGAACAGACTTTAGTATTCAGTGGGAAAAGAGGATGGGATGATTTGAGAGAATAGCATTGAAACATATATATTAGCATATGTAAAACAGACAACCAGTGTAAGTTTGATGTATGAAGCAGGGCATCCAAAGGGCGGTCTGCAACAACCTAGAGGGATAAGGTGAGGAAGGAGGTGGGAGAGGGGTTTAGAATGGAGGGGACACACGTATACCTATGGCCCATTCATATTGATGTAGAGCAAAAATCATCTCACTATTATAAAGTAATTATCCCATTAAAATAAGTATATATATATATTTTTAATCTAATTTTCCAGATCACCTAGGTTCACCCCTGAGGCATGGGTTTCCTATGCCCACCCAATTCACCCAACTGTAACATGCAAATGAATGGCTTGTAAAGACCATCTTTTCCCAGATTCAGGAAGGCAGCCTTGTTAAAACCATTCATACATAATATCCTTTAGGAATGTCACAACCAAAGCATTTATATTTTCAGTATTATTGGCTTGACCAAAAAGTTTGTTTGGGATTTTTCTGTAACATTGTACAGAAATCCCAAATGAACATTCTAGCCAACCCAATAGATAAATAAGAGAGTCACTCAACTATTTGAAGCCAATTTGAGACCAGAACCCGTGTTTTCTTGACAACTTCATTATCCCTTCCCCCATTCGGGAGTCCTGTATGTCTTTCCTCAACTATCTGCTAAGTCAAGATGCCATAAAGTGGAACTAGGTTAGCTATTCATCATTCCAAGATAGAAAAATTTAGCCCAGAAGAAGAGGATGCCTGACAACCAGTTAAGAGGCAGTTTTCCTGAGACCTGGTCAGCAAGGCTAGCCATTATTTTCCCCTTGTCCTTTAATAAAACAGAGAACTAAAAAAAGTATGCCATAAATCCAAGAAAAAAAATACACACATCCCAATGACTATTTTGCTAATACAAGAAAGTTATGTGATCTGTGTGCACGTTACTTACTACCAGAAAGCATGCTTCTGGAATCTCTTAAAAATAGTGACTGTCATAAAAGTCTAGCCGGTGAGTGGTACTTATCAATAACCTTGGAGTGAAGGACTTTCTTATCAAACAAAGAATAGGAAAGGTTTATCAGTGTCAGAACTACTGATCTACGAGGAAGACATTTTGTAGTAGTTTTAATATGATAAAGATACTCTAACACTCAAAAACTAATTGTCCTTGAGAGACAAAGTTAGAGGACTCTGATTTCAAAACTTACTCAAAGCTCCAGTAATCAAGACAGTCCCGACTGGCATAAGGATAATATACAGACATACAGACTAATGGAACTGAGAGTCCAGAAATAAAACCTTATATTTATGGTCAGTAATTTTTGACAAGGGTGCCAAGACAATACAACTGAAGTGAAAGTAAAAGTGTTACTTGCTCAGTTGTGTCTGACTCTTTGTGATCCCATGGACTGTAGCCAAATAGGATCCTCTGTCCAGGGGATTTGCCAGGGAAGAATAGTGGAGTGGGTTATCATTTCCTCCTCAAGGGAATCTTCCTGACCCAGGGATCAAACCCACGTTTCTTGTGTCTCCTGCATTGGCAAGTGGATTCTTTCCCACTAGTACCACCTGAGAAACCCAATCACAAGCTGCAGAGCACAGCCAAAAGGAAAAAAAAAATATGCTTCACAAGCCATGCGGTGGAAGACAAAGCTGTAAATCACGACTGATAAGTATATATAGAACATACAAAGAATGCATACAACTCAACAATAAAAGGACAAACCACTCAATTTAAAAATGGACAATAACTTTGAATAGACATTTCTCCAAAGAAAGGAATCCAAATGGTCAATAAATACAATACCATTAATAAATAGGAAAATACAAATTAAAAACACAATGAGATATCACTTTATACCCTCCAAGATGGCTATAATCAAACAGAGAGTAGCAAGTGTTGGCAAGGGTGTGAAAAAACTGAAACTCACAAACCTTTACAGTGAGAATGCAAGATGACACAGTCCTTTTGGAAAGGTCTGGCAATTTCCCAAAAAGTTAATCATAGGGTTACCATGTGATCCAGCAATTCCACTTCTGGTATATATCCCAAGGAATTGAAAACATACATCCATATAAAAAACTTGGACATGAATGTTAATGACAGCACGATTCATAATAGCCCATAAGGGTTAATTGGGTCATTAACAACTGAAATGTCCATCAACATGAATGGATAAACAAAATATGGCATATGTATTCAAGGAAATATTATTTGGCAATAAAAAGAAGTACTGAAAATATCATAGGATAAGTAAACTTTGAAAACATGCTAAGTGAAAGAAGCCAGACACAAAAGAAAACGTTATTAGTTTTCTTATCGTATTAGTCTGATGTTCCATTTTTATGAACATCAAGAATAGGCACATCTATAGAGACAGGAAATAGATTAGTGGTTATCAAGAGGATGGGGAGTGAATTGGGAAGAAAAGGGTTTTTTTGGGGTGATGAAAGTGTTCTTGATTTAGATATTGGTGATAGCTACACAACTTTGTGGATATACTAAAACCTACTGAATTGTATACTTTAAAATAAAAAATTTTATGGCCTATGAATTGTATCTCAACAATGATAAAAAAGATTAGCGTAGGAGACCTAAAAGTCTTCTTAAACATAAAACAAAAACCTGAACGCTTTTCTATGAACTCAGTTTTATAACTATGATTTTCTTCTTCTTCAGTAACAATAATCATAATAGTAGGTTCTTATTAGACTTGTAACAAGCATTTTGTACCTAGAATCCCCTCTTGAATCATCTCAGTGACCTCATACAGAGGGATTATGATTCTACTTTATAGAAAGGAAATTGACGTTCAAGAGGCTAAGTAATTTGCACAAGCTCTTATCAAGGTAAGTACGTCTGACTCCAGAGGTTCCATTTTTTTTAAGATTTTTGGGGGGTGGGCGTTGTGCTACACAGCATGTAGGATCTTCATTCCCTGACCAGGGACTGAACCTGTGTCTCCTGGAGCAGAAATATGAAGTCCTTACCACTGGCCTGCCAGGGCATTCCCCAGAAGTTATATCACACCATTCTGTCTTCCTGAAAACAGTGGCTTACTGGTCTCCAATACTAAGTTATTTTTCGATGTGTTATGTTGTTTTTTCTATCTCCATAAACAGATCAGATATTTCAGGACCCAGGATTAGACAGTTATCTTTCTACCTTAGTTTGCTGAGTACAGGACAAAGACAGAAAAAAAGCCCTTTATGACAAGTTTTTATTTGTATCAAATACAGAGTACCATAAGTAAATATAAGATTATGACTTGAATATTGTAATATAGCTTATAATTTGGCAAATTAATTATCCAAAATTTATTACATGTTTGAGTACACACTGATGAAATTACTTGGCATAACTTGGAAAGATAAATATTTCTGTACCTTATTTAACCACTTGTCATGTATATATGTGATACATATATGAACACATGTGTGTGTATATGTGTATAAACACACTTCTGAATTAAATATACTTGTATAAAAGCTAAAAGATTTATGTATTATCTTTAATTCCTTAAAAAAATCTATTATATTAAATTGCATCTGCATTCAAAGCAGAAATGTAAAAAAATGATCACTTTGCTTAGTACACATGAATTTACAGTGTAATGGAAAATGAAACAAAAATTTCAATTGAAATACTATATTCCTGTTTAATTGACATTTACCTGGCACTATCAAACTACAGAAATAAACCTCCTACTTTAGGCTGTTGAGAGAATAAAGATTCTATTGTGCATTACTGTACCCTAAATTAAGAATCAACATTATTATAGTAGGAAAGGTGGCATTTAATTTTCTTCTTGATTAATATGGGAATTCTCAGGAAACAATCAGGGCAGTGTCTGTACTCCTGGGATGCAGTTTCATGCTTTTCCATCAGTGGAAGTCTGGCTTCTCAGGAAAGGTGCAGCCAGTCCTCCTAATTATGATACTTGCAGCATAGTGGCCAGCACGGATGCATTCGGTTAGGGGCTTGTCGGAGACCAGCTGAGACAGAAAACCTGGAACACAGAAGGGAGAAACCTGAGTATTGTGTAATAGCATCAGAAATGTCATATGGGTCAGAATAAAATATGGTCTACGTACCTATGCCTTTCTTTAGTCTTGACAGTGAAGTGTCAAACCTCCAGGGTTAGAGGGTTCTTCCCTAATAATTCTTTTAAAGAGCTCAAGTTGGGACTTAACAACTCATCATCAAGTCAATCTAGTCTTTCTAGGCATAAACGATCATGCTTTCCTTTAACTTTGAGAGTAAAAGGTTGTAAGAAAGAATTACTGGCCAAATAGTATTATCTTTGGTCTTTACAGCTGAGTAATTATGAGCTATACCTCTGCCTATCTCTCTAAATTCCTTCTGTATTGCTGTTAGAGAATTGTTATTTAGGAAAAACTCTATCATCTGGATATCTCTCCAAGAACAAATCTGAGAGTTGAAAAGTTATGAAGGACCTTTTATATACCTTTTTCACTCCCAGAAGTATCAGGGAAATAATATCTAGAGTCAAGCACCATGGATCAGTTTGACATTAAAATAAATATGATTAGATAACAATGCTGAGGCCTTTTGCTCCAGATCAAGATGAAATAAAGAATCAGATTTACCCTTTCTTCAGAAACAACTTTAAAATAAAAACAAAGTATATGAAACAAAGTTTTTCAAATATTGTACATCAGTCACAAAAGATACATGAAAGAAGGGAAACAAATGAGGAAAACTACCAGGCCACGATTCACGGAAGGAAAACCTCGGCAGAGCCTGACAGTTACCGAGTTGAGAAGATGGAAGTAGGAATCATAGTACGATAAACATTTATACAGACTGAGAAGGAAAAAAAAAGAGGAGAGACATAAATGGTCACTACTGATAATAAGAGACATCATATCACTATAGCATCTATACACACTAAAAGGATAAGGAAATGTTATTAACAACTTAATGCCAACAAAGTGTTATAGAACTATAAGGTGTTCAGATCTGACAAGTAAGACAAACTTCTGGAGATACACAATCTATCAAAGCTCACTCAGGAAGAAATAGATAACCTGAATAGCCTTGAGTTTATGAAACAGTTGATTTTAAAATTAAAAAGCTTCCCACAAAGAAAATTCCAGTTCAGATGGTGTCACTGCTGAATTCTACCAAACAGTTAAAGAAGAAAAATAATGTCAATGTTATCGTTCAGTCATGTCCGACTCTTTGCGGCCCCATAGACTATAGACTACCAGGTTCCACCATCCGTGGGATTTTCCAGGCAAGAGTACTGGAGTGGGTTGCCATTTCCTTCTCCAGGGGATCTTCCCAACCCAGGGACTGAACCCGGGTCTCCCACATGGCAGGCACTGTAGGCAGACGCTTTACCGTCTGAGCCACCAGGGAAGATATACAAACTCTAGAAAACTAAAAAGGATATTTTCTGACTCACTCTTTGAGGCCAGCTTTACTCTGATAGTATAATCAGAAAAGATGCAAATATTTTAGCAAATCCAATCCAATAGTATATTTTAAAAGATAAAAATTCATGATAAGGTAGCATTTATCCTAGAAATGCAAGGTTGGTTTAACTTTCAAAAATCAATCAGTGTAATCTACCATATTAACCAGGAAAATCATACGGTCATCTTCATAGATGCTGAAAAATCATTTGATGAAACCCAAGATGGATTTCTAAAAAAAACTTTCAACAAACTAGTAACAGAAGGGAACTTCTATGAAAACCTTGCAGTTAATATCATTCTTAATGGAGGATGATGAAGTGTTATTCCCCTTAGAATTAAGAACAAGGAAAGAATGTTTGTTCTTAAACATTGTACTGTAGACTCTAGCCCGTGCATTAAGGCAAACAAAAGAAAGAAAAGGCATCAAAATTGAAAATGAGGTAGAACTGTCTTCATTTGCAGATGGCATGACCACCTATATCTATGGTTCTCAACAGTGGTAATTCTGCCTCCTGGAGAACAGGTGGCAATGTCATACTCATGCCAGAGGGTGCTAATGGCAACTAGGGGGTAGAGCCCAGGGATGCTGCTAAATATCCTACAATGTCAATAATACCCAAACTGAGAAATCCTGGTCTATATAAAAATTCCTATGGAATCTAGAAAAAAGTTAACTTGAACTACTAAGTTAGTTTAGTGAAGTTGCAAGATATAAGATTCCTATACAAAAATCAACTGAATTTTTATACTAGTAATGTGTGTCTATATGGCAATTGTATATGCCAGCAATGAACAGTTAGAAATTGATATTAAAAATACTCTTCACCATACTACCAAACATGTGAAATACCTAAATCTGACAAAAGCTATGTAAGACCTCAGCACTGAAAATGACAAAAAAAATGCTGAGAAAACAACCCCAAACAAACAAAAAACAATGCTGAGAGATAAAAACAAGCTAAGTAAGATGAAGAGCTATAAACTGTTCAGAGAACAGAAGACTCAACATTGTTATCAGCTCTACTGATTCAATGTAATATCAACCAAAATTCCAGCAAGCTTTTCTAACAGAAACTGACAAGCTGATTCTAAAATTTCTGTGGAAATGCAAAGAATTTAGACTAATCAAAACATAACACTGAAAACAAGAGTACTTGATTTAAAAATTTATTATAGAACTAAAATAATTTAGACACTGTGGTACAGGTATTAAGATGGACAAATAAATCAGTGAAACTGAACAGACAATCCAGAAATAAACTTACTTCTATGTGGCCAACTGATTTTTATAAAGGTATTAAGCAATTCAATGGAGAAAGGATAATCTTTCTTTTTTTCCATGTTATTATAATAGACCTCTTTTTAAACAAATGTTCCTAGAAGAGCTGGATGGGCCGTATGTGAAAACATAAAAAAACACATACACTTCTACCCTTCTTCACACCAACCACAAAATTAACTTGAAATGGATCATAGGTCTAAATGCAAGAGCTAAAACTATAAAACTGAGAAGAAAACTTATGAGAAAACCTTTGTGATTTTGAACTTGCCAAAGATCTTAGGACATAAAAAGTGTAAACTTTTATGAAAGAAAAAATAATTTTGACTTTGCTAAATTAAGCACTTTTACACAAACACTTTAGTGAAGAAGATAAACATGTCAAACAAGCACAGGAAAAGACGTTCAACATTATTATCTGTTAGAAAAATGCCACCATGAAATACCACTGCCCATCCACTAGAAAGGCTAAAATGAAAGAAAACTGACAAAACAAGTGTTGGCAAGAGTACAGATTAACCGAAACTCTCAAATGCTGATTGCCTGTGTGTGTGTTCAATCGCTCAGTCGTGTCCAACTCTTTGCGACCCCATGGACTGCAGCCTGCCAAGCTCCTCTGTCCATGGGATTCTCCAGGCAAGAATGCTGGAGTGGGTAGCCACTTCCTCCTCCAGGGGATCGTCCCCACCCAGGGATCGAACCTGCGTTTCCTGTGTCTCCTGCACTGGCGGGCGAATTCTTTACCCCAGAGACACCGGAAAGCCCAAAATACTGATTATGAGACTATAAGACTCTTTTTAAAAACAGTTATCAGTGTCTTAAAAAGTAAAACATACACCTATCAAAAGACTCAGTCTTTCTATTTCTAGGTATTTAACCATGGTTTGTATATGAATGTTCAGCCCAGCTTTATTTGGCATAGCCCCAAATTGGAAATAATCCAAATAGTACGGACGCAGTAAATGTGTCCATAGTGATGGTCCATGGGTGTATACATAAGTCAACATTTGTAAAACTGTACACTTTAAACATGTGCAGTTTATTGTCTGTCAATTATACTGTAATAAAACTGCATAAAAAATTGTTGTAGTTACAAATAAGATAGTCAAGAACAGAAAAATCTGGGGCTACTTCCCCTCTAAGGAAAATCCGAGATGCTATAGCAGTACTCAAATACGCAGAAGAACAGATGATAATGAGAAACTGTTCTGTAGCCAGACTTTTAGGCCTCATAGGCCCTGGGCAGCTGGGGGGTTAAGGTTAATTTAAAAGCTGTGGTATAGTGACCTGTAGAGAGCATTGTAAGAGATTTATGTTCTTTCTCTTCTACCATTCTGACCACACAGGCTTCTCCCTTGTCAGATTTGGGGAATGCTGTATCCAATAAAATAAATAAGTACGCCCAACTGAAGAATAATTAATTTGGTTAATGGAGTGATGTATTTTGAAGACATTTGCTTAGAATGTGAAATCACTCTCTCAAGAGGTTTAGTAAGAGTATTTTATCATTGAGTTTTCAGGTAACAGTCAAAGGTCAATATTAACTTTCAGCCAAACTGTGAGACTAAACTGTTCAGCCCACACAGTGAATGGAGCAGATGCCAAATTCAGTCAGATCAGCTTACAATGGAAACACGTCTATTAGAAGACTTATAAGGAACATCTGTTTTCCTCATTCCTCCTGGTATGTTCTTTCTGAGAAAAAGAAAGCTTATGTTTATGAAATATTTTTGAGAAGCATAAGTACCAGCATCCTCTTTATAATAGAAGAGCTAGTTGATGATTGAAGTGAAGTCCCCTGAAGAGACATTTGCTTTGACAAGTGGAAAACCTGGATGGAGAAAAAAAGCTTAGACCTTTGCCCTGAGTGAATATCAGTTCTTTAACAATCTATTTTTAAATTCTCACTGAGATGAACTACAGATGTTATATAATCAGTTATAAGTTGAACCTTCATAAAGTAGCTGATATGAGTCTTCACAAGTTGTACAAAATAGTTTAAAAAAAAAGGAGCTTATATTTAAAGAATCATAGGAAATTCTTTCATAATAAGAATTAAAACATTCCCAAGATACCTTTTTTATTGCATAAAATATACATAACCTCAAAGCTACCATTTCAACCATTTTAAAGTGTACAATTCAAGCCATTAAGTCTATTTGCAATGTAGTGTAACCATCACCTCTATCAATTTCCAGAATATTTTCATTACTCCAACAGAAACTGTATTTATTAAACTCTCCATTCTCTCCCACCCCTGGCCTTTTGTGTCTGCCTTACTTCACTTAGCATAATGTTTTTCAGTACAATTTTTTAAGTTTAGATTTTTATTATTAGCTGGCCTAAAATGTATTTTTTAAAAACCACATTTGGAAATAATTTCGAAGTCAGAAAACTTGCCAAAAAAAGAAAGAAAACTTGCAAACAGTGCAAATAGTATCCATATATCCTTTACCTGGATGTACTTATTGTCAACATTTTGCTCCTTTTGGGCCCATCTGCTCTTGTATAAAATTGTATAAAACACAATTTTCTCCACTGAACTAATTGAGAAGAAGTGGCATTTGTCATGCCCTTTACCTTTAAATCTATCTATACATCTTTCCTGAGAATAAGGCTAGTCTCATGGATAACCATAGTCATCGACTTCAGTAATACTGTTAGAACGGTGTTATCTAATTGACTGTTCATATTCCAGTTTTGTCAATGACCCATTAATATCCTTCATAGCATTTTTCTTCCATCTAGGATAGAATTTAGTCTAGGATTTGTCATATTTTTAGTTTCCTTTATCTTGAACATTTCCTTCGACTTTTGTGACAAGGACATTTTTGAAGAATACAGTCTTCCCCTATTCCGTATTTAATAGAGTGATGCTCATTTTGGTTTGTCTGATATTTCTTCATGATTAAATTCAGATTATGCATTCCTGGCTAGAATACTAGAAAAATTATGTTGTGTCCTTCTCAAGGGTATCACATTTAGGAACACATTATGTCTGGCTGCTATTCACTGGTGATAATTTTGATCACCTGATCAAGATGTTGTCCTACTTCTCCACTGTATAGTTATATTTTCCCTTGCATCTAACAAGGAGTCTGCTGGTAGACACTTTAATACCAAGCAAATATTCTGCTCCCTATAAAGAATCCCAGTCCCTTCTCCCAAATTTAGTATTCACTCATAATTCCTAACTGAAGCAACTTAAACCATGATGATTTTCTAACTCCAGCACTCCCTTCACATTTACTAGTCAGCTTTCAACATTCTATATGCAAGAGCTTATCTCTTATCTCATTTACTATTTTTCATCTATTTATGTATCAATAGGGAGGCACAGACT
Organism: Oryx dammah; assembly: GCF_014754425.2. Classification (NCBI taxonomy): domain Eukaryota; kingdom Metazoa; phylum Chordata; class Mammalia; order Artiodactyla; family Bovidae; genus Oryx; species Oryx dammah. Next base: position 29,272,400 of record NW_024070190.1, read on the forward strand.
TTTATTTTTTAATCAATGGTTTATAATTCAATACAGCTCTATATGGTGCTCAAAATGTCCCAGTTTTTACCAGTGGAAGCACCTTAAAGCTGGCTCAGGTGTCCTTGGATATGCCCCTCATACTATCTTTGAGTACTTCCTTACTTTTTGGAATTATATTATTGGCTCATCTTAAACTCACCCTATCTCAGTCTTAGAACCTGTCATTTTTCCAAGGATACCTATTTCCTATTAGGGTAAAATGGTATTAGAGACCACAGTGTGGGAGGTAGGTGCATTCTTTGCTTCTAGACCCTGACAGCAAATGGAGCTAGGAAGTATGTACTTATACACATGTACAGATACAGATACACATACATACTTACACACATAAATGTGTATGTATGTATATACATGTGTACACAAACCTATTTTAGAAATTGAATTGACACCAATGCTTCCAGTTCCAATCCATCCTTATAGCGCTCTTTCTTACCTTTCTCCAGTCCATTATTATGATTCTGTACTTTTTTCCATAGTGAAAACCCTAGCTTTCAACAATATCAAAATATTTATTGGCTCAGTTTTATACTATCTCCAAAACAGCTTCAAAATTGCTTCACTACTAATTTTACAAAACCCCGAATCTATTAAAAACAGTTTAGAATCGGTTTGCTGTTCTCCAATGTGCTCAAATACTGTGTTCAGTATGCTCTTTAGATTGGTTCTCCTTTTTACTCCACTTCAGAATTGACAGGTTGTTGCTGAACCACAAAAGACGCCAGGTCTCTTGGCCTCCAGAGAAGAATTCAATCCGGGCCCGAGACAAGCCTTGATCGCTCAGAGCTTTTGTGTAATAAAGTTTTATTAAAGTATAAAAGAGATAGAGAAAGCTTCTGACATAGACATCAGAAGGGGGCAGAAAGAGTACCCCTTCACTAGTGTTAGGAATGGAGTTATATACTTTTAATTAGCTATTACAGTGAATCAAAAGAATGTCTGGAGGTTGTAAAGACCTTACTAGACCCACTCCCATAATTTACATTTTAAGATAACAGGATTAGCAAGAAGGTTTTTTCCAGAAACTGTCCTTAAGCAGGATACATTATTGTTATATAATCCTAAGGAATGTAGAGGGAAAAAAAGTTTGTCCTTTCCTCCTCCTTGAGAATTCCAGACCCCTCTCTCCCTGGGGACCCCCAAACTTATCAGCCTGCCTAGGAATTGACTCTCTCAGAATGGTTCACTTAAGACCGAAAAAAATGTTGGGGGTCACGATTTCAATTTTCATCCCTCACTTTCATCCTTATTAACTTAATACTTTTTAAAAAATATGTAGAATATTAAAAATTCTAAAAAAGGTATGCTCAGAGAAGTGTCACTTTCCTTTACCCTATGCTCTCCCCATTGGGGGTACCCAATTTCACTGTTTTTTGGTTTGTCTTCATGAGAAATGCTGGACTGGATGAAGCACAAGCTGGAATCAAGACTGCCGGGAGAAATATCAATAACCTCAGATAGGCAGATGACACCACCCTTACGGCAGAAAGTGAAGAACTAAAAAGCCTCTTCAAGAAAGTGAAAGAGGAGAGTGAAAACGTTGGCTTAAAACTCAACATTCAGAAAACTAAGATCATGGCATCCAGTCCCATCACTTCATGGCAAATAGATGGGAAAACAATGGAAACAGTGACAGACTTTATTTTGGGGGGCTCCAAAATCACTGTAGAGTGACTGCAGCCATGAAATTAAAAGACACTTACTTTTTGGAAGAAAAGTTATGACCAACCTATACAGCATGTTAAAAAGCAGAGACTTTGCCAACAAAGGTCGGTCTAGTCAAAGCTATGGTCTTTCCAATAGTAATGTATGAATGCGAGAGCTGGACTAAAAGAAAGCTGAGTCTCAAAGAATTGATGCTTTTGAACTGTGGTGTTGGATAAGACTCTTGAGAGTCCCTTGGACAGCAAGGAGATCTAACCAGTCCATCCTAAAGGAAATCAATCCTGAATATTCACTGGAAGGACTGCTGCTGAAGCTGAAACTTCAATACTTTGGCCACCTGATGCAATCAACTGACTCCTTTGAAAAGACCCTGATGCTGGGAAAGATTGAAGGCGGGAGGAAAAGGGGACGACAGAGGATGAGATGGTTGGATGGCATCACCAACTCAATGGACATGAGTTTGAGTAAACTCCAGGAGTTGGTGATGGACAGGGAGGCCCGTTGTGCTGCAAGCCATGGGGTTGCAAACATCTGGACATGAATGAGCAACTGAACTGAACTCCTGTGTTTATTTTTATAAAAGTAAGCAGATATCTGTGCATTTTCTTATTTCCTCTTTTTTTATACAAAAGGAGTGGCATAGAATATATGCCCTTTTGCACTTCGCTTTTTTTTTTCACTTAAAATATCTCTTGGCATCACCGCATACTAATACATAAGAGATTTTCCCCATTCTTTTTTACAGCTGCAGAGCAGCTTATTGTATGGATACACCATAGTTCATTCACTCCATCTCCTATGTGTGAATGTTCACCAGTTTTTAACGCTTTGAAATTACAAATAATTCTGTAATGAATAACATTTTGCATGTGTGCTTTTGTGCTGTTGGGTGTGTGTATCTTTCGGGTAAATTTCTAGAAGTGGCATTTTGGGGGTTGAAGGATAAATACGTAAGTAGTTTTGTTAGATACTGCCAAATTCCACTCTCTTGGGGTTAAACCTTTTGCATTTCCACTGGTAATGTTTAATGAGCGTTTTCCCACAATCTCAATAACACAGTACACTGTCAAGCTTTTGATTTTTTGCCAATCTGATGGGTTAGAAACATATCTCAATGTAAATTTAATTTGCATCTCTCTTACTAGGGGGTGAGATTGAAGACCTTGTTCTATGTTTAAAAAACTAATTTCTTTCTGTGAATTGTTTTTTCTGATCTTTTGCTTATTTTTCCGTAGAATTTTTGGCTCTCCCACCCCAATTTTTTAAAGTTCTCTGTATTTTTAGGATATTATTTCAATAAAGTATTTTTAGGTAGGAAAAATACAATATGCTGTTAGTATATACAAATACTGTGCCAGCAAGTAAACAGAGTGCTTATTCATATTTCATTCACTGAATGTGATGAATTACAAAGAGTGAGGCTAGAAGACACTGTAGCAGATAAATACGGCGTGCATATAAATTAAAAAAGAATTTTGTACTCTTTCAGTAAAGACTCTGGGCCAAAGAAGAAGTAAGAAGTAAAATTTTAAATAACTGACTTGGCATGGGTGTCCAATATGAAAAAGTACTTTAGAAGCTCTTTGTGGGGAGGCCATTAGCTTATGGTCCTTGTCAGTATATGTTAAAAATGAATAGTAAGGCTCTGTGTATATGCCTTTCAAGACAGCCATGAGAACAGGAACAGGAGGCATACACTGGTTGAACGAGAAACAGCAGTACAGGTTTCCGAATCAAGAACATGCTGAGGCAGTGGTTGTATGTTTTAACTTGAGTGCCTTCTTTCTGTGACTCCTAACTTCTCTTTGATCCTTTCATGGACAGGCTTATTCCAGGGTCTCTCCCACTTTTGGTCATGTCATGGACCTTAGGTCTCGGGCTGCTGAGGCACAGTGTACCTGAAGGCTTCTCACTGACACTGAATTTGGTTCCTAGGGCTCTGAATCTTGGAGCAATCACAGACCCAGAGTCCTCAGAATAAACCTCAGTCCATTAACAACCAGTATGGTTTATTATCTTCTGGTTAATTTCATTTGGACTTTTCTTTTACTGCTGTTAAAGAGAGTGGTCAATTTTGGCATTCAATCAGCATGAATTCAGTGTCTGAGATTAGACCTGACACATAATTTAAACTGTGCTGAAAGGAGTACCAAGTTTTTTTTCTCAAAGCATATAGAGGTGTGATGGCTAGTGTGGGCAAAAGGCAATGAGATTTTCTAGCTCAAGTTTTCCATTACATGTAGTTACTGTAGAAAACATACAACATGTAGAATTTTCTTAGTGTCATCCATAGAAAACAGAAATATTGTCAGTAACTATGAAAGTCTTAATAAAGACACTTAGGAGCCAGGAATATTTTAGAAGGAAATGAATGAAATCTACAAGTCAGTATTTTCTTTTTCATATACAGTTCTTTCACTAATATATTTCATGGTGGCTAGAACTAAAAACCCAGTAGACTCCATTCCTGTTCACTCAACATTCACAGTAAAAGTATGAGTTAGCTTTTCTGATTATCATCACATACGGCTACATGGTTTATGTTAAAAAAAAAAAAATCCAACAATTCAAAAAGGTGACCAGCTAAATCCATGCAAAGGAATTACAGAAAGCAGTTAACTAAAATGAGTTAGATCTTCATTAAGCTGCTCTGAGACAATTTCCAAGATAAAAGTAAATGAAAACTCAAGTAAGCCCAGTATACTCTCATTTGATGAAAACTAGGATATGTATACATATACAAACTTGTACAAACACAGAATATTTATGGGTGGATTCAATAAATACCAGCAACCAAAGCTACCTCACAGAGGGGAATTAGAGGACTGGGGTGCAAGCAATGCTTACCTTTCATTACATATAAATATAGTACTTCTATATTTCCTTTTTGTGCTGTTGTATTTTCTACTGCTTACAGGAATTATTTCTGTAATAAAAACTTCACTAGAAACATTTTCCTATATCTTTAAATATCCTTAGAGACCATGCATTTTAAATGAAGATGCAGTATAATTTACTTAATCCTATTACTGGATAGTTAGGTGTATTTCTAATTTTTTTTACTACTATAAATAACACTGTAGTGAGTATCTTTATAACATTTTAATAACACTTATTGTGCACAATTAAAAATTTTAATTTTCTTGGGATATATTTCTTGATGGGTAATTAATTTTTTTAATTAATTTTTTTATTTATTGAGATGCACCAGATCTTGGTATATGTGGGATCCAGTTCCTTGACCAGGGATAGAACCCAGGCCCTCTGCATTGGGAGCTTGGAGTCTTAGTCAATGGACCACCAGGGGAGCCCCAAAGGCAATTAATTTTAAGGCTTTTTATTCATATTGCAAAACTCCTTTTCAAAATGATGTTATTAATGTATATACCCAATAGCATTCTTGCTATAAAAAATCTGTTTGATAACTTAAAAAGTGAAAGGCAGAATTTTGTTTTAACTTTAATTTATTAGGGAGGTTGAAAATTTTTTTTGCTTATATGCCTACTGGCCATTTGTATTGCTTCTTTTTATGAGCTGTCTGATGACAGCTTTTACTTGTTCTCCTACTAGAGGATTTCTCGTCTATTATTGATTTCTAAAAGATATTCTTCCAGTTTGTCTCCTATTTATGTTGAGAGTACTTCCTGTTATTTTGTCACTCGCCTTAGATTGCCACATCGATATATTTATCTTTTAATAGTTTTTTCCACTAAATTTGAGTCGAGACAGGTCTTCCATACCATGAATTCAGATAAATATCAGCTCGTATTTTCTTTAGTTCACTGATGGTCATTTAATTATTTACTCCATCTAGAAATTGAGTGTCATGATTGGTAGTAATCAACTTTCATTTTTCCCAGAGTTACATTTTTGTTCCACCACCATATCTTAAGTAATCCACCTTGTTCCAAACATTTTAAAATATTTTATTTTGAAATAATTTTAGATTTACATAAGAGTTGCAAAGACAGTAGAGTACATCTGTACTCATTCTGATTTTATTAAATTCCTACATGTGTTTCCCTCCATTTTTACTCTTTGGTCAGATCTTTGCAATGTATTTTAGAAACATGTTTATTCAAAACAGTAAAAAAGCAAAATTCTTCTATGTCTGAAGAATTATGATCATTTCCAGATTTCGGAGATGATTTTTACTTCCTGTTTCCTTTTATTTCCTAAATAATCTAGAGTAAGTAATATTACTTTTATAATCAGAAAAAAATCAATAAACATTTTAAAGGATAACATGGAACATTTAATTATTCAGAAAATGTTTACGAACAACTCATTCAAGAATTTCAGTTAAGTGATGTTTTATTCTGATAGTTTTCCATTCATGCTTTTAGAATTTATTAATAATTGTAGCCACTTGGAGAACAGCTTTCTGTAAAGTAAATCAGTATGAGTGTTAAGTACAATGAAATTGGTCATTATTCTCAGAAAGATTTCTCAAAAACTAAAGATCTTCACTACCTTCTATATTCTCAGGTTTAGGGAAACACAGGCAATGTTAGAGGAGGCACCTTAGAGAGTTTCTGAGGCAACCTTAGTACAGTATTTCTTCCCCACATGAAGACTTCATTTGTAGATGGCATATGCCAAATACATCAGTCTGCATCTTTTGAAATGGAAATTCAGGGACCAATGCTTCCTTAGCAGGGATTCTGGGAGAATTCCTGCCAGAATTAAGCAGAAAGGTTCACTGTACTTGAATAGAGTGGTCATTATGTGGTATCAATGGAACAAGCTTTTTTAGTAAAAACGGTGAGATCACTGGCCATAGGATACTGGCCTTAGAATCTTGGAACACTGTAACTGATGAAGTTGGGAAACTTGAGGCACACGCACAAACTGAAGATACTAGGAAAATGAGGTGGGTGGAAGAAAGGTTTTTCCATTTTGGCCTTTTTTGTCTTTTAAATTCATAGACTATTTTTGGGAGCAGGTTTAGGTTTACAGAAAAAGTAAACAGAAAGTACAGGGTTCCTATATACCCTCTCATTGCTACATCCCTTCTTTCCCCTATCATTAACTGTTAACAATTAATGAGCCGATAATGACTCACTGAAGTCCATGGTTTATGTTAGGGTTAACTTTATGTTGTTCATTCTATAGGATTCAAAGACATATAAAAAAGAAAATGTCTGATCTGTTACACACCATTACAATACTACATAGAATAGTTTCACTGCTCAAAAAACCCCTGTACTCTATCTATTCATACCTCTCACTGCCCCCTCACCCCTTGACAATCACTGATATCTTTACTCTCTTCACAGTCTTATCCTTTCGGTAAAGGAGTCATACAATTTGTAGCCCTTTCAAATTGGCTTCTTCATTTAGCGTGGTATGTCTGAGTTTCTTTTGTGTCCTTTTCATGGCTTGATAGCTTGTTTCTTTTTATGACTGAATAATATTCCATGGAATGGATATACTACAGTTTATTTATCCAGTCATCTATTAAAGGACATCTTGACTGTTTATAAGTTTTGTCAATTATGAATAAAGTGCTATAAACTTTTGTGTGCAGGTTTTTATGTAGGTATGTTTTCCATTCATTTGGGCAACCAAGGATCACAATTGCTAGATCTTACAGTAAGTGTGTTTTTTAAGAAACCGTCAGACCGTTTTCCAAAGTGGCTGTACCATTTTGCATTCCTATCAGCAATGAATGAATGAAGAGTTTCTGGTGCTGTACATCCTCACCACATAGTCTGCACATACAAACTCAAGATGCTGGCTTAATGATATGGGTAAAAGAATGTCTTTTTTCATTAAAAAATAAATCTTAATACTTATTTACAACTAAAAACCTCTCAAAACATGAAAGTATATGCCTTTTGTCCTATACTCACTTATCTATTTCATTGCTCACAGTAAGCTTACTATATTTTATGTATGTTGTCTTCGAAGCCACATGATTTATTTTAGACACTGATGGTATTCTCCACAGCTTTGGTTCAGATCCTTGAGGAGCAGGTCAATGATCTAATGAATCATTTGCATTCTAGATATTTATAATACTATGCCTTCTCTACTATCTTCATCCCTCATCCCACCCCAATTCATCCATTTAAGTTATCAATGTTCTTTAAACCTGAGTGATATTGAACTATACACTGTATAGTAGTGATGAGTTAATCACATAGTTATTAAGAGATAATATGGGAATAGTAACATAAGTTATCATGTAATTACCTTTGTTCTCAGAGGCATTACGATGTAATTAAAGCAAACCTGATCTAATATTTTACAGCAACTAACAGTGCTGAATTCTATATTTTCCCTGTCCTTTCCTTTGTAAAAATTTTGCTGCCATTTCTAGATCAATTTGGTTTTCAATATTTGGTTATTTTCCATCTTTCTTAGATATCTACACTTCAGTGTGATTTTATGTGCTCTCTTAGACTGGTCTGCTATACCTTCTAAACCAATGGTTATCAGATATATGCTGCCACACGGCAAATGAGACAGTCATCTTAAAGGCTGTACTTTTATTTTTATTACCCGTGCATGCTCTAAGAGAGAGAATAAGCTATAAATTAAAACACTGACTAATCTGAATCCTCAATTTATTAGACTCATGCCACTATCATGCTAACACTCGTATACTTATACAAACTTGTATAAGAAGCAAATGAAAATAAAAACCTAGAATGCTATCAAAAGTATTTTGATTAATTCAACCAACAGCTACTGAATACCTGCCATTACTAGGTAAGGTGCTAGACATCAAAGGATTCAAAGATGGATAAAACAGTGTTAATCCTTGAGGATTTTAGAGTTTTTAGGAAAGCCATATAAATACTTTAAAAATAATCCTGGCAGAAGTGTGTAACATGAATTCACTAGGAAAGAGAGTGCTGGCAGAGAGATCACATAGGCATCTACTTCAATATTCTGGGAATGTTTCTCTAAGTGCGGTTCCTGTACCAGCAGCTTTAACGTGACTTAACCCCCATCCCAGACGTTATCAAATCAGAAACTCTGAGGACAGGACCCAGCAACTTATTTTTTAACAAGTCTTCCAGGTGATTCTGAATTCTGATGCACGCTCAAGTTTAAGAACCACAGGTCTAATGTGACAGATAATAAGGGTAGGAAGGAGAATAAACAGTGATTTGATGTGAGTGCTGATGAAAGTTAAAAAGTTAAGAACAATTCTGTGGCTTAAAGCTTAGGTAACTGTGTAGAAAATGAAACAAGGGCTATGCCCCAGGCATATGTATGTTCATCGGAGTCTCATTGCTACTCCTGTGGGGAAGCTACATTTCACAACACTTTCAGTAAGGAACAGCAGTAAAGGTCCTAGGTAGGACACGACAAAGGCACTGTGCTGGATGCACTGGACATTCCACTAGGCATTTTAGCAAATCAGATTTAGACATCTACTGGGTAACTTCAGTACATTCTGTGAAATCTTCCTGGGAGCCTCTGACTTGTATGCTTACTGCCTATCCTGAGAATCAGTTTTCATATTCTGGCACTAGAGGTAAAGAACCCTCCTGCCAATGCAGGAGATGTAAGAGACGGAGGGTTCAACCCCTGGGCTGGGAAGGAAGATCCCCTGGAGGAGAAATGGCAACCCACTCCAGTATTCTTGGCTGGATATTCCCATGGACAGAGGAGCCTGGCAGGCTATAGTCCCTGGGTTGCAAAGAGTAGTATACAACTGAGCAACTGAGCATCCACACACATAATAGCAAAGTTCAATCTTTTTTTTTTTTGCTTTTTCACTTTTATTTATTTTTTAAAAACTTTTAAATTTTGTATTGTGGTATGGCCAATTAACAATGTTGTGATAGTTTCAGGTGTACAGTGAAAGGACTCGGCCATACATGTACACGTATCCATCCTCTCTCAAACTTCCCTCCCATCCAGGCTGCCAAAAAACACTGAGCACAGTTCCACGTGCTACACAGTAGGTCCCTGAAGGTTACCCATTTAAAATATAGCAGTGTGTACAAGTCCATCCCAAACTCCCTAAGTATCCCTCTCCCCTGGCAACCAGAAGTTCATTCTCTAAGTCTGTGAGTCTGTTTTTGTTTTGTAAGTTAAGTTCATTTCTACCATTTCTTTTTAGATTCTACATATAAGGGATGCCATATAATGTTTCTCCTTCTCTGTTGGACTTATTTCACTCAGTACGACAATCTCTAGGTCTATCCATGTTGCAGCAAATGGCTTTATTGTATTCTTTTTACTGGCTGAGTAATATTCCATTGTATACATGTACATCTTCTTTATCCAACCTTCTGACAGTGGTCATTTAAGCAGCACAGTTTAATCTTAGGTGAAGGTGCCCTGATACTAAAGTATGGTCTAACCTGCTATTTCCCGACTCATTCCCTTTCTGACGAAATCCCTCAGTAACCAAGTTCTTATTTATACTAAGTTTATTTGACATAACAGGTAAGTTTGTTGTAAACTATGCATGTGATTAACTGACTTTATATCATACAATGAATATTTACTGTCTATTCTCTGCCAGGTACTGTGGTGGATCCTGAGGATACATTGCTGAATAAGACACATAGAGACCCTATTCTCTTAAAGCTTGTATTTTAATGGGGGAGATTTTTTAAGAAGCAGTAAGTCAGTGAGTAAGATAATAAATAAGTAAGATAATTCCAGAGAATGTTAAGTGCTATTAAGGAAAATGACTATGTGCAGCAGTACAGAAGAGTGAATGGAGCCATGTTAGACAGAATGATTAGAGAAAACTGTTAAGCTGAGACTGAGGATGGCAAAGACATTGCCATGCAAAGTAGGGAAGAGCATTCCAGGCAAAGGGAATTACATGTGCAGTATCTAAGGCCTGGAAGAAGGCTTGCATAGCTAGAGCATGCAAGCAAAGGTGAAATTTATGCAGATTTTCTTCAAAATGTTTTTTTTTAAGTGCAAAACCCTTTAAAATGTTTACTAGTTATATTAGTTTCCTTTGGCTACTGTACTAAATTACCACAAACTAGGTGACCTAACATATCAGAAATTTATTCTCTCATGGTTGTTGTGGCCAAACGTCCAAAATCAAGGGCCCATGATCCCTCCAAAGGCTCTAGAGGAAAATCTTCCCTTGCCTCTTCCAGCTTTAGGTGGCTATTGGCATTCCTTGGGTTATGGCCACATCTCTCTGTCTGCTGTGTCCTCACATTAACTTCTGCTCTGTGTATTTAATCTCCCTATGCCTCTCTCTTATAAGGACACTTTTGTTGTAATTTCAAGCCCACTGAGATAATCCAGGATAATTTCATATGAAGAGCCTAAACTTAATTACTTCTGTAAGACCCTTTTGCCAAATAAGGTAACATTCAAAGGTTCTGGGGATTAAGATATGGACATATCTTTATGGAGGTGACCTTTAGCCCACTACAGTCTGCTTTCTGGACCCCCAAATTTATTTCTGTCCCCTGTGCAAAATACTTTCACCCTACCCTAATATCCCCCAAAGTCTCAAACCTAAAGTTTAAACTCTCATCCAAACATCATCAGTTCAAAAGTCCCAAATCTCATCTAGATCACATAAATCAGCAACAGGTCAAAACCTGGGGTAAAATTCCTTTCCATCTGTGAATCAGACAAACAAGACATCAACAGAGCTCCTGCTTTCCAAATGCAGTGGTAGGACAGGCATGTGGTAATAGCTATACACATTCCTATTCCAGAAGGAAGAAAATGGAACAGACATAGAAAGGAGTTCCTTGTCTTGATTCTCACAATTTGGCCAGGCAGAATCCCCTTCCCTGGTGGCGCAGATGGTAAATGCCGAAGACCTGGGTTTGATCCCTGGGTTGGGAAGATCTTCTAGAGGAGGGCATGGCAACCCACTCTAGTATTCTTGCCTGGAGAATCCCACGGACAGAGGAGCCTGGAGGGCTACAGTGCATGGGGCCACAAAGAGCTGGACACGACTGAGAGACTAAGCACATAGGAAGCTACTGTAGTTAAGTAAAAAGCAGGCCTGAGTTAAAGCAGTAGATCTGATACAGCAGAAAAACAGATGGATTGGAGATAAGTTGACATGAGATATATCCTTAAAATTGAGTCAAAAGAACTCACTGAAGGTTTGAACAGAGGGAAAGGAAAGTATTGAGTATGATCCCTAGATTTCTAGCTTAATATATAGGGTGTTTGATGTTCCATATGTTATGTGATAGATGGATCATGCTGTAGGGAATATTTTCAGAACTCTAAATATGAGGAAAAGGGTAACGACAAGGCATACAAACATACATGTACATACAGCCCTTTAAAGGCTCCATCCATCACCCTTTTAAGAAAAACTGCTTCACCTTCAGCACTGTTGAGGGGGTCAGTTGATGTATTTTGAGCATACAAATCAACCCCTGGATCAAGGCCAGGACATCTGACCCAAGATATTCTTCCAGTGTCCTATTTATGAATGACACAAAAAGTAAATTGAGCTAACCTAGTATTCTCTTTTAGAATGGAAAAAAAAGAAAGACCAAGAAGGAAGAAGCAGAGATACAGTGAAGCTGAGTAACATTAGTGCATAAGCACTGGAGTAAAGATGCATGAATTTCTGCTGTTGAGGTCTCTAGAACTGATGGGTTCTAGAATCATCATCTGGCTCCATTTTCAGCAAAAACTTGTCCAGTCATGGTTCTTGCCTGAGATTCCTTTTATGACAGGTTAACACTTAATGAGTCCTTACTAAGTATTACGTATTGTGCTTTATAAACATTGTTACATTCAACCTTTACAATAAGCCAAATGAGAAAGGTACTTTGTCCTCTGTTCATAGATGAGAAAACTGAGGCTCAGAGATGTCAAGTAACTAGTTCCACAACTAGTTAATGGCAGAACCAGGACTCATATCCACGTCTTTTGACCCACTGTCTTAACCACAATGTTATAATGTCCCCTTTAATGCTCATGTGCTTCCTTAAAAAACAATCCTTATTCTGAGCTAGATGAAATGGGTTTCTGTTCCTTTGACCAAAGGACTCAGATGAGATAGTACCTTGAAGCCAAAGTATGGCTGCCCTACTAGATCCTGCACCGCTCCCCGCTTCCATGACAACAAGCTTCCTCACGTAGCTATCACTCTCTAGAGATGAATAGAACAAAATTAATTACTGGATTGTAGGGATTTTGAAATATAAAAAACAGAATGATATAAATCTATATCCTTTCCTTTTCCTCTGTCTTTGACTACTTCAACATAGAATAAAGATGGAAATACAGCTGTGAAAAACCAGTTTCCTTCTCTACCCTCTGAAAAATTAAAAGAAGAAGCTCTAGTGGTGCCCACTTATGTAACAAAATTTTACAATCTGCTACTTCAAGGTTTAAAAGTTTAACTCGGGGTAGAATTTGGCTGATAACTATATAGCATTTCAAAGGCAAAGAAAACGCTTCAATATCTTTCACTGTTTTTTTGACAGAGTCTGTTACTCCTAGGCTTTAGAAATGGTCATTCCTCAGATATCATCATTTTAATGAGTCATTTAGGTAAGCTGGGCAGTAGTGCAAGAAAGCATGAGTTTCTTATAAGGCAGCAAATAAATGACTGTAGATGATGGGAAAAAGACTAATTTTAAAAAATCTATAATGGTAAAACTTATTTTTGATAAATTTTCAGTTTTATGTTCATCATCCTAGGTATAATTCAACTGTGACTTTTTCTAGTCATTTGCAAGGAGGCAAGTAAAGTGTTTATATGACTACCTTTTATCAAATTCAAAAGCTAATATAGTTTTTATAGAAGGTAAGTAACTTCTTAATCTAACTCTTATCTTTTTCATAGTTGTGCAATCAACTTTTATCTTCAAGATGACGACTAACTTATAGCAAGCTACAATATTTTAGATTCTTCTTTAATGAAGGAAGGTATTAAACAAGGGTGGCATTTACAGTTTTGTGTGTCTTAGTCATGCTGCACTACAAAACCATTTAGGTTTACTAAAGATGCTAACTGGGTATTTTTTTCCTTAATAGGATGTATTTTAATTACTTTATAATTGCTTTACTATTTCTTTAAAATTGATTTTTCAGAAAGACCACGTATGTCTTTTGATATGAGTACAGATCACTGTCTCCTTACATTGTGTTCTAATGTTAGCTTAAATAACAAGAATGAAAAAAAGTCCGAAAAACCCTTAGCCATTAAATTTATATATTTAACAAGTCACGACCTTGAAATCTTGCTCTATCTGAAAGCACCATTAAAAATGCTTGATTATTATTACTAGAGGAAATTTTAAATAAAAGTTAATTAATCTACAAAACTCCCAAGCGGTTAACTGATTTTAGGGGCTAAATTTCTGGTACTTCTAATTATCCTCTGAAGGCTTTACTTAGTGTCTCACAACCATGACAGATGACAATGAAAAACTGCAGTGAAATTCATCCACCCTGACACTGTGCTAAGCACCAGCTTCTCCCTCTCCAAGTAAAATCAATACTCTGTTTGAGTAAACACATTTACAGCTTTATTAGGATGTCTTGCTTGTTCTATAACAGCTACTTGAAGCTGTGGTAACAAATCGACTCAACTCAGTTAAACCTAGAGAGCTGGGTAAGAGGCCCATCGATAAGGTTGTTATAAAAATAAACTGCAGGGGATCAGAAAGCTGGAGCAAACAGTCTGGCAAATGTCAATATTTTCCCTTACAGAGGATGACAAAAACAGTGAGATCATGTGGAAAGCCTTTTTTTCCCCTTAAAAATGTCTCTTGTTTCAAATGGATAAAGCATTTCTACCTTTTGTGCACAACTCTTCTGAATGAAATTTTTACTTCCTAATTCCCATGTGCATCTGAATAGAAAGCTGATGTAAATACTTGATATTTCTTCTGCCTTTTCAGAATCTTTATTTTCCTTTATATTAAGTGGCTTATTTTGGTCTTCATTGACTTTATAAAATAACCTTATTCAAGTTACCTGGAATACCCATGGTGGTTCAGTCTTACCTTCTTTTTATTAATGAAACAAAACTATCACCAAAATTTGGGAGGTCACAGTGTTCACTTTTACCATTGTATCTGAGACCTGATGTTCTACCTTCCAAATTAGGTCTTCCAAATTAACGTATTTAACAAGAGCAAACACTGTTAGCTATAGACAGACTACACAACCTCCTGATGAGTGGCAGTACATAAAAACGTCTGCTACCTATTAGGAGCAAGCCTCCACAGTGGCTACAGCTCTACCAAACAAGAACTCATATACCCTATTTTAGATGTTCACAGGTTGCTCAAAGAACTAACATATGGCAGGAAATTCCCACTTCAATTTGGCTGGCTTAGACTACCCAGATGTGACAAAGTAATGGTTTCCCCCTGCTGAAAAAGCCTGAGACACAAGCTTTTTTTTTTTTTTTTTTCATTTTCTATGTAGTTTAGTTAGTAAAATTTTGTTTTGACTTCATATTGACTACCAGTTAGTCATGAACTTAAACAACAACTTGTGACTCATATGTTAAAAAATACATATTTTTCTGAAAAAAGGAAATCAACAAACATGAAGTTTTGAAATAACTTAAAAAGCTACTGTGCCTGTCAGGGTAAGGTCTGACCTAGCAGATATTTGCATAATGAAAACCAAAGCCTAAGTGGTGTCAGATGGTGTAGTGACTGACATGGACAGGAAGTCAATTCAGAGCGAAGGTTCCTTTATGATAGCTCAGCACAATATGCTCTCCCACACAAAGACAGCGACTGAGCAATATGGTATAATACACAGGCAGTGATCAGTGCTATAACAATGAGGATAACTTATTTCCTCTCTCTGGTATCTGAAAACGGAAACTTGTCAAACTCTATTAACATGGTGTGGGATATTACATATGAATTATCAAAAAAAAAAAAAAATCCCAAACCAAGAAAACCTTTCAATGCTCCTAATTCAGAAAAGAAGCTCCTAAAGAGTACCAGAAAGCAGTATGTTTTACTTGTATGGATAAGGTGCCCTTACACCCCAACCCCTTTCAAAATACTGCTGTAATGATCATTACTCCTTACGTAACAAAAATGTACATGATGAGATTAGAATCTGAATTCTAAACCTAACCTGTGAGCTCTTGATGTGGTTCCCAAAATAGAAGTTTAGCACATGCTTCTGTTTATTGTGAAAGCTTTAACATCTTGGATACCCACATGCCAAAAACAAAAACACTACATCAAAGGCTTCTATCTATTTGGGGTATTGACTCTTGACCTATATATTTCCAAAAGGCCTACTTAACTGACAACTTTCATTTGGCTTATGAACATATGTAATTACTGATCATGAATTAATGAGTTAGGAGATCTAGCTTCTAGTATTGCATATTTGCAATTAACTCCTTTTCTTTGGTCTCAATTTCCTCATCCATCAAATGGGGGCTTTTTAACAGATCATGTTAGGTTTTCATAACTAATATCAACCCATTCAAGGGAGCTCTTTTATGAACTGCTAAATAAAATGTGGATAAGGTCATATGCGGGATTTGTTTAACCTAATTTCATTTTGATTGAGATAAGACCTCATTTGAACATGGTTTCACTATTGAAAACCTGAAAACCAGGAAACATGATTTAAAAAAATACTCCCTTTCAGCACTAACATCTTAAGCAATAATAATTAAAAACAAAAAGGCACATCAGGACAAAGTCATAGCTGTAGGAGTAAGGAGATGATAGCAAGATTATTTATGCTTCAATTCATATGCAAGATAAGTAATTTTGTTACTATTTAACTCAATTCAAAAACCTGTATTTGATCAACTGACAATTCTTCACAGCAGGGTGGTTTTAAAATTCTAAGAGCACTCGATGACAGAGACTGGTTTTAATTTGCCATTTATTTCATGGGCTAGAAATAAAAGGTACATATCTTAACTTCATAAAATGTCAATGTAAACTAGATAATTAAATGAAAAATAAATTAAGATCCTGTGTTCATACCCCAGGTTTGGGAACTCATATCTGATGGGATAATAGCTGTGAATTTAGTGATCATGTCGATAAATATTTGTTTCATTCAGGCCTCTGTTGACAGTAAACAGCCATTTGACAACACAGGTTAGACTTCATACAAATTTTCATATAGTTTGGACGTTGTTTCTAATAATTTATACACCATGGCTAAGACTTTGGCTAAGTCACAAGGTGGACCAGGCTAAGCATCAGTACTACCAACATGTGATTTCATTTATTTTGATTATACTAATAACAAAGCCAATAAAGGCACATGGTAACAAATTCAAACATCGCTGAGACAAGATTTCCAATTGAATATATTTAGCTTTGTGAAAACTTACTATATTGCTCCTACCTTTTTTTTTCATTTTGCCATTGACTGATGAAATCTCTGTAGACTGGCCCCAGTCTACAGACTAGTGGTTAGAAAGGCACTTTGGATATTTCTCCTCATTTGGAGGGGAAGACAAGAGGATATACTAACAGAATGGAGTATAACAAAATGATCAGAGTTAAGAACTTTGCAGTCAAACTTCAAGTTCGAATCCTGGCTTTCACTGTGACCTTGGGCAAATTACTTAATCTCTCGAACCTCTGAGACTAGCGGAACTGCCCAATTGAGCCTGGGCCCAGCTGTCAATTCACAGATTTGTGCAGCTAAATAAATGGTTGTTCTTTCAGGTCACTAAGTTTTGAGGGTGGTGTGTTGCACAGCAAAACCTAACTGATACTGGCAGTATGAATCAGACAGATAAGGTAGGTAAAATTGATCAAATACATGTAATAGCAGCATAAACTGCTACTGGATTCAAATTAGTTCTATTTGACTCACAAACGTTAAAGGTTGGAAAACTTACACACATGTATTTTGTCATGTCACACTTCTAAGAAAATCAACTTCAGAAAGTTTTGCTTATGATATTTCTTCTGCCCTCTTCTACCAAATGAAATCTTATAAATACCAACGTTGTTTCCTTAGAATAAGCATTTCTCAACAGCCTTCAAATACAGGAAATGTAAGGTTGATCTTTGGGCTTCCTAGGTGACTCAGTGGTAAAGAACCCACCTGCAATGCAGGAGACGTGGGTTTGATTCCTGGGTCGTAAACGATCCCCTGGAGAAGGAAATGGCAATCCATTCCAGTATTCCTGCCTAGGAAATCCCACAGAGAGAGGAGCCTGCCAGGCTCTTTTTGGAGTCACAAAAGAGTTGGACATGACTTAGCAACTAAACAATAACAAGATTCATATATACGCTTCAGGATCGGATAGCCTAACACGGCTCAGCCTGTCTCTAAATTATCCAAATCTTCAGAAGACAAAGTCCTTTGAATTCCATTATCTATTAACAATTGCTTCTAGATGGAGGCCACCCAAGATACTGTATCTTTGAGGGAACATTTCTAATGGTGAGAAATTTCAGACTTTATCTTAAAATCATCCTGTATCCCATGTGAATGAAAGTTATTTCTCTTTTTTTGTCAAGGCTTGAGGATCATCTTTACCTCTTTAGACAAACAAAGGCTTAAATAATCTTTGGCAAGGTTCATGAAATTTGGTCCTGGTCCAATGTCAGCTTATTGAAATCTCTAGCTGTGAAACATCAGCATAGCATGTCATGAAGAATCCTAGGACTGTGCAAGGTGTGAATCTCTTTTCCCTTCCCCCTTGCATGAACCTGAGTTGATGTCTGGGTTGTATTTCAAATTGCTAATGACCAAGTCTGGTGTGCCGCCATTCTGGCATCAGAAAGAGTCAGACACAACTGAGCAACTGTACAACAAATGGCCAAGTGTATTCTATACCTCATTTAATGGTTTTAAGGGAAACTGCTTAAGAAATTAAACACCAAAGATGTCCTCCTAGAGGTAAAAGACAGAGAAGGGATTCTTGTTGCTGTGGGACATGGCAGGAATATGCAGCAATCTTCTCGGTTACCATGCACAAATAAATCTTCTGCATACAGTGGGTCATATGAAGGTTTTGATTTTTGAGTAAAGAAGTGTGAGAAATGATATATTCAATATGCACCAAGCTATTTTCTAGTCCTCTGAGTTGACAGCAAAGGAAGGGGGTTGTGCAGAAAAAAAAAATCATAAGAATTCTGCACCACTTCTTTGCATAGCACAATGAAGCAGCAGTTTAGAAAAATGGGAGAGTAAGCTATTAATACAAATGTTTGGGAACAAAAAGCAAGGGGAGAATAGAGAATATAAACATAATTTAGATTCCCTATGGTTTTCAGAAATATAGACAGGTGCTACTTGAAAAGGAAGTAGTATCTCTGCTCTAGAAACTTAAATCTTTTTTAAAAAACAAAACATCTTTTCTGAACATAAATTAGAAAGTGAAGTTACTGTTCCTTTTTATTAGATGAGAAATAGGATAATTATTTACAGTGTGATTGCTAAGTAGCTTTAATGGTCATTTGCATGTTGTAGGTAATATCTTTTAGGAAAAGTCATTTTCCTTGCAAAAGCTGTCATGAGAAATTTGAAAATAAAAATATTAAAGGCAGCACAGTTACTCTACTATCATTCAAAATAAACTGTTCTAACCTATATATGGCTTTTAACCATTATTTAATGAAGCTCTTTAAATCCTAAGAATGCTGGCCCTTGAGTGAGGTCTCTAGTCTTTTATCTGAGAGTTATATTAATATATATGTGCCTGGCAATAATCTGTCAAAGGTGTATTCAGTCTAAAAATGATTAGCAGATCTAGTCCATATTCCTACAGCTGCCATGAAACATATGACTAAATCATATTAGATTAACACAAGCTGGTATTGACAGCCCACTGGGAACATATTGATTAGGTCCCCTTTCATGGTATTTGTTATGATTTTTCTTCTCAGTTTCATTTACTGGGAAGACACAGGGGAAGAGATTTCACTGGGAACAATGACAGTGCCTGTCACAAAATGTTCTCAATGTTTCCATTTGTTACTATGGCAGTGACAAAGAGGGTTCCAAATGAAAAGGCAAACCTGCTGTGACAAAGCACAGCAGGACAACAGGAAGAAATTTTCTACTGACCTGGGAAATTAGGAACTCATACTTAGAGATTATAGAATTGTCTCCATTTCCAAGGGTACAATTGTAGTGCTCCGGCTTTTGAGGGAGAATGTGAAAAGGGTAGTTCCATCAGGGCTGGCTAGTGACACGTAAGAAAGTGCTTAAGATCTACAAACAGAACAAGGGGGTATGCTTGTAGAGGTTGGAGGTATTTGTCACTGTTACTAGACCCTGGAGGTGGAACTATGAATTTAACTTATGTCCGTTTGGGGTAGTCGTTTTAAAATTATACATCAATGATGTAGTCATGTCCCTCTTATGTGGCTAATAAGAATACATGGCACTCTGGTACTGTGATATGCAATATCACCACATGGTAGGTGAAGTCATCATTTATCTAAGAACTTAAATTTGGGACTGGAATACCGTTATGCAAATTCACAAAAGAAAGAAATGCTTTTAAGCCAGCAAAACTTGAAAATAATAGGAGGAATATATTAACCATCTAAAGATAAAATGTGTCAATCAGAAAGGAGGTATATTAATCAGGCAATAAAGCACAAAAAAGAAGCTACATAATACATACAAATGTTGCCACTGCCTCTCCATTCATGTTCGAGCCAAAGGAGTATGCTTTCCAAGGTATAGAGATGGAAGTAGGGGATTTTAACCAATGGATTTTTTACTTTTCAAACTAACAAGACCATCTCTATTGTAAGACAGATGCATCACTCTGGTGCTGTTAAACAGTTGATTCATATAATTCCCTCCATTCAGATTCCATGCTGGCCAAAGAAGTTTATGATCTGTCTTTCAGTATGTAGCGCCATCAATTCCGCTGTTTAGCAAGAAGTTCCCGGTTCAAACTCACTGGGGATTCCAGTTCTTCGATTCTCTTCCCTTTCCCTTTCTTTTCTGCAATAATCTTACCCTGGAGTTCTCAGAATCCTATCAGATAACAAAAGCTCCTGTTCAATAAATGAAGTCATCTGTGCAGACAATAGGAAAATCCTCTTTGGCAAAACCAGTTATTATTAGTAAGGCTGGTCTGTGGTTCTGAGTCCTAATGATGAGATTTCCCTAAACGTTTAGAGAAGCAGAACAGTTCATACTGCCTATCTCTGCTACTTTCTAGCTATGAAACTTTGGGCAAGTTACCCAACCCTTCTGTGTCTCAGCTTTATTATCAGTAAAATGGGGTTAAATATAACTTATCTCCAGGATCTTCTATGAACATTAAATGAGTTAATATATGTAAAGTGCCTAGGATATCGATTGGCTTGCGGTACTATGTATTACTAATTGCTATTACTGTATAGCTTGACTTAAGTAAACAGAATGTGCTGAACTAGCCAACATTAGCATTCTTTGTTAAAATAACATTATTTATCTCATTGCATGACTCAGTCTTTCAGGATCTGATTATCTTGTGAAGCAATGAGAGTAGGGTTAAATGAAAAAAATGGCTACTTAATTGAGATAGGCAGATGACACCACCCTATGGCAGAAAGTGAAGAAGAACTAAAGAACCTCTTGATGAAAGTGAAAGAGGAGAGTGAAAAAGTTGGCATAAAGTTCAACATTCAGAAAACTAAGATCATGGCATCTGGTCCCGTCACTTCGTGGCAAATAGATGGAAACAGCGGAAACAGTGGCTGACTTTATTTTGGGGGGCTCCAAAATCACTGCAGATGGTGACTGTAGCTGTGAAATTAAAAGACGCTTACTCCTTGGAAGGAAAGTTATGACCAACCTAGACAGCATATTAAAAAGAATAGACGTTATTTTGCCGACAAAGGTCTGTTTAGTCAAGGCTATGGTTTTTCTAGTAGTCACGTATGGATGTGAGAGTTGGACTATAAAGAAAGCTGAGTGCAGAAGAATTGATGCTTTGGAACTGTGGTATTGGAAAAGACTCTTGAGAGTCCCTTGGACTGCAAGGAGATCCAACCAGTCCATCCTAAAGGAGATCAGTCCTAGGTGTTCATTGGAAGGACTGATGTTGAAGCTGAAACTCCAATACTTTGGCCACCTGATGCGAAGAGCTGACTCATTTGAAAAGACCCTGGTGCTGGGAAAGATTGAAGGCAGAAGGAGACAGAGATGACAGAAGATGAGATGGTTGGATGGCATCACCGACTCAATGGACATGAGTTTGGGTAAACTCCGGGAGTTGGTGATGGATAGGGAGGCCTGGCATGCTGCGGTCCATGGAGGCGCAAAGAGTTGGACATGACTGAGCGACTGAACTGAACTGAATTGAGGTTTTACCAGTAAAGTTCTGCCTAGTTTCAGCCTGCCTTCCACTTTCTCTATACTGATTTCAACACTGTAGTGAAATCCAGGGTATGATGAAAGTGAATCAAGTGAGGAAGCTGCCAACATATTACAAAAGGGGTTGGCAAACCATAGCTAAGGGTCAAACCCAGCCTGTGGTCTGCTTTTTTACAGTTGGAGAGCAAAAAAAGGTTTTCACATTTTTAGAGTACTGTAAAACATGAAAAAACAAAACAAGAAACAAGCAAGAAAACAAATGAGAAGAATATGCGATATAGCCTGTATATGGTTTGCAAAGCCTAACATATTTACTATCTGGCCCTTTAGGATAAAAAAGCTTGCAGGTCCCTGTTACACACTCTTTCCTTTTTATTTACCTCACTGTACCCCAACCATAAGTATATAATGAGGTTGAGTAAGAAAAACAAGATAAACAGGCTGAAAATCCTCTAAGAGCCCAAGTGCTTTGATGACATAGTTAACCATAATATAAATGGGTAGCTGGCTGTTCCCACTTTGTATCTTAAGAATGACTTTTCTCTTCCTCAGAAAGTCTACGTATTCCTACCTTGTACTGGAAACATTATAGGAGGTAGGGGTCTATGGAGAAGGCAATGGCAACCCACTCCAGTACTCTTGCCTGGGAAGTCCCATGGATGGAGGAGTCTGGTGGGCTGCAGTCCTTGGGGTCGCAAAGAGTTGGACGCGACTGAGTGACTTCACTTTCACTTTTCACTTTCATGCATTGGAGAAGGAAATGGCAGCCCACTCCAGTGTTCTTGCCTGGAGAATCCCAGGGATGGGGGAGCCTTGTGGGCTGCCGTCTGTGGGGTCTCACAGAGTCGAAAACGACTGAAGTGACTTAGCAGCAGCAGCAGCAGGGGTCTATAATGGAATTGCTGTTGCAAGGCTAGGAAACCCAGGCCTGAGGATCAGAAGTAGTGGCTAATTAGGTCATCATCATCATATCATCATCATTATATTTTGGTGGCCTCAGGAGATACCAAAATAAACAGCAAAGAAAGAGAATTCCGTTTTAAGTATTTTTAAATGCTTAAATAATACACACAAAAGCTATAAGTTTATAAGTTTCTGTACTAAGATTACTGATTTAACCAATTTTTAACCAGGAAATCAATAGTGTCTCCTTAAGGTATTACAGAATTTGACCCAATTCTGGATAAGGTGTTTTTAGGTTACATGGTATTAGATTTTATATGGTATTAGACCTCTGAAGCAGCATGGAATAGAAAAACCAGCTGCAAATAATCAATGGTGAAAACTTTCACAGCAAAGAAATAAAAGATACACGAATGACAGCAAAGTAGCACATTATCTGTTGTATGCACATGTACTCTTTCCCAAGAACAGGGCATGGCGCATGCTACCAGTCTTATGTTAACAGTGTAAGACTAGTAATGAAAGTTTCAAAGAAGGAAACATGAAAAATTTATGCTAGTGAAATAGAATATTAAAATAAAAAGAATATAAATATTTTAAACAATACTAAGTTAAAGCATCTGCCTGCAATGCGGGAGACCGGGTTCGATCCCTGGGTTGGGAAGATTCCCCTGGAGAAGGAAATGGCAACCCACTCCAGTATTCTTGCCTGGAGAATCCCATGGACGGAGGAACCTGGTGGGCTACAGTCCACAGGGTCACAAAGAGTCAGACGTGACTGAGCCACTTCACTTCACAAGTTAAAACCATTACATAATCTCAAATAAGTTTCCCATAATTCAAATTATACTCCAAGGAAAGAAGGACAAGTTCCATTTACCTTTCTTTCCTTGATGTTATGAGAACTAAAGATCAGGAGGGACTCTTTTGGGCTATCACTCCAGGAATCTAAAGCTTTCTAGAGATCTTAACCTAGCTTAACTACACTTAGCCAGAAGGAGTTCAGAACTTATGAATCAGATTTTACATCAACCTAAGTCAGGAAGCCAAGTGAAAATGAAGTTGCTCAGCTGTGTCTGACTCTTTGCAACCCCATGGACTGTAGCCTGCCAGGCTTCTCTGTCCATGGGATTTTTCATGCAAGAATACTAGAGTGGGTTGCCATTTTCTTCTCCAGGGGAATCTTCCCAACCCAGGGATCAAACTGGGATCTCCCGCATTGCAGGCAGACCCTTTACTGTCTGAGCCACCAAGGAATCCCTAAGTCAGGAAGCCAAGACTCTGCCAATTTTCTTGATTTTATTTTTGACTACTCACTCCAAAAAAGACTTAGTTCTTATAAATATCCAATCATGTGTTAGAAACAGATGATACAATCAAAGGATATAATCCAAAGACATCATCCTTAGTTATTAGCATACTATTAATATTCACAACTTGTTTTAAAGAACAACAATGTGTTAACATTTCAGCTTGAAGGGCTATGAATACGCTATGTACTATACTTGATGCACCTTGTTTATGCATATTCTGACAGACACAATTAATCTTGTAAAAATGACTGGGATATAGCATAATAGTAAATTACCTTTAAGCCCCAAATATGTATTTTTCTATAGTGATATACCCTTCATAAAAATGAGAGAAGCATATAGAAAAAATATCAGGAGTTAATTCTTTAAAAGAAGAAATTAAAAGTTATTAAATTAAAAAATCTTGGCCATGTGGCAAAGATAGGGTTAAAGGAAATGTTTAACTTATAAGTAAGAATCATATAAGTGAGTCTGTACCTCCAACAAATGCATCTCCAGCTCCATTGGTATCAACAACTTCTTTCTGGTCTTGATCCAAGACAGCAAAAGCAGTGACTTCATTTTCTGCAATTAGAGCCAAAGCAAGGCAGAATGACTTCTCTTTGTAATACTCAATATACAAACTAACCCAGGAAAACTTAAAGCTCCTACATCATTCAAAGAGAGTGATGGAACATGAGGTCCATATTCTGTACACGAACACTTGGGAACCAAGGTGAAAAGCCAACTGTAAACAATGTGCTTTTGGTAATTTTCAGCACACAGATGCCATATGTTTTGTCCAGAGTTATACTGAGGGTGGTTCACATTTTTGAGGAATGATTGCAAATGGTAGCAGTACCTTTTTGGACAGTAAAAATACTTGAACAGAAGCTATGAACTAAAGGAAGTGCTTTCAAGTACTATATCATGGATCTCTAATAAAACAAACATCAAGCCTGGCCTACAATCCTGCCAGTGAAATCTTACTGTTCAGTCACTTAGTCATGTCCGACTCTTTGGAACACCATGGACTACAGCCTGCTAGACTTCTCTGTCCATGGGGTTTTCCAGGCAAGAACATTGGAGTGGGTTGCCATTTTCTTCTCCAGGATATCTTCCCGGACCAGGGATTGAACCCTGGATCCCTCATCTCTTGCACTGGTAGGCAGATTTTCTACCATTGAGCCACCAGCAGAGCCCTGGCAGTGAAATCTCGGATATAGTTAAAGAGCTATAAATTTAAAAAATAGAAATAATGAATCTTGGGTGTTTCTGTATAGAAAATCACAATGGCACAATAAAAATATAACTACTGTTCTGAATAATACTTCATGCCAATGGCAAAGATTACTTCATGCCAATGGCAAGGATTACTGATATTAGTTGGCTTATTACAAATAACCTAATCTGTTACTTTTTACAAAAGAGGCACTATTTCCTCCAAACCATCAGTCAAACAACAAAAGGAAAAGCTACCTCTGCCTGGGCAGAACAAAAGGGACAGTGCAATGAGCTCTTGTCTTACAGCAGTCTGGACTAGGGCTTGGTTTTTTTGACTACAGAGTAACCGAATACACTACTTTAATCCTGGCAGATGACAGTGGAATGACATTACAGTAGTCTCCCTTATCCACAGTTTTGCTTTTTGTGGTTTTAGTTACCAGCGGTCAGCTGAAGTCTAATGGAAAATTCCAGAAATAAACAATTCATAAATTTTAAGTTCCATATCATTTTGAGAACTGTCCCAATTTATCCTGCCCTGGATGTGAATCATCCCTTTGTGTGATGTATGCTTCCCGTATGTCATTCAGTAACCCCCCTGGTTACCAGACTGACTGTCACTGTACTGCAGAGCTTATGTTTAAGTAACTCTTATTTTACTTATTAATGGCCCCAAAGTACAAGAGTAGCGATGCTGGAGATTTGAATATGCCAAAAAGAAGCCATGAAGTACTTCATTTAAGTGAAAAAGTTTCTAAGATCTACAGTAAGAATGAATCTTCTATCTGAAATTGTGAAGAAGGAAAAAGAAAATCTGTGCTAGATTTGATGTTGCACCTCAAACTACAAAAGTTAGGGACATGACTGAGTGACTGGTCACACCCACACACAAAGGGTGGTTACACAGATTCAGGAACAGATCTAGACTGAAAAACATAAAAATGACTGGAGAGGGTGAGTCTGCTGATGAAGAAGTTACTGCCACATTCCTGACAGTGTTGGAACTGATTAAGGAGAAAGGATACCAGAAACACAAGTCTTCAGTGGCAATGAAACTGGGCTCTTCTGGAAGAAGATGCCCAATAGAAGCTACATTCATAAAAGTGCAAAGAAGGTACCAGGGTATAAAACATGGAAGGACAGATGAACTCTGGTCCTATGTGGCAACACTGCAGGGCATGTGAGAAGCTCAGAGTAATATGTGTAGTGTGCAGGGCAAAGAACTCACTTGCTCTCAAAAACTGTCAGAAAGCAGGGGTGACTGTCACCTCATTTATTGGATGGTTTTTTTTACTCATGTTTCATCCCACAAGTGAAAAAACATTTGCAAGAGGAAAGGTTGGAATTTAAAGTCCTGTTAATAATGGATAATGCACCTAGTCAACCTGAATTGTTATAAACATGAAAATGTTGAGGCTAGAAGTTTACAACTTCAAATACAACTTCACTGCTTCAACCCCTTGACCAGGGCATCATTCAGTTTGTCAAGGCCACATACACCTTCCTGGTATTTGATAACATTTGACCAGCAATTGATGCAGACTCCAACCTAGACACAATGTCATACTGGAAATCATTCACTATTACAGACACAATAATATTCATCAAAGCTGCAGTGGATTAATTAAACTAGAAATTATAAAGGCCTGCAGTCATGAGTGATTTTAAAGGCTTCCTGGCAATCAACAGAAAAGTTAGGAAAATCATTCACACAGTAAGAAGGATTTGCCAACATGCTTGATGAAGAAGCAGAACACATAGGAAACCATGGAGTAAGAAGTGTAACTAGATGAGAAACTGTAAGAAGTTGCTGAGTCATCAACAGAGAAGGAGAAAGATTACAAAGAAGAAAGTGAAACAGAACCAGCAATTCAGACGATACCAAAATTTGCTGAAGTCTTTCAGATTGCACAGACTTTAAAGGATAAAATTAGGGAACAAGACTCATGGATGGAATGCAGTATTAAAGTTACCCTTATTATCACTGAAGGATTCAAACACGGCAGCAAAACTTTGATGTGTTAAAAAGAGACAACTGCCAATTACCATGTTCTTCTAAAAGATTTCAGTAAAAATAAATAAATAAATAAAAGATTTCAGTGAAATAAACACAAACAAACACAAATACCCTTCAACTATCAAGGATCCCCAATCATGGACATCATCTGCTGCTGACCCCCAACCACTGACATCATGGCTTGATGTCTTCCTTCTGATGCTGTCATCAGAAAGTCAATGTCAGCTTAATAATACATAACAATCTGTGTCACTCATCTCACCTCATTTCATCACACAGGCACTGAATCATTTCCTGTCACCATAAGAAGGGTGAATACAGTACAATAAGATAACTTTGAGAAAGACAAAGAGACCACATTCATATCATTTATTTTTTTTTTTTTTTCGGTTGTGCTTTGAGGCTTATGGGATCTTATTTCTCTAACCAGGGATCTAATGTGGGTTTCCTGCAGGTGGAAGCATGGAGTCCTAATCACTAGACCACCAAGCAATTCCCATACCATAATTTTTATTACAGATTATAACTATTATATTTTATTATTAGTCGTTGTAAATCTCTTACTATGGCTAATTTATAAATTAAAACTTTACTGTAGTTATGTATGTATAGTGACAAAAAACATAGTATATAATAGGGTCTGCTACTATGCAGTTTCAGGAATCCAATTTGTTGGGACATACCCCCTGCCGGTATGGGAAACTACTGTACTTGTGATGATATCTCACCTAGAGGACATTTGTAAAAGATTGAATAGTGCTTTTTATTGGTGTCTGGAACGTCTCAAACCACCAATTTGCATCCTTTCTGGTGATAGATGTGGCCAAAAATCTGTAACCTTCAATCTCACCAAAGATGAAGGAGAGAAAAGGAGATCTTGCAAACTTTAAGGTTTTAATGAAGAACTTAAGACTTTCAAAAAGCATGTTCTGCCTGCTTTTTGCTACCTGCTACTAATGGATACTTTCAACAAGAGATAAACAAAGTTAAGATCATGAGAAAAAGATCCTCCTGGGAAGACTGATACTCCAGAAGAGGACTCATTCACTTAATGATCCCTATGACTGTAGATGCTAAGAAGACTTCGTGTTAGATGTATTTATCTAAAAACTCTAAGTACTACCTTTCCACACTTTACAACACAAGACATACATGAAGTTGACAAGGTTTTGATTAATTGGAAGTTAAGGCATAAATATCCAGGATTAAATTTCCTAGGGAGTATGTAGTATAGACTGCTATAAAGGCCAAAAAAAGAGATATAAGTAGAGTTTATTGGAAACAATTAGAAAAGAAAAGGGCTACAGTCTGGTTTATGGAAAGGTCTGTACCATAAATATTTATAAAGAAATCTGATTTTATTACTTCCAAGTACAAGTCCTACTATAAAGGGAATTAACAATTATAAACTAGAACGAATAGGCACTAAACAAGTAAAACGAGCTAAGTTAATGACACCATTACAATTTATAATAGGGTTACATTATGTAATAATATGTCTATAAAACATTTTAGGTAATAGAAGAATTAATATAAGAATTAATTACTGGATTAGAGATTTGAAAATAATTATCAATAAATGGTAAGTAAGCCACAATTAGATATAATTCCCTATTTCCTATTTAAATAAGTTATTGATTTTTAATTGGATAAATCTTTATGAATAAAACCTAATTCACACTGGGAGAATTTATCTGAATTATGTTCTTAAGAATCACGACTTTTGGTCTACATTAGCAAAAATTCTAAGTGAATGGAATTTTACTATACTTTTTTCTGGATGTATGTGTAGATTCTTAAAATCTTTTATCCTTAGGTGTCATGTGAGGTTCAATTTCCTAAAACAAAGGAGAAATATTTTCTACCTTCTGTACTTGTTAATATAAATAAATATATGAGAATATGAAGAATGTATAGAGAGCTGTAGTAAACTGGTATAGACACAGTCCAGGTTCCACTATCTGCTGCACCGTGTGTGCTCAGTTATGTCCGACTCTTCGCGACCCCACAGAGTATACAGCCCACCAGGCTCCTCTGTCCATGGGATTTTCTTGGTAAGAAAAATGGAGTGGCTTCCATTTCCTCCTCTAAGGGATCGTCTCGACCCAAGCATTGAACGTGCATCTCCTGCACTGGTAGGTAGATTCTTCACCACTGAGCCACCTGGGAATCTTTTATCTGCTGCATATGGAGAGCTATATTATGAGAACTCTTTTCAAAATAATAACCCCAAAATTCCAAGACCTTGAATGGTGTTTCAAATTACTGAAAGGGGATTAAGCAATGTTCAGTAATAAATATTCAATTATATTTTCAGTAAATTCTTATTTTGAAATACAATGATCTAAGCTGTTTTACAGAGCTATTTTTTTTTTTTAAATCCACAAACTAAGTAAATGGTTTTTTGCCAGCATGATCTACTTCATAGCCATCTAGTCAATTTATTGCATGAAAATACAAAGTACTTAACTAAATCTGAAGACCCATTTGTATGCATGGGCATTATTCAGCTAATGAGGCCCAAGAAACTCACATTACTCTAACTGGGAACTAGTTTTCAAAGGTGTGAAATGGGTCTGGAGTAGCTGTGGGAAAAGTAGTAAAAATAGCCGTTTGCCTTAGTTATAGAAAAATGACACTGTTAGTTCTGATCAAGTACGAGCTTAAGTGCTACTGTCTCTCAATTCCTCCCAATTTTTTTATAAAGTGAGAAGGGAAAGGGCTGGGAATTATTATTGTTTTTAATTAATTTTTAATTGAAGGATAATTGCTTTACAGAATTATGTTGTTTTCTGTCAAACCTCAACATGAATGAGCCTTAGGAATTCTTAAATCCCTTCCCTTTTGAACCGCCCTTCCATCTCCCTCCCCATCCCATGGGAATTATTATTATTCCTGTTTTCCAGACTTCTACAATAGCACAAAATCATGTGCTTCCCTAAACAGACAGGAAACAAACACTAACAATTCAGTTGATACCAGATTTGTTTAGTGTCAGCATCATTTATTAGATAAGACCTTAGGGTATTTTCACTCAGAACAATCAAATTTAACATACTTAAAATACAAAGCAATAAAAATCAAACATTCTCTGGACAGTTTATACAAGCAGATAATTTACTCCTCACTTTACTGTGACATATGCCTTACTTCTCAAGCACTTAAGAGGCCAGTCTGGCTAGAATCAACTATAATGTTAAGTCATTTATACTAGAGATGGTAGTTCATACAAATGTCAAAATATCTAACTCAAAAATAATAATACAAATTCAGTCACTCACTGCCACACAACCAGACTAAATGTTCCTGTAGCTTTACCACTACAAAATGAACTATGTATTTTAGCACTATACACAAAGTCCCAAGACAGTTAATATCCTTAGGAAATTTTGTTCAAGGTATATTAAAAAGCCACATATTGTCACTGTATCAAAAATGTCACCTCTAAGTTGTAGTGAAGATGCAACTGAAAAATAGAAGGCAGGATAAGAAGTAGACAGGCAGATGATTTTCAGCCATAAAGTAGACTGTAGTCAGTCACCACTTCTGCCACTGCCTCTGACGAGCATTACCAGTCATGGAAAAAAACTGAAAACTGACGGCAAAAATTTCACCAGAAAGTGATAAGCACTACTGTTTAAAAACCTGAACTTCTAAGATTCTTTGCTTGTTTTTTATTAACCTTTTTTTTGGGGGCGCCCCCCCCCGTGGAGATAATTTGAAACTGGGCTTCCCTGGTAGCTCAGTGGTAAAGAATCCATGATGTGGATTTGAATCCTGGGTTGGGAAGATTCTGTGGAGAAGGAAATGGCAACCGACTCCACTATTCTTGTTTGGAAAATTCCATGGAAAAAAGAGCCTGTCGGGTTAGTGTCCATGAGGTTGTAAAGAATCAGACATGACTTAGCGACTAAAAGACAATTTTAAACTAGCAGAAAAGTTTGAAGAAAAGTATAGAGAATGTTTATTCAGATCTATTAGTTTTTCATTTTGTCAAAATTTATCAATCCTCTGATATGTATGTATATACACATACATACATATTTTTATTTATTCTTTCAGGTCATTTGAGCATAACTTGCATATATCATGTCCTTTATTCCTTACTAATTCAGTGTGTATTTCCTAAGAACAAATATATTCTTTTAGGTTACCATGGTATAGTTGATAAATTAATAAACTTAATATTAATTAAGTTTATTAATTTATTATTATTTATTATTTCCTCTAATCTATATTCCATAATTGAATTTTATTAACTGTCCTAATAGGCTTTTTTTTTTTTTTTTGCTGCACCAGGTCTTAGTTGCAGCACTCAGGATCTTCAGTTGCGGCATGCAAACTCTTAGCTGTGGCATGTGGGATCTAGTTCCCTGAAGAGGGATTGAATCTGGGCCCCTGGCCTTGGGAGCATGGCGTCTTAGTCACTGGACCACCAGGGAAGTCCCTTAATGTTTTTTATAGCACTTTTTTTTAATCCTGTAAGATGCAGTCCAGAACCATACATTGCTTTTAGTTATGGTTTTTTTTTAATTTAACCTTTCAATTTTTGCTACAAACAATATATAACCTATAGACTCCAAATATTAATCTATGAAAAGAAAAACATGGTATAAATTCCACTCCCTAGTCTCTCCCATTTCCCATTTCTAGTCCTACTATTTTCCAATCTGGTTATCACTGTTATTACTTCCCTGTATATCTTTCTATAATTTCTCTATGTACACACAAGCAAAATACATAGTTATTTTTCTTCTTTTTATTTTAAACAACAACAACAAAAGAATAACACTATGCAGCCTGCCCTGGACCGTGTTTTTTCACTAGGCGATCTTTCTATGTTGGTAAGCAATGTCCCCATTATTTTTTATGGCGGCATAATAGTCCATTAAATGGACAGTCCTTTACTTTACTTAAACAGTCCTTTACTGATGGACTGTTAGGTTGTTTTCAATATTCAGTTATCACAATGTTTCAAAGCACTAATGTTTTTAAGTAGACTCTAAATCTAATTATTTGACTTAATAGCCAAGTCAATAATATCATTCCTACTTTATACTGGGAACTGACACAAGGAAATTAAGTTGTTAAACAAACAGCATGAAATATGCCTGTGTCACAGAATAGGAAAAAAAGAGAGAATCTAGGAAATAATTTTTCTTTTCACTATGATACACAAACCAGGATATGAGCAAAGACACCCTGCTCAGACGGCTCTAATAAACAGGATAATGAAACAGATGACAAATTCTGCTAATAATACAGATTTAGAGAACACTCCTAATTAACAGGGACTTTTGGGGGAATGAAGAACTCTGGGCTAATTTAATTTTCTGATTAAAGAAAAAGGAGAAAGTCTCTTTAGTTGGAAATCTTCCTAAATGTACTAATATAATAACATACCATGACATCCCTGCTTTAATTAGTTTAGTTTATTGAACTCAAATGAAAATTTTCTTTGATAATAGAGAATCTTATAGCACATGTTAGTGTTATTATTCTGAACATCAATCCTTATTGTAGTTCCAAATGTATAAGCGCTTTCATGAAAGGCAGAATAAATGGAATGATGGCAAGTACACTGCATTAGGACTCCACTGTTTGAGTCTGGTTTTCGCTCAGCTACTTTACTCAACAAATACTTACCAAGAGCTTATCATCTGTCAGGACCTTTGTTAGAGAGGGAGAATACAGATGTGAATAGGACAAACAAAATCTGTGCTCTCACAGGATATATATTCTAGTGAGGACAGATACTATATAAATAACACAAAAATGAAGAAGATAATTTGAAATAACAATAAATGACATTAAGGAAACAAATAGGATGAAAAAGTATGACTGGGGAGGAGAGCTAATTTAGATGGGTGCTACTTCCTCACTGAGGAGGTGATGTTTGAATTGAGACTACAGTAGCAGGAAGTAGCCACATCAGGGGTAGAATACTCAGTACAGAGGACCTGGGCTATAACAAGCTTGGTTACCCTCCATGGGTGGTATTTTGTTATATCAGCCCAAATGGACTGAAATAAATATACCCACATACATATTAAAATATGATAAATGTAGAAGTTGTCATTTTACACTGGGAGAAGAAAGTTTGTTCAACAAATTGTGATGCAACTATTTAGTAACATTCTGGAAAAAAAAAAAAACTTGTAGAATTATTTTTCTATACCCCATAGTTCATATATAAGTTCCCTACCTGAAGTGTGCTTTATCTACCTTTGATTGGAGAAGCCCACTTATCCTTAAAAATTTAATTCAAGACCAACCCCCCACCCCCTTCCCCTTCTCTCTCTTGCTGAGCAACTCATCCTTATAATTAGTTGAGACTGACCAAGACAGGCATCCATGACAAGGGGGCTTGAAGCCATAGTGGGCCAAAGTGATATTAGAGGTGAAGTAGAGATGAAGAGGCAGTGATCAAGACCATCCCCAAGAGAAAGAAATGCAAAAACAAAAACTGGTTGTTTGAGGAGGCCTTACAAATAGCTGAGGAAAGAAGAGAAGTGAAAGGAAGGCAAAGGAGAAAAGGAAAGATATATCCATTTGAATACAGAGTTGCAAAGAATAGGAGGGATAAGAAAGACTTCCTTAGTAATCAATGCAAAGAAATAGAGGAAAACAATAGAATGGGAAAGACTAGAGATCTCTTCAAGAAAATTAGAGATACCAAGTGAATATTTCATGCAAAGATGGGCACAATAAAGGACAGAAATGGTATGGACCTAGTAGAAGCAGGAGATATTAAGAAGAGGTGTCAAGAATACATAGAAGAACTATAAAAAGATCTCAGTGACCCAGATAACCACGATGGTGTGATCACTCACCTAGAGCCAGATCCTGTAGTCCGAAGTCAAGTGGGTCTTAGGAGGCATCACTATGAACAGAGCTAGTGGAGGAGATGCAATTCCAGTTGAGCTCTTTCAAATCCTAAAAGATGACGCTGTGAAAGTGCTGCATTCAATATGCCAGCAAATTTGGAAAACTCAGCAGTGGCCACAAGACTGGAAAAGGTCAGTTTTCATTCTAATCCCAAAGAAAGGCAATGCCAAAGAATGTTCAAACTACTGCACAATTGCACTCATCTCACACGCTATCAAGTAATGCTCAAAATTCTCCAAAAGGCTGCAACAGTACATGAACTGTGAACTTCCAGATGTTTAAGGTAGATTTAGAAAAGGCAGAGGAACCAGAGATCAAATTGCTAACATCCATTAGATCACAGAAAAAGCAAGAGAATTCCAGAAAAAATCTACTTCTGCTTTATTGACTATGCCAAAGCCTTTGACTGTGTGGATCACAACAAACAGTAGAAAATTCTTAAGGAGATGGAATTACCAGACCACTTGACCTGCCTCCTGAGAAATCTGTATGCAGGTCAAGAAGCAACAGTTAGAACTGGACATGGAACAACAGATTGGTTCCAAATTGGGAAAGGAGTACATCAAGGCTGTATATTGTCACCCTGCTTATTTAACTTACATCCAGAGTAAGCTGGGCTGTATGAAGCACATGATGGGATCAAGATTGCCGGGAGAAATATCAGTAACCTCAGAAATACAGATGACACCTCCCTATGGCAGAAAGCTAAGAGTAACTAAAGAGCCTCTTGATGAAAGTGAAAGAGGAGGGTCAAAGAGCTGGCTTAAAACTCAACATCAAAAAACGAAAATCATGGCATTCGGTCCCATCACTTCATAGCAAATAGATGGGGAAACAATGGAAACTGTGACAGTCTTTATTTTGGGGGGCTCCAAAATCACTGCAGATGCTGACTGCAGCCATGAAATCATAAGACGCTTGCTCCTTGGAAGAAAAGTTATGACCAACCTAGACAGCATATTAAAAAGCAGAGACATTACTTTGCCAACAAAGGTCCCGATAGTCAAAGCTATGGTTTTTCCAGGAGTCATCTATGGATGTCAGAGTTGGACTATAAAGAAAGCTGAGCGCTGAAGAATTGATGCTTTTGAACTGTGGTGTTGGAGAAGACCCTTGAGAGTCCCCTGGAATGCAGGGAGATCCAACCAGTCCATTCTAAAGGAAATCAGTCTTGAATATTTATTGGAAGGACTGATGCTGAAGCAGAAGCTCCAATACTCTGGCCACCTGATGTGAAGAACTGATTCAATCGAAAAGACCCTGATTCTGGGAAAGACTGAAGGCAGGAGAAGGGGACGACAGAGGATGAGATGGTCAAATGGCATCACCTACTTGATGGACATGAGTTTGAGCAAGCTCCGGGAGTTGGTGATGGACAGGGAAGCCTGGTGTGCTGCAGTCCATGGGATCGCAAAGAGTCAGACATGACTAAGCAGCTGAACTGAACTGAGTAGTGTTATGGAAAAAATTGAGCAATCAAACATCAATGGCTTTCTCCCTCCCTCCATCCTTCCTGTCCTTTTCTTGTGGTTTAGTCCTAATCACTGCAGTAGTGGGATACAGGATACTACTGGTATTCTAAATGGACCCCTTTCGAAATCCATGTATTTCTTCCTGAGTACAACAGTAAAGATTTTCAAATGGATATGCATGTACAAAGTTATTCTCCATTATCAATGAAGATGCTACTGATACCACTACTTCTAATCATGGGCTTCCTATTGGTAAGATTTCCTTTTAAATTGCTGGTGGTCATGACCAAGTGGGCTTTATCCCAGGGATGCAAGGATTCTTCAACATCCGCAAATCAATCAATGTAATTCACCACATTAACAAATTGAAAAATAAAAACCATATGATTATCTCAATAGATGTAGAGAAGGCCTTTGACAAAATTCAACATCCATTTATGATAAAAACTCTCCAGAAAGCAGGAATAGAAGGAACATACCTCAATATAATAAAAGCTATATATGACAAACCCACAGCAAACATTATCCTCAATGGTGAAAAATTGAAAGCATTTCCCCTTAAGTCAGGAACAAGACAAGGGTGTCCACTTTCACCACTACTATTCAACATAGTTCTGGAAGTTTTAGCCACAGCAATCAGAGCAGAAAAAGAAATAAAAGGAATCCAAATTGGAAAAGAAGAAGTAAAACTCTCACTGTTTGCAGATGACATGATCCTCTACATAGAAAACCCTAAAGACTCTACCAGAAAATTACTAGAGCTAATTAATGAATATAGTAAAGTTGCAGGATATAAAATCAACACACAGAAATCCCTTGCATTCCTATACACTAATAATGAGAAAGTAGAAGAAGAAATTAAGGAAACAATTCCATTCACCATTGCAACAAAAAGAATAAAATACTTAGGAATATATCTACCTAAAGAAACTAAAGACCTATATACAGAAAACTATAAAACACTGATGAAAGACATCAAAGAGGACACTAATAGATGGAGAAATATACCATGCTCATGGATCGGAAGAATCAATATAGTGAAAATGAGTATATTACCCAAAGCAATTTACAAATTCAATGCAATCCCTATCAAGATACTGGCGACATTTTTCGCAGAACTAGAACAAATAATTTCAAGATTTGTATGGAAATACAAAAAACCACGAATAGCCAAAGCAATCTTGAGAAAGAAGAATGGAACTGGAGGAATCAATTTGCCTGACTTCAGGCTCTACTACAAAGCCACAGTAATCAAGACAGTATGGTATTGGCACAAAGACAGACATATAGATCAATGGAACAAAATAGAAAGCCCAGAGATAAATCCACATACATATGGACACCTTATCTTTGACAAAGGAGGCAAGAATATACAATGGAGTAAAGACAATCTCTTTAACAAGTGGTGCTGGGAAAACTGGTCAACCACTTGTAAAAGAATGAAACTAGATCACTTTCTAACACCGCACACAAAGATAAACTCAAAATGGATTAAAGATCTAAATGTAAGACCAGAAACTATAAAACTCTTAGAGGAGAACATAGGCAAAACACTCTCCGACATAAACCACAGCAGGATCCTCTATGATCCACCTCCCAGAATTCTGGAAATAAAAGCAAAAATAAACAAATGGGATCTAATTAAAATTAAAAGCTTCTGCACAACAAAGGAAAACATAAGCAAAGTGAAAAGACAGCCTTCCGAATGGGAGAAAATAATAGCTAATGAAGCAACTGACAAACAACTAATCTCAAAAATATACAAGCAACTCCTGCAGCTCAATTCCAGAAAAATAAACGACCCAATCAAAAAATGGGCCAAAGAACTAAATAGACATTTCTCCAAAGAAGACATACGGATGGCCAACAAACACATGAAAAGATGCTCAACATCACTCATTATTAGAGAAATGCAAATCAAAACCACAATGAGGTACCACTTCACACCACTCAGAATGTCTGCGATCCAAAAATCTGCAAGCAATAAATGCTGGAGAGGATGTGGAGAGAAGGGAACCATCCTACACTGTTGGTGGGAATGCAAACTAGTACAGCCACTATGGAGAACAGTGTGGAGATTCCTTAAAAAACTGCAAATAGAACTGCCTTACGACCCAGCAATCCCACTGTTGGGCATACACACAGAGGAAACCAGAATTGAAAGAGACACATGTACCCCAATGTTCATTGCAGCACTGTTTATAATAGCCAGGACATGGAAACAACCTAGATGTCCATCAGTAGATGAATGGATAAGAAAGCTGTGGTACATATACACAATGGAATATTACTCAGCCATTAAAAAGAATACATTTGAATCAGTTCTGCTGAGATGGATGAAACTGGAGCCGATTATACAGAGTGAAGTGAGCCAGAAAGAAAAACACCAATACAGTATACTAACACATATATATGGAATTTAGGAAGATGGCAATGATGACCCTGTGTGCAGGACAGCAAAAAAGACACAGATGTGTATAGTGGACTTTTGGACTCAGAGGGAGAGGGAGAGGGTGTGATGATTTGGGAGAATGGCATTGAAACATGTATAATATCATGTAAGAATCGAAATGCCAGTCTATGTCTGATGCAGGATATGACACGCTTGGGGCTGACGCGCGGGGATGACCCAGAGAGATGTTGTGGGGAGGGGGGTGGGAGGGGGGCTCATGTTTGGGAACGCATGTACACCTGTGGTGGATTCATGTCAATCTATGCCAAAACCAATACAGAATTGTAAAGTAAAAATTAAAAATAAATAAATTAATTAAAAAAAATAAATTGCTGGTGGTGGCAATGGTAATGTTGTTAAGTTTGCAAAGGAAAAGCTGCATCAGATATTAGGGAACCAATGTCTCCTTTTTTACCCTATGGATTAAGAAATCTTAGAGCAAGAAAGCATTAACGAGATATCACTAATGTTTACTGCAATCTGGTTTGCAGGGATGATAATGCTTTAAGGTAACGTCATAGGTTTAAAAGGAAACAAAAAAAATTAAAGTCTATACTATACAATAAAATTAAACTTCCTCAAAGTATGGAGTGAATTTCAGAGGGCTCCCTGACAAACACTGATAAAAGTTATGAGTACTATTTACTGTCCAATAAACTAAATTGGATTCACAGATCACTTGACTACTTGGAGTACAACGATAAGCACTAGTAAACAACAATTTTATCTAATTTAAACAGAACACTTTTCTTTATTGAGGCATTTACCAATCTCTCTTGCACTTAAAAGTAGATTAAAATGTATAAACGTAAGGTTAATTACCTCTTTGAAGCAAACCTCTCAATTACAATATTTTATATTGCTTTTTAAGCTTGGTTGTACTCCTTACTATTTTTTATGAACATAATTTGTAGCATCAGATTTATGAAAAGTTGCAGGAATAGTTTAAGGATCATACTCATACCTATAAGTAGATTAAAAAGAATGGCACAACCCTATTAAAAAATGATAAAGATCCTCTTTCCAAACAGGCTGGTGTCTGTCATCTAATACTGAGCCGATTACTGCTAATTCCTCTCAGAACTGGTTCTACTAATAATCCTTAGTTGCTGCTTCCATTTTCCTGTCCAAAGTGTCATTCTAAATGTCTATTACTCTTCTGAAGTCACCAAATAATTTTCACCATGAGAGGATAGAATAGAAGCCATTAGGTGTCAAGTCTTTATACTTTGCTAGTTATGTTGAACTACTAGACAGTTCTTCAAATGATACCAAACCCCCCCGCCAAAACCCAGCATCTTTGTTTCTGAGACTGGAAGAAGATGAGAGATAATTCAATTTAAGAAAACCATCTTGTACAGCTTCAGCGGATACTATTGACACTCTAGTTTACGTAAATGGCACCTGCTAGACTTGGTCTGTTTACAGTCCACAATACCACTTATACTTCCTCAGATGACCCAGAGACAAGATTCAAATTGGTCAGGCTGTAGAGGTCAGTGCTGCAAGGCCGGTGTCCTTAACTGTGTAGGGTATGACTTCTTGACATTGGTTACATCTGGAGAGAAGAAATTCAGGCCTTGCTATTAAAAAAAAAAAAAAGTTTCTGTTTCAATACTGACAAATTACACTAGTATTCCCAAAGAAATAAAGAAGCGTCAATAGGCCAGGTATAAATTTATTCACCTATTTTAATAGCACATTTTAGATAATGTTAAGTAAATGTTCTCTGTGAGCAATATTTGCATCAGCAGTTTAGTTTTTATTTTACCAGAGTGGTAGCTGATAAGGAAAGGGAAAAGCCTTCATGGTTAGCATGAAGCACATTCTGAAAGCTTAGAATTTGAGCGTCTGTGGCTATGGTCCACATTTTCTGGTAGTGATGGCAATACCCTTAATACTTTGAGAGTGAAGGGAACACATACTGGATCATATAGGTGCCTTCCACCTACATCCAGGTACTGTGGTTTGAAAGGTATGCAGACAGAAACACCTTTAACACTGTCAGGGGCACACATTTTCACCTTCTTTACAGAATAAATGCCATTAAGAAATATGAAAATGTGGAGAGCTTCCCTAGCAGTCCAGTGGTTAGGAATCTTCCTGCTAATGCATGGCACACAGGTTCAACCCCTCGTTGGAAAGATCCTGTATGCCATGAGGCATCTAAGCCCAAGACCTGCAACTACTGAAGCCCACGCACCCTAGAGCCTGTGCTCTGCACCAAGAGAAGCCACCGCAATGGGAAGCCCACGCGCTGCAGTTAGAGAGGAACCCCCACTGCTACAACTGGAGAAAACTCGTGCGCAGCAATGAAGACTCCAGCAGAGACAAAAATAGTTTTTTTAAAAAGAAAGAAAATGTGAACATTTTATCTAACATATTCCAAGTCTATGAAGTCACTCTAGACATCATATAATAAAGTCTTTATTAATTATATGTTTACACATTTAGTGGGAAGAAATGGAGATAATTATTGAAATGTAGCAGAAACCCATTATTAGGTACATAATAAATATTTGGTGATTGACTAATGCTGGAATTAAAAGACTTTTAAGCTAGCAAACAAATACATTTTCTCATAAACTAATTTTTAGATATTATTTTAACAAAATAGAGGAAACTTCTGTATTTCTCAAATATTTTCTTAGTGGGTACAACAGGGATTACAATTAATATTCTAAATATATAACAATCTAATTTGAATTGAAACCAAATTAGTTTCAACAACACACAAACCCTATGCTTCCATATTGTTTCTTTTCCCTATTATGATGGTGCTATAAATTGCATCTTTATGCAGATGTGTCCATTAACATATATCTGTAATTACTGTTAAATGTATTGTCTTTTAAATCATGTATGAAAAAAAGAGGAGTTAGAAACTCAAAATACAAGAACACTGGCTATTCACCTATATAATTACATTTACTGGAATTATTTCTTTATATGGCTTTGAGTACTGTCCAGCATCCTTTCATTTCAGCCTGAAGGGTTTCTTATAGGGCAGGGCTACCATTAATGACATCCACTGGATCATCAAAAAAGCAAGAGAGTTCCAGAGAAACATCTACTTCTGCTTTAATGACTACACTAAAGCCTTTGACTATGTGGATCACAACAAATGATGGAAAATTCTTAAGGAGATGGAATTACCAGACCACCTGACCTGCCTCTTGAGAAATCTGTATGCAGGTCAAGAATCAACAGTTAGAACTGGAGTTGGAACAATAGATTGGTTCCAAATCAGGAAAGGAGTAAATCAAGGCTGTATATCGTCACCCTGCTTATTTAACTTACATGCAGAGTACATCATGAGAAATGCCAGGTTGGATGAAGCACAAGCTGGAATCAAGACTGCCGGGAGAAATATCAATCACCTCAGATATGCAGATGATACCACCGTTACAGCAGAAAGTGAAGAGGAACCAAAGAGCCTCTTGATGAAAGTGAAAAAAAGAGAGTGAAAAAGTTGGCTTAAAACTCCACATTCAGAAAACTAAGATCATGGCATCCAGTCCCATCACTTCATGGGAAATACATGGGGAAACAACGGAAACAGTGACAGTCTTTATTTTTTTGGTCTCCAAAATCACTGCAGGTGGTGACTGCGGCCATGAAATCAAAAGACACTTGCTCCTTCGAAGAAAAGCTATGACCAAT
Source organism: Oryx dammah (assembly GCF_014754425.2). Taxonomy (NCBI): domain Eukaryota; kingdom Metazoa; phylum Chordata; class Mammalia; order Artiodactyla; family Bovidae; genus Oryx; species Oryx dammah. Next base: position 29,314,229 of record NW_024070190.1, read on the forward strand.
CTAGACAGCATTTTAAAAAGCAGAGACATTACTTTGCCAACAAAGGTCCAGATAGTCAAAGCTATGGTTTTTCCAGGAGTCATGTATGGATGTGAGAGTTGGACAATAAAGAAAGCTGAGCGCTGAAGAATTGATGCTTTTGAACTATGATGTTGGAGAAGACTCTTGAGAGTCCCCTGGACTGCAAAGGAGATCCAACCAGTCAATCCTAAAGGAAATCAGTCCTGAATATTCATTGGAAGGACCGATGCTGAAGTTGAAACTCCAATACTTTGGCCACCTGATGCAAAGACTCACTGGAAAAGACCCTAATGCTGGGAGAGATTGAAAGCGGGAGGAGAAGGGGATGACAAAGGTCGAGATGGCTGGCTGGCATCACTGACTTGACGGACATGAGTTTGAGTAAGGTCTGGGAGTTGGTGATGGACAGGGAAGCCTGGTGTGCTGCAGTCCGTGGGGTCACAAAAAGTCAGACACAACTGGGCAATTGAACTGACTGACTGACCAGTAATGAACTCCTCTAGCTTTTGTTAACTGGAAATATCTTAATTTCTCCCTCATTTTTGATGTACTATTATAACAGATATAAAACTCCAGTATATATAAACCCTTGTTTTCAGATGGTGAATTACAAATTACCAAAAAAGCTAACCCACCAAGTAGATTTTCCAGATTCACATTGCCTTTTAATTTACTGAAGGTCCAGGAAGATAAAATTGTAGTGTGGGCAAAGATCAATGTTGAGCTCAAGCTAGGAAAGCTTTTCAGAAATTGGTTGCTGATTGTACTTTGATAATTAAATACACAAACCTATGATCCTTTTAGGCTCACCTAATTAGTATCAAATGAGTTTACTTAATTATAGTTGTAAATTAAATGCATAGGGTTTGCCTCATCTCAAATAATTACATGTGCATTGTAATGTGAATTACGGTACATTAATTTTTAGTTTATCGATTACTCCCTAAACAGAGAACAGGACTCATTATGACAGAGTTATTATCATAGCAGTTTGATAAACAGCTCCTAGAAAAGGTTCCTGAATAATGTTTGCATATAAGTTCTTCAAATGTTTTCCCTGAGGTATTTTAAGTGAGAGACATATATATATAGATATGCATGTATATCTATATATATATGCATGCACATAAAATCTCCACTCTCATTCTTCAGAGCTAGAACGTTTTCAAAGTTTATAGCAGAGGCTGTAACTACTTAAAACTTAAAAAAAGAAAGTTTCTAGGCATAATGTTACGTAATTACAGGTCGAAGCATTACCTCCAGCACACCAGTTCTTGGAATCCCTCAGGTGGAGGAAATGATAGGTCAACTGTCATGTTAAGAAAGCTTCTGTTATGTTCACTATACCCAGAACAACCAAAAAATGGGACAAAAACTCTATATATTCTTCTACTCTGTGGATACTTTACTATAGCAATCTTTTTTCTTCCTATGCAATCTTTAAAAAGAAGTGCTAGAAGATGAATGGAGAATTATTAAAGGTATAAATACAGATTAATCAGGGGAAGAAAATATTCTAAATATTGAAATGTTTCAGACCTAATTTCATGAATAGGCGTTTGGTTTTCCTTATATACAAAATAAATCTAAGTAAAAATATGAGATTTTCTTGTTTAAAAGATACAAACTTTTCAGACCAGTCCCTTGCCTGACTTACTTCAAATGTACCTCTTATTTTTCACATTTTCCTGCTCCTGTTTTATTATGAGACAATTCCCACTGACCACACCAATAACTGTTACCGGACTTATATTATTTCCTCTCATTTTTCTTGGCTATTTTGCAATGTGTGCCAAAAGAAACTCCCTGCTTCCGCAGAGCCTGAAGAATGCACTTGGTTGCTTCCTACAAACACTCACATTTTGCTAGTTAGGGACAGTGATGTTATATGGCTTCAAAAAGCAACAAAGGCGATTAAAAAAAAAAAAAGCAACAAAGGCGAAGACTGAACAGATATGTCAAGTTTTCCTCTGCATTTACAATTTCTAACTTTGGCCACCATAGTTTTTTTCTCAATATACTTGTAGTCTTCTGCCATTTCTCCCTTTAAGTATAGAGACTTGAGAGGAAGACCTCAGCATAATAATTCTGTATTAATTCAGCCCAATTTTGGCCTAAAGCAAACATCTAATTACTCGTGATTAATTCTAAAGAACATAACCTACTTTCATGTTCAATGGATCTATGTTAGAATCTAACTAGTGGCTTCCCCTCATTTTTCACTGCCTTTCAGTCTTTTCTGTGTTAACTTAATCCCCAAAGTGACTGAAAAATCATAAACTGCCCTTCTCCTACTGCACAAATTATCTATATTATACAACTCACATTTCAAAGGACTTACATTATTAGTCTTGAATTGTGTGTTCAAATTCAGATTGAATTCAGACCTCTCTGTAATAAATGACAAGATGCATGAGGGTTGCCTATGTAATCTAGGCAACCATAATTATACAATTATTGATGAAGCTCCTGTTGATAAACAATGCAAACATTAGGAAATACTGTTTTGCAATTAAATGGTGAAGAAAGCTGTTTATTGCCTTCCATTCTCTCCACTGTTAATAAGATTGAAGTTGCAGATGTTCTTGTATGCCGCATTGATGTTAAATGGTGCATGATGCTCTAGGTGGTTCCCATAACCTTGCTTTGTCTACTATGAACTGACTCAATTGATATGATAATAGAGAAAAGAGCTGGGCTGAACTGGCACAATTTGCATAGCCTTGAAATTTGCGATCGTTGGACAGCCAACTGCTCCTAAAAGTTCTTATTCAGTTGTCATTGACAACAATGTGTTAGACAAATAATATTTTGGAATTAACCAGTCAGGTGGGGACATCAGTTTACTGAAGCTTTTATTCCATCAAACAAGTTACTCATCAAGGCATTTCTAGAGCTAATGACAGGGAATTTATGATATTCCTTGGGATCATTTACTATTAGATTTAACACAAAGAAAGCAGACATCATTCAGGGGGTCACAAAACAGTGGTAGCACTTACAGCTTTTTGACACAGGAATTATATCTCATAAAGCCTATATTTTCATCTCATTATTAAATAAATGTTATATTTTAGAGTAAGGAATGATAAAATCCTGATACTGCTCAAAACTTTCCTCATTAAAAAATTATATGAGAACCCATACAAATATAGTAGGAATCGGTCTGATGCATGAAAATAAAAGGACATGTTAGAGAACCTCAAACACTGAAGAAAAATCCCAGTACATCACAAAAACATTTTGAATAGTAATAGGAGAACAACTAGAGAAACACTGTAACTATAAAAGAGGACTGAGAATCTCTGAGTTTAGAATTTAAGAGCATACATGATGAATGAAAAGATAAGAGACAGTAAATGGGTGCACAATGAAACAATGAAGAACAGAGATGTGCAAATAAATGGGAAAAATGTTATTAAAGTTTTTTTAAAAAAAAAACCATAAAAATAAAAATCCTAGGAAAGCTAGGATGAAAATTTTAGTGCTAATGAAGGTATAATACAAAACAGAGAACAACTGGGCTATGCTGTAATACCGAGAGGTCAATATGAAAGATTTAACTCCCTGAAAAACAAATTCCATTATCACTACTGGGAAAAGAGGTGGGGCAAAGGAAGTTAGAGAAACACCAGATGGAAGAAACTGTGCGCACACAGAATTAATGTTTTAAAGAAGAGCAATGCGAGTGGCTTTTAAAGTAATTAGCCTCCAATTAAAATAAATAAATTTAACTAAAAAAAAAACCCATTCTCTACCTTAATTTAAGGTTTAAAGAACAGCATGTTCTGACTTTTTTGTTGTTAGTGTAATTTATGATAAATTTAGGATATAACCCCAAATTACAATAAGACCATTAGTTTTATCTCAAGAAGACTAGACTCTATTTCAAGAAGACTAGAATATAAACCTGGGATGGAAAACAGGTCCACGGATATTGTATTCAGTGCTCCTCCTTACTGGGCTCATTCCTGTGGGGGAACTATTATACATTCTGTAATAAGGACTGTACTTCCTACCTGATTATTATCAGGCCGTATGACTTGCTTCAGCTAATGAAATGTGAGAGGAGATGATGCAAGAGATGTAACAACTACTGTGTAGTTCTTTCATCATGCCTTTACCCCTCTAATGCAACTAACATGCCCCTGATTGGGACTGCCCTTCGGTGTTGATCCCAGGCAGGAGAAAACATGGAGTAGGGCCTCAGCTACCAAGTTTTCTTCACTTGAATGCAAGAGAAAAAGAAATATCTATTATTGAATGTCATTAAGATTCTGAGGGTTATCTGTTAGTAGGCTGCTGCCTTAACCTAACCTGGCTAATAAATATATATACAAAAAAAAGGGTAACACTGCATTATTAATCTTAACATTCCAAAATTATGAGATGAAGACTACAGAATAACTGCTTATTTGAATTTGATAATACCTTCACTGTGTCTGAAATGAAATGCAAATCAGATTAAACATTCAACATGTGCTCTTAAAGAGCATCTGGATAATGCAGTACAGATGGTAAAATGTGTCTATGAGGATGCCCTTTCAGGGTTATCTCTACTCCCTAACAGTTTCTCTAGCAACCCAGAAGAATAGAGAAATAATACTTTGAGTTTAAGCAGGTTTTAGGGGCTTCTGATAGTAAGAGATTAAGTAATTTGGACCAACTATCCCATGAAGAAGGATTAGAATGGGCAAAAAATATCCTTAAAATGTGCTTGAAGGTACTGATGCCGTAACAAAAGAATGAAAAATTACCAGGGTAGGACATAAGGGATAATAGAGCCCAGAGAGGTGAGTCTGATGTTTGATATTGCTGGAGGACAAAACTTGGAATCTAGACCCTATAAAGTGAGATGGCCCTGGTAAAACCTCTTCATATTAAGTCTGGAACCCAAAGGACTGCAGCTAGGTTTAGGGTATACAGGAGGTAGACAGGCCTAAGCAATGGACTGTGGTTTATTTATTTTTTTATGTTATATATCATTTTAATTTTATTTTTTTACTTTACAATACTGTATTGGTTTTGCCATACATTGACATGAATCCACCACAGGTGTACATGAGTTCCCAACCCTGAACCCCCCTCCCACCACCCTCCCCATATTATCTCTCTGGGTCATCCCAGTGCACCAGCCCCATATGTATACTATCATGTAAGAAACGAATCACTAGTCTAAGTTCGATACTGGATAGAGGATGGACTGCAGTTTATACTCCAATCATCTAAATACCTAAATTTAGATCAAGATGCTTCTAGTATTCTAGTGGACTCATGCTTACCAAAAGAAAACATGAATTAGCCTATACCTCGAATTATTTCTACAAAGGATTTTCCAAATACAAAGTCTCAAACACAATATAAAAACAGTAATATAAGAAGAGCAAGAAATTAAAACCACCAGAAATTATACAACAGAAAGTAGCCCAAAGTGGTCCAGATAATGAACCCGTCAAACAGAAACTCTGAAATGACTGTACTTACTGATTACAAGTTAAAAACTGAAGATTTTAGCAGAGGACTACAAAGTATGAAAAATAGGTAAGAATTTCATAGGTTTAAACAAAAATTGAAAATAAGAATTCAATGAATACTATTTAAAAGAAACTCAGATGCAGCTTAGAAAAGAATTAGTGAACTGGAAGATAGGTCAAAAGAAAATATCCAGGATGAGACACAGTGAAGATAGGTAAGATGGATAGCTACTGAAAGCAAAATTAGAACCAATGCAGAGATTTATAAGGTGGTAAATTTCTGTTTAACAGAAAGAAGAATTTTCTAACAATCTAGGGTTTATAAAACCAAAATGAACAATCTGCTAGGCAGTGCATGTTTTAGAAAGGATTCTTGAATTGAGTTGGGAATGAAATAAGATGATTCCTATACCCTTTTAAAGACCTTATGATTTTATAAGAATTCAGAGAAAAAGTACAATATAATCCTATATATATAAAATTATGTACTATAGGCATGCAAGCACTCAGTAGAAGGATGTCTGAAAGGATAAGCACTAAATTCTTAACATCTGTTTGCTGAATGGGGAAATTTGAGTTGACATTTTATGTATGAAAATATGCTGAGATTGTCATCAGTAACTGGGAAATATACTTTTGGGTTCTAGGACATATATAATACTTTTAAAGATTGGGGACCCCAAATGCCATTTGTTTATGTGGTTATATTTATCAATACTTACTGTATTAGAAATTTTAAAAGAGGGTGGAAAAAATTTACTAATATACCTATTAAATTTTAAAATATTTTAATAAAAATAATATATTCCAAATAAAAATATTATTGAAAACTTGCATTTACATTTTTGCTAATCACTTTAATGTCTGGTTTAATAAAAGATAGCAGGGTTTTCATATTTACTTCAGTATTAAATCTGTTGCTGTATTACACATTATGCACTCTCTGGAAAACTCTACTGAAATTAAGTCATAAAGACAATGTCTTAGTATTATTGTGAAACAGTTTTGCCTTCATGGAAGACACTCTGAGAGTGTCCTGGACACCTCCAGTGGGTTCACACCTTGAAAACTGCTGTATCAAAGTAACGGCTATAGATGTCCCTATGCTGGGATGGTGCAACTGCTCACTCTGGACGAGCTGTAACTCAAAGAACATGTCATTTTTGCTATGCTCACAGCTGTGTTTAGTGGGACAGGCCAGTAAGGAGTTCATTCTCTGCAGCTTAGAAAGTAAAAGATCCCAAGTGTTTAGATGAAAGCAAGCTGGCTAAGAAGAATGTTTTAGACTTCCCTAGGCAGATAACGTGTCATTGTAGTGATCCCTTTATATAATAATAGGCCTGAGTTAATTAACCCAACCTATGATTTCTCTGTTGTTATAGCAAACAAAAGTAAAGTTTGCTATAAATGCTCTAGATAAAGTATACTGGATGAGGCCTAAAGTGGGAGAACTAACAAAGGTCTCCAAAGTGATCATACTCTGATTTCCATGTTGGAATCCTGGTAGCTTAAGACCGAGATATATAAGCCCAACACAAGACAGATGGAAATCTGAAGCCTGCCTAGCATGGCAGTTGCCCTTTTCTAGAAAAGCACACGTGCACACACACACATGCACGCACACACGGTCTAAAGTGTACACTACCATGAAAGGACTGATTTAGCCTATTTTATAAGAAATGATATTAACAGGCTGTTGAACTTCTCTCTTACTAGGCTGACAGTTTTGAGGATTTTAAAGAATCTAGTCACAAGTATTATAAATACCATTTCTTCCTTAATTGGGAATCACAGGGCTCCTCTACTGCAGATAATTTACTGTAATACTTTGATGACAAGGTATTTTTATCCTTTTCTTCCAAGCTGTTAAACACTGACTTTGAAATATCATTTTATTTACTTATTTTTATCTCAGTTCCCCAACCAGGGAATGAAACCAGGACATGGCAGTGAAAGCCTGGAATCCTAACCACTAGGCCACCAGGGAACTCTCTGAAGTATCATTTTATGTTTCAGTGATGCTTTTGAACTGTGGTATTGGAAAAGACTCTTGAGAGTCCCTTGGACTGCAAGGAGATCCAACCAGTCCATTCTGAAGGAGATCAGCCTTGGGATTTCTTTGGAAGGAATGATGCTTAAAGCTGAAACTCCAGTACTTTGGCACCTCATGCGAAGAGTTGACTCCCTGGAAAAGACTCTGATGCTGGGAGGGATTGGGGGCAGGAGGCGAAGGGGACGACAGAGGATGAGATGGCTGGATGGCATCATGGACTCGATGGACGTGAGTCTGAGTGAACTCCGGGAGTTGGTGATGGACAGGGAGGCCTGGCGTGCTGCGATTCATGGGGTCGCACAGAGTCGGACACGACTGAGCGACTGAACTGAACTGAACTGAACCTTTAAAGTAAAAAGTCTGAGAGAATGGTCCCTCTGATATAAGGTTTATGTTGTAGCCCCCTAAGAATTCTTTTAACACTTACATTTCATTAATATATAGACCAGGGCTTCCCTGGTGGTCTAGTGTTAAGAATCTGCCTGGCAATGCAGGGACATAGGTTGGATCCCCCGTTAGGGAAGATCCCACATGCTACGGAGCAACTAAGCCCATGCACCACATCTACTGAGTCAGTTCACTAGAGCCGGACAGCTGCAGCTACTGAGCTCCCGTGCCTAGAGCCTGTGCTTTGCAACAAGAAAAGCCATCTCAATGAGAAGCCTGCACACCACAATTAGAGAACAGTTCCCACTCAGCACAACCTGGGAAAACCCGCATGTAGCAATGAAAACCCGGAGCAGCCAAAAATATATAAATCTTAACAAAAAATCTAGACCAGAGGTTGTCCAACTATGGCTTATGGGCCACATCTAGCTATTTCCATTTGATTATGTACTGTTATATAGGGGTACTTTCATACTAGAGGCAGAGTTAAACAGCCTCAACTGAGATCATATATCTTGACCCTGTATAGAAAGGTTGCTGACTCCTGATCTAGACGTATAGACCATTAGAGCAATCTGGACACATAGACCATTAAAATTGAAAGATACAGTAGAGATTCTCTAGTCAGTCCTTTCATTTCATAGTTGAATAAAATAAAACCCAGGGAATAAAAAGGCAGCACCCGGAGCACACAGAAGACAAGTGGAAGCTCCTAGCACACAGAATTCCCACTTTGCTATTTTCTAGCCCACTCTTTCCACACTAGGAATGCTCTGCCTAAATCAAGAGTCCTGCCGAGTCTCTTAAAAGCCACATATGGTCTTGGCACAGAAATTGTTTTTTTTAACACCTGGGTAACCAGGCTGTGTCGGTCCCAGGAGTACAGCAGTGCCCTTAGCATCAGCTCTAGCTAACCCCTGAGGAGTTACATCTGAGAGAGAGCTACTTTCAAGGCCCTGCCTCATTAGTCCCTGCTGCCACCAATCTAGCTCAGAGAAAATTGATCCTTCCCTCATGTCTGCTGAACCAAGGCCAGTCTTGGGGAAAGAGGTTTTGTTCATCGAGGATTTGTTAATTAAGTCGTCACTGTACTAATGAAACCCCAGAGCTTCAGACACTAGTAGTCTATATTACTTTAGGGTAACTAAATTTGTATACTTAATTAAAAGGCTTGTGTTCTTTTAAAAACAACATAATTTTAAATATATATAGAAATAAGCTATGGAAAACACACAGTACTTATCATCTTACCCCCACCTCCAACATAATCACTTTTGCTGTTTTGACTGTAGTGGCAGGTAATTTAATATTCTGATTTTTGTATACTATTGAAAAGTCCTCAAATTTTAAGTAATGATGTTTCACAAAATGAACAAACACTTTGCATTGTTCATCTAACACAATACATAAGGATAGTCTAAAATTGCTGTATCATTTTCAATGGTAGCATTAAGTATATAACATACTTTATCCATTCCATCAAGGTTTTGTTTAATTTTTACTATTATGCATAAAAACTGATATAGCTGTCTTCACACATAGTCTTACTTTGATTAAATTTTAAGAACTTAAAATACTGTATTAAAGGATATGAATATTTTCACTTATTTGTATTTTAGTAACATTATATAGGCATCTGATTGACTACACCCCCAAGCATCAAATATCAATTCTTTTAAAAGATCCTCTTATACCACATATCCTCAGTTGATCTTTTATCAAAGTCCTTATGTATTCTAACACATCTATGTTCTACCAATAGAATTAACCTTAAAAGCTAGAGTTCAAAGAAAGAAAAAAAGAAAAACCAACCAACCAATCTAGAGTTCACATTAGTCTCAACCACAACTAGGATGATGGACTTTCCTGGTGGCTCAGATGGTAAAGAATCTTCTTGTAATCCCTGGGTTGAGAAGATCCCCTAGAGAAGAAAATAGCTACCCATTCCGGTATTCTTGCCTGGAGAATTCCAGGGACAGAGGAGCCTGGTGGGTTACAGTCCATGGAGTGGCAAAGAGTCAGACATGACTGAATAACTAACACTTTCACTTTACAGCTAGTATGAAACTGTGAGAAAGCCATTAATAGTTCAGTAGTTTTAAAAAAGCTCATTAATAAAAGCAAAAGTGTATAAAGGTAAGAAAAGTATTTAAAATATTTATTATGATCTGGGGCACTTGAGACATTGATCTTTCTGCATCTCTCATAAGGAAAAACTACTCAAACTAAGGTGGTACTGATGTATTATAAAACCTGCTTGAAGGCCAATTTAATATCCAGTCCGCGAGAAATACATTCTCAAAAAAAAAAAAAAAATTATCCAGAATCAACCGCTAGGCTTCTCTGTCCACGGAATTCTCCAGGCAAGAATACTGGAGTGGGTTGCCATTCCCTTCTCCAGGGGATCTTCCTGACCCAGGGATTGAATCTTGGTCTCCTGCATTGCAGGCAGATTCTTTACCACCTGAGCCACCAGGGAAACCCCAGCACAGATTCACAAACACACAAATCTGTACTTAATAAAGCATATTATTTTAAGACTCTAGTTAAAAAATCACTACACTCAATTCATTATAATTCAGGTAACCTAGATTAGTTCAAATTGTGTATATCCACTTAAAAATGACTAGATCTTTTTAAATATAAATAATGGTGCAGGACCCCAAATATTATATCTGACCATTCTAAGATTAATTTCTTTTAATAACAGCTGCACTAAGCTATGATTTGAAACATACTGAAACCTATGGCTTGGGACCCTCTACTAGAGTTTTTGTAAGTGGACAAATGTTTCCTAGAGCAAAAAAAATACAAAGAAACACTAAGAAACTAAAAATAACTGCATGCATGCATAGCTGGGGCAAATTACGAACAATATACAAAAAGGCCAAGCCCCAGTTGCTACTTCTGAGGTACCAGAGCAAAAGAAGGGTAGTGCAAATGATCCCTGCCCACAGCACCACCAAGGGGGCAGGTAGACCACTTAAGCCACCCGTTGAGCCCCAGCCACTGCCCCTACCCTCACTCCATTAATGGGACCAGCTCATCCCCACACTGGGCACTGGGGAGTGATAAAGGGAACTTGTTTTCATTCCCTGTGCTGCGGTATGAGTCCTAGTAAATCTTGGCCTGGATTTCTCCTCTGACCTCTTATCAATTTCTATTGATTAAAGAGTCCAAGAACCTAGGTAAGTAACAGATTGACATCTGGTAAACTGCACATTTAAAGTGTATAATTTGTTAAGTATGTAGTATGTATATATCCATGAAACTATCACCATAATCAAGACAATAAACATATCTATTACTTTCACAATTACCCTGGTGTTTTTTAATAAGCTTCTCTTTTTCTGTCCCTTAGTTCTTAGACAACCACTCATAATGGATCCATATTATCAAACTTTGATTTGGATTTTTAATCAATTACTGTGTTATTTTTCAGGTAATACTGACCGCAGTCAGTGGATTGTGTCTCCAAAAATGGATGTGTAACCTGAACAATAGAGGTTCTTCTGTCGGAAAATTTCTGAGCTACGGATTCATTGGACCAACAGCAGATTCAAGCATCTGCTAAATGCCAGTCTTCTGTGGAGACTGCCAGCCTTGTCATATATTAACACATAATTATAGATCTAGCATTAGCTGATAATTGGTGGTTCTTGAAACAACAGTATTTTAAAACAAATGAAAGAGGAATTAATTTGATAATTTAGATCCAAACCTTTGGAACATTCATAGCAGTTCTGTTTCTCATTTAGTTACCCTATTTCTTTTCTTCTGAGTTAAGAAAAATTCAGGTAAATTTTCTTTTATTTTACACATTGTAATTTTGAAAAAACAAAACAAAACAACTTTGCCAATGGTCAATAATCAATTCTAGGTTGTTTGTTGGCTTTAAAAACCTATGATGAGTGTATGATATTCAGAATTTCACCGATGAAACACATTTAGTGCTCAAACATACATAAAAAAATACTCGCTGGGTATTTTAGGTACACTCAGATGAAAAATATCTATAGGCTACATAATTCTTAACACGGAGTTTCCATTTGTCTGTATTATCATTCTTCTACTTACTCATACTTAGAATCTTAGGGTAATTTTTGCCTACTTACATAGTCATAATTTCTATTAAGCCTTCTTTAATGGTACCTTTTGCCTTTAGCAATGGAATCCTTCTTTTGTCTTTCTAGCTCCTTGTGCCTGTGGCTTAGCCTGGACACACAGACATACTCTATCACGCCCTCAAGGCAAGATGCTCTACTCTTGTTTACTTAGTCTTTTGCTCGCCAAACTGCAAATGCTCACCTAATGTTTAATCTTGTATAAAACACTTATTAGACTCTTCCATACAATTAGTTGATTCCTCATCCTGTGTCCTTAACACCTTAAGCATTCATCTGTTAAAACTCTCCTTACAACAAACTGCGATTATTTCTCTATACTTCTATTTCATATATTGTGAGTTCCCTACCCAGTGCCTGGAACATAGTAGGTCCTCAATCCCTGTATATGGAATAAATAAATTTTATTACCTTCTTTCTCATTAAATTCCCACCATTCTAGTTCAAATCCTTATAGGTACACATCTGAATCGCTGTTTCCAAATAAGTCTGCCTGATTATAACCTCTCTCCCCTCCATTTGATCTTATATCCTAGCATGAAATTACATCCCCTAAACTACTGTTCTTATCACATGATTCCTCTGCTCAAAACTCTTTTAACAGCTCCTTACCTCCTTTGAAGTTGGAGCCATCTAACTGTAACCTAAAGTTAAATATTTTCTTTGTCATCTATTAATTTTCCTTACAAAAACTTTACACTAGACAGATAAGAAGTACTTGTTTTCTCTGAAGCATTCTGTAATAACCATTTTTGCTACATTATTCTTTAACAACTAGGTTTTCCACTGATTATAAACCATTTGAAAGTAAACTTTTTATTTAAGTATAACATATTTAAAAGGGGTATAAACTGTAAGCCTGAGGCTGGAAGTACTGACTCTAAGACTAAATGGAGACAGAGAGGGTTCCAGGGAACCCTAACAAATCCAGCTTGCAGGCAACACACTAATTGAATGCAGTCATACAAGTGACTACTGTCAAGACCAGTAGAAGAATTGCTCACTTAAGCCTATTCTTGATTACAGAATCATTAATAAAACTTTTTTTAAAGCTACTAATCTGTGCAGTGGTATGTTATATGGTAACATTACCTTTTTGAAATTACTAATCCCCTCCAAAGATAACCTGACTTCTATCTCCAATGACTTTATACACACACACACACACACACACACACACACACACACACACGGAATCATATAGTATGCACCCTATTGTTTACAAAAAAGTGACTTTATTTCACCTTCATGCTTGAAGAAAAATTTTGTTGGACACAAAATTCTGGATTGGCAGGTTGTTTGAGTACCTGGAAGATTTCCCATTCTCTTTTGATCCTCAACGCTTCTGATGAGAAACCTGTAATTATTCATTTAATGTTTCCTCTGTATGTAATGTGCTATTTTGCTTTAGCAACTTTCTCTTCTTTATGTTTTGTTTTCAGTAGTTTTATAATATGTTTAGTTTTGATTTTCTGTGTATTTATTCTGTTTGTGGTATACATTGAGCTTTCCAAATCCTTAAATTCATGTTTTTAATCAGAATTATGAAACATTCAACTATTATTCAATCAAACATTTCTCTTGCCCCATTTTCTCTCTCCCTTCCTTCTGGGATTTTAAATACATACGTTAGGCCCTTTGAAATTGTCCCAAAGGTTATAGAAGGTCTGTTCATTCTGTTTCAGTCTTTTTTTCTCTTTATTCCTCAAATTTGATAATTTCAATAGATCTGAATTCTAGTTTGCTAGCTCTTTTATCATCTCTAAATTGCTCAGAGCAGGTAGTGAATTTTTAATTTCAGAAGCTGTACTTTCAGTTCCAGAATTTCTATATTTAAAAGTTTCTATATCTCTGCTGAGATTTTCTAATTGTTCATTCATATGAGCATATTTTACATCATGGAGTATACAGTTAAAACAATTGCTTTAAAACTCCTATCTGCTAATTCCACATCAGTGTCATTTCAGAGCTTGTCTCCATTGATTGTTTTTGCTTTTCAGCATGAATGTTTCTTTGTAATCTGAGATTATATCCTGAATATTGTGCACGGAATGTGAAACAGAGGTTGGGCAATCTATAACCAGAGGGCCAGTCATTTACTTTTCTAAATAAAGTTTTAGTGGAATGCAGCCAAGTCCATTTGTTTACAGATTTTCTATGGACAATTTTACATTACAATGGCATAGTTGAGTAGTTTCAACTAAGACCACAAAGCAAGGCCTACAACTCTATATTTATTCTTGCGCCCTTTAAAAAATAGTTGGTTGACCTCTATTGTAGAGATTGGGCATTTATGTATTTCTGAAGAGGATTAATTTTTTTTTTTTTTAAGTAAGCAGTTGGTGGTGGTGGTTTAGTCGCCTTTGAGCCACAACTGATGAAGCCCACACACCCTGGAGTGCTCAGCAGCAAGAGAAGTCACCGCAGTGAGAAGCCCACACCCCAGAACCAGAGAGTAGCCCCTCATGGCCACAACTAAGAAAAACAACTGTTCTTTACCGAGCGATGAGGGAAGCCCATCACTATTATTACCCCATTTTTTAAAAGAACGTACGGAAAGGACAAGACTTTAGTCCCCAACTAGTGGCACTAAAGCAGCAGCAGAAAGCAGGAAATGGGTGTGGCTGTGTGCCCACTAAGCAAGCAGTTAAACTTAGCTAAACTCAAATTCTAAACTCCTGGTTCCAGCAATGGACAGTAACAGAAATTGTCATTCAGTTCTTTTAGCTTTGGTTGAGCTGCTGGAGCTTGTCTGTATATGTGTAATTTGGGGTCATACAAATCTCTTCCTTCTCCATGACTGCAGGACCTTTACGCAGTTTCAGGCTACTTTGCTATGGTTCTTTCCTTTCAGGAATTTCTTTGCTCACTTTCTGCCTGATGTAGTCACCCCAAACTCTTTCTCTGCTCCTGAAGTCTGTAAGACTGCATGTATATTCTCTTTCAGTTTCCACCTGATTTTCATTGTTTTCCAGTATCTCCCAGTAATTTTTTTAAAAGAATATTTATTTATTTATTGGTTGTACAGTCTTTGTTGTTGCATGAACTTTTTTCTTAGTTGTGGTAATGAGGGGATACTCTCTGGTTCTGGGGTATGGGCTTCTCATTGCGGTGACTTCTCTTGCTGCTGAGCACTCCAGGGTGTGTGGGCTTCATCAGTTGTGGCTCAAGGGTTCAGTAACTGTGGCTCCCAGGCTCTAGAGCACAGGCTCAGCAGTTATGATGAACGAGCTTAGCTGCTCTGCGGCATGTGGGAATCTTCCCAGACCGGAGATCAAACCCACATCTCCTGCAATGGAAGGTGGATTCTTCACCACTAAGCCACCAGGAACACCCTAGTATTTTCTTTTCTAATATTTTTCCAGAGTTATAATCGCTACCTGAGAAAGGATTGGTTTGATAGGAGCTATTTCTATTCTAAGATGAAAGTTAGTATCTACTCCTTTGAGTCTGACTATAATTGGTAGGACCTCTGTGAAGTAGTATGGAGCAATATTCAAGTTATATCATTCACTGAAAAAAGCAAAGTGCAAACAAGTATCAACAGTATGCCACCTTTCACATGAAAAGAAAAGGAAATAATAAAACATTCATGTATCTGTTCCTTTGGGCATAGAGAAGTATAAAAATGAAATGTCCATCAATCAATGAATGAATAAATAAAATGTGGTATCTTCCCAACCCAGGGATCAAACCCAAGTCTCCCACATTGCAGGCAGATGCTTTAACCTCTGAGCCAACAGGGAAGACCATATTTATATATAGGTGGGTTGAATAGCACCTACCCAAAATTCACATTCATTTGGAATCTCAGGCTATAACCTTATTTGGAAACAGGATGCTTGCTGATTATTTAAAATAAGATCATACTAGATTAGAGTAGGTCCAAAATTCAGTGACTGAAGTCCTTATAATAAGAGGTGAAGTGAAGTGAAGTAAAAGTTGCTCAGTCATGTCTGAATCTTTGCAACCCCATGGACTATACAATCCATGGAATTCTCCAAGCCAGAATACAGGAGTGGGTAGCCTTTTCCTTCTCCAGGGGATCTTCCCAACCCAGGGATCGAACCTAGGTCTCCTGCATTGCAGGCGGATTCTTTTTTTAAAATTAATTTTTTTTAAATGAAGGATAATTGCCTTATAGAATTTTGTTGTTTTCTGTCAAACCTCAACATGAATCAGCCATAGGTATACACATATCCCCTCCTTTTTGAACCTTCCTCCCCTCTGCAGGCAGATTCTTTACCAGTTGAGCCACAAGGGAAGCTCACTAAGAGATGAGGATGCAGAGAAATACATAGAAGAAGTCCAGATGAAGACAGAGGCAAAGACTGGAGTGATTCAGCTACAAGCCAAGGAATGTTAGCACTGCTGAAGATTAATTGCCAAGAGCTACCTGAAGCTAGAAAGAGGCAAGAAAAGATGGACGTGAGTCTGAATGAACTCCGGGAGTTGGTGATGGACAGGGAGGCCTGGTGTGCTGCAATTCATGGGGTCGCAAAGAGTCGGACATGACTGAGTGACTGAACTGAACTGAACAGAAGGGAACATTTCATGCAAAGATGGGCACAATAAAGGACAGAAATGGTAGAGACCTAGCAGAAGCTGAAGATATTAAGAAGAGATGGCAAGAATACACAGAAGAACTGTACAGAAAAGATCTTCACGACCCAGATAATCACGATGGTGTGATCACTCACCTAGAGCCAGACATCCTGGAATGTGAAGTCAAGTGGGCCTTGGGAAGCATCATTATGAACAAAGCTAGTGGAGCTGATAGAATTCCAGCTGAGTTGTTTCAAATCCTAAAAGATGACGCTGTGGAAGCACTGCACTCAATATGCCAACAAATCTGGAAAACTCAGCAGTGGCCACACAACTGGAAAAGGTCAGTTTTCATTCCAATCCCAAAGAAAGGTAATGCCAAAGAATGCTCAAACTACCACACAATTGCACTCATCCCACACGCTAGGAAAGTAATGCTCAAAATTCTCCAAGATAGGATTCAACAGTATGTGAACTGAGAACTTCCAGATGCTCAAGCTGGATTTAGAAAAGGCAGAGGAACCAGAGATCAAATTGTCAACATCTGCTGGATCACAGAAAAAGCAAGAGAATTCTAGGAAAGTATCTACTCTGCTTCACTGACGATGCTAAAGCCTTTGACTGTGTGGATCACAATTGTGAAAAATCCTTCAAGAGATGGGAATACCAAACCACCTGACATGCGTCCTGAGAAATCTGTATGCAGGTCAAGAAGCAACAGTTAGAAATGGGCATGGAACAACAGAGTGGTTCCAAATCAGGAAAGGAGTACATCAAGGCTGTATATTGTCACCCTGCTTATTTAACTTATATGCAGAGTACATCATGCAAAATGCCGGACTGGGTGAAGCACAAGCTGGAATCAAGATTGCCGGCAGAAGTATCAATAATCTTAGATATGCAGATGACACCACATTTAAGGAAGAAAGTGAAAAAAAACTGAAGAGCCTCTTCATGAAAGTGAAACCGGAGAGTGAAAAAGTTGGCTGAACACTCAAAATTCAAAAAAGGAAGATCATGGCATCCAATCCCATCACTTCATAGCAAACAGATGGGGAAACGATGGAAACAGTGACAGACTTTATTTTCTTGGACTCCAAAATCACTGCAGATGGTGACTGCAGCCATGAAATTAAAAGATGCTTGCTCCTTGGAAGAAAAGCTATGACCAACCTAGACAGCAAATTAAAAAGCAGAGACATTACTTTGCCAACAAAGGTCTGTCTAGTCAAAGCTACGATTTTTCTAGTAGTCATGTATGGATGTTGAGAGTTGAACCATAAAGAAAGCTGAGCGCCGAAAAATTGATGCTTTTAAACTTTGGTGATGGAGAATACTCTTGAGAGTCCCTTTGACTGCAAGGAGATCCAACCAGTCAATCCTAAAGGAAATCAGTCCTAAATATTCATTGGAAGGACTGATGCTGAAGCTAAGGCTCCAATACTTTGGCCACCTGATGTTAAGAACTGACTCATTGGGAAAGATCCTGATGCTGGGAAAGACTGAAGACAAGAGAAGGGAATGACGGAGGATGAGATGGTCAGATGGGATCACCGACTTGATAGACATGAGTTTCAAGAAGCTCCGGGAGTTGGTGATGGACATGGATGACTGGTGTGCTGCATTCCATGAGGTCAGAAAGAGTTGGACATGACTGAGTGACTGGACTGAAAAAGGAATGAGGTGCTGATATTACATGGATAAACCTCTAAAATACAATACTAAATGGAAGAGGACCAATATAAAAGGGAATGTATTGTTTAAAAGTATTATACATTGAGAATATAAATTTAAAAATTTACACAAAAATATATTGTGTATATCTTTCCATGTTAATAAAAACACCTTCATTACTAAATCAATTTCTGCCATATGGATATATTAATAAATTCAAAAACTCCTAAGACAAAAGGCATAGATAGAGAGACAGGTTATTGGTTGCCAAGAGCTGAAAGAGAGAGGAACTGAGGAAAAATGGTATGTTTTGGGGTGAAGAAAACTGATTGTAAATAATATTAAAAGTGACTGTAGTGACGATCACACAACTTTATGAATATATCCCCAAGACAAAATTACACATTTTAAATGAGTAAATGGTATGGTATGTGAATTCTATCTCAATAAGCTATTAGGACGGAGAAGGCAATGGCACCCCACTCCAGTACTCTTGCCTGGAATATCCCATGGATGGAGGAGCCTGGTGGGCCGCAGTCCATGGGGTGGCTAAGAGTCGGACATGACTGAGTGACTTCACTTTCCCTTTTCACTTTCATGCATTGGAGAAGGCAATGGCAACCCACTCCAGTGTTCTTGCCTGGAGAACCCCAGGACGGGGAGCCTGGTGGGCTGCCGTATATGGGGTCGCACAGAGTCGGACACGACTGAAGCGACTTAGCAGTAGCAGCAGCAAGCTATTAGGAAAAAAAGATAAAATACAGGAAGAATAGTCACAAAGTAAAGAGCTCTGCTGCCTACTGGTGGGTAGAAAAAGTATGAAAGAGTGAAAACTGGAATGTGAAAGAAAGGATGAGTGGAGAGAGATACTTCACTCAGTATCTATGTAGTCATGGTAACTTTTAATATATATATATGTATATATATAAAGGTTAACATGAATCAGGATGTGCACGGAAGTCTCTGGTGTTGGACTGAAGTAGACAATACCAATATGAACCCATATTTTAAAAATACATATACACAGATATAGAATTAGATAGATGTGTTTATATATTCACACATTTTCTAATCTCATCCAAAGAAATCTAAAAATGAGAAAATCCAGTAGAAATGAGATTGGCCAGTGCCAATAAAAGGATCAAAGGCTTCTTAGAGAAATGGCTGATCCCATGGCCAGGGCTAAGTACAAGATGATCTTGGAATATCTTGTGTCAGAACATAAGGAAATAAAGAAATGATAGAAGCATGTTGAAAGGGTACAAGAGACAACTTGGAGGTGCTTCCAATGGCCAAATCTAAAACTATCTGAGCAACAAATAATGATACTAATGAATGTGCATCCATAGAATAAAATAAATATCTGTAAGGTCATCCTGATATAAATAAGTAAATGAATAAGGGGAGAAGAGAAAGCTCCTTCTGATGACAGAATTCCAATTAATAAATATACGATGAATAATAAAAATTTAAAAAGTCATTATTTGGCTGACACTACAGTAATCATTATTACTAATCAATCAATGGATGTTAAAATTTGAGGGAAAAAATGTAATGGGGGAGGAGATGAAAGATACAATCTCAAAGTATCATCCCACAAAATACTTTGTTGATTAAGAAGAGAAAAACATTAATTTACAATGGAGAAATGTGAGAGGAACCATCTTATGTAAGTGATCAAAGTTAATGTCACCACCAATGAGGCAAACTGGTATCATATGCCTCCTGATATGATGTACTGAGGAGAGCAAAATATTATCTGTGTGGTATTCTTGCCTAAAAATACATAACGTGAATTTTATCTTGAGGAAACAGTCAAACTCAAATTGAGACATTCTACAAAATAGCTGGGCAGTACTTTTTATGAGTGTCAAAGTCACAAAAGACAAAAGAAAGACTGTAAAACTATGCCAGAGTATAAGAGAATAAGAGGAACTGACTAATGACTAATGCGATGTGGGATCCTGGAATGTATCCTATGCCAGAAAAAGAACATTACTGATAACTGGCAACATATGAATAAGGCCTGTAGCTTTATTAATACTATTAAATCAGTATTAGTTTCCTGGTTTTGATGATTTTAATCTAATTACATGAAATATTAAAGTTTAGGAAAGCTGGGTAATTAATATATGGAAGATCTCTATTATTTTTAACAACTTTGCTGCAGAAAATGAGAAGTTAAAAAATTAAGACCAATGCTGTTACAATCATCCTTGTGTATAAATCTTTGTGCATAGGCTAAATTATTCCACAGAATCACTTCCTATAAGTAAAGATACTGAGTCAAATTTATACATTTTTTAAAGATTTTTGATATGTATTTCCAAGCTATCTTCCAGGAAAGTTGTACAAAATTTCTCCCACCAGCAGTGGGTCTCAATTACTTTTCAAATTTCTAAGATGTACCAGATGATCTCTAAGATCATCTCTAGTTCTTATTTGCATCAAAATCTTATTTACATTCCACAAATTAGTTTACATGTTCCCTTTAGAATATATTGTTTCCATGATCACTAGTATAAAATGAATTCATGCTTGCATTATTTCTACAGTGTATTTTTGGGTAAAATTCGTATAATTCTTTCTTATTCTGTTTTCTTGTATATATCTCACCTGCCTTACTCAAGAATAAGCTCTGCCATAAAGGCCATTTATCTTTGTTTCCAACATTACCTCAGCACAGTAGGTCACACATAGCAGTGGTTCAATTTAGCACTGTAGTAGTTAAACAAGTTGCAAGTTGCTTTCTGCCATGACATGTTTGGACAGCTATCTGCTGACATTTTCAGTCCTGATTTTGCTTGCATGAGGTCCTTCTTCATTTTGCTCTGCTTATATCTTTGCTAGTTCTTTGTAGTTCAGGTTGCATTTGCAGAGCTGGGTACCAAGTTTCAGCTAATTCTAATCAGGGCACGATACTTGTCAAGAGTAGAACATGGAATAACAGACATTCAGATGTAAGCAGTGGTGGCCCAAATGTGACCACAAACCTTTTGTTCTATCTTAATAAGTTGTCTTCTGCATCAGTCAATCCTAGGAACTAAACTGAGATTCGGTCTAGATTCCCTATCTTTAGCCCTGAGTATTAGCCTTCCTAATACTCTAGGCTCTATCTTCTAAATCTAGATGGCTTTCACTCCAAGGTGTTTGCTAGGAATTTTAGTATGTGCCAGCTCCTGGGAACCTTCCATTTTAGAAGACCAATGCAGCTTTTATTGGAGAAGGAACTGGCAATCCACTCCAGCATTCTTGCCTGAAGAATCCTAGTTAGAGAAGCCTGGTGAGCTTCAGTCCATGGGGTCACAAGAGTCAGAGATGACTTAGCGACTAAACCAGCAGCTTTTATGTAAAAATAAACCTCTCTGAATGACACTGATTGACTCCTGAGAAAGGGTTCTTCCATTTTCCTGCTACCATTCCTAGCTCATACAATATGTTGGTGGATTCATACTAGAATTCCTCAGGCTGTTATACCCCTGTGGAGACTATACCCAAACTGACTTGACACCAGATTTGCTATCAACTTGTGTAACCAGGACATCTTATTTAAACATCTGCCTCATCTGGGTTAAGTATTTTTTAGTCCATATTGACTTGGCTTTCCTGAGTTTCCTATGTAACTGATCTACTGTGCCTCCTTCTTGGATCATTAATCAACTTCCTATAATTTAACTTACCACAGTTTTGGCTTGTGGATTACAAAAACAGCACAAGAGGTCAATGCCCAGAACCCTCTGGTTGGCATAACTCATCTGGAGAAAAATAATCATCCAATCAGTATCTACTTAATATTTCTGTTTTCCTCTGTTACATAAAATTCAGAATAACTTGATAGAAAAAGCTATGCTTTGAAGCTGAATTGAGACCACCATATACACGGAAACACATGGAAAGCTGAGTTGCAAACAGATCTCAGATTAAATGTCAGTACTGTCAGTGGTGACAAATGCCTCCATGCTTTACAGATAAGCTTACAAGTGGCATGCTGGATTGGGTTCTTGCTATCATGTGTCAAAGAAACCTATTGACTTTCCTTATGATCCACTTCTTAAGTTGATATACCAATGTACAGGTTTCAAGAAGTTTACTACAGCCAACTGTTCCATTAAGGTTGAACACAAACACACCCCTCCTTCTCTCCTTCCCCTCTTTCTCTCCTTCCTCCCCCTGCCCCGCCCACCTGATAGTTTTCTGTACTTACAAAACATCCAACCAAAGAAACTTGAATATAGAGATTCTTTATAGAGTAGTATAAGAATAGAGATTGATGAGCCTGAGATCATTTCAAAAGAAATCTTTTAAAATTACTCTCTGTGTCAAATTTTCAAAGTAGCTAGAGTCCAGGTTTTAAAAAGTTTAAATCTCTGTGGATTTGCTATGAGGGCTTAAGTCTAAATGCATCAACAGATTCCATAATGGTTGACTTGAAAACTGTTTATTTGATCCTAACAAATTATACTGTTGATCTTTCAAATAATCACACTACAGTCTCTAATTTATGGTAAAATCTACTGCAAGATATAGAAAGTGAAGGCCATAGTTTACTTTCTAGAGCTCATGAGCACATTCAGTACAAATAGCAGTTTAGATTGAAATATGAACTTTGCTAAGGGAACTATATAATTGTCCCAGGGAACTACACTTTTTGCCTAGGCCTCCATCCACTGTTCCTCACCTAACTTCTTAAGACCTACACATCCTCCTCTAGGTATCTAAACACCATCAAGAGGGACTAAGAATTTTATTTTATTTTATTTTATTTTTTTTTATTTTTAAATTTATTTATTTATTTTTAATTTTTACTTTACAATTCTGTATTGGTTTTGGCATAGATTGACATGAATCCACCACAGGTGTACATGCGTTCCCAAACATGAACCCCCCTCCCACCCCCCTCCCCACAACATCTCTCTGGGTCATCCCCGCGCGTCAGCCCCAAGCGTGTCATATCCTGCATCAGACATAGACTGGCATTTCGATTCTTACATGTTATTATACATGTTTCAATGCCATTCTCTCAAATCATCACACCCTCTCCCTCTCCCTCTGAGTCCAAAAGTCCGCTATACACATCTGTGTCTTTTTTGCTGTCCTGCATACAGGGTCATCATTGCCATCTTCCTAAATTCCATATATATGTGTTAGTATACTGTATTGGTGTTTTTCTTTCTGGCTCACTTCACTCTGTATAATTGGCTCCAGTTTCATCCATCTCATCAGAACTGATTCAAATGTATTCTTTTTAATGGCTGAGTAATACTCCATTGTGTATATGTACCACAGCTTTCTTATCCATTCATCTACTGATGGACATCTAGGTTGTTTCCATGTCCTGGCTATTATAAACAGTGCTGCGATGAACATTGGGGTACATGTGTTTCTTTCATTTCTGGTTTCCTCTGTGTGTATGCCCAACAGTGGGATTGCTGGGTCATAAGGCATTTCTATTTGCAATTTTTTAAGGAATCTCCACACTGTTCTCCAGAGTGGCTGTACTAGTTTGCATTCCCACCAACAGTGTAGGAGGGTTCCCTTCTCTCCACACCCTCTCCAGCATTTATTGCTTGCAGATGGGACTAAGAATTTTAAAATAATTCCTTGATTAAAATGTGAGTCTCAGAAAGAAATATTTCATAGAAAATTCAGTAACAAAGATTTATCTGAAAAGTTTCACAAAAAATCTACTTTGAATCATAGAATATAATCACATTATACATCATATAAATGTAGACTCTCCAGTGAAGACATATTCCTACAGCTCTACATCTTAGGTGTTTCTACCATTCAGTTCTTTTCCTAAAAAAAATTTTCTAAGTGTTTATTTATGGCTGTTGTGCTGCTTTGTGCACAGCTGTGCTGTTGTGCACAGGTTTGCTGCTGTGCATGGGTTTTTTCCTAGCTGGGGCAAGTCAGGGATACTCTGTAACTGAGGTGAATGGGATCCTCATTGCTGCGGCTTCTCTTGTTGTAGAACATGGGCTCTAGGCACACAGGATTCAGTAGTTGTGGCACATGGGCTTAGCTGCCCTGCAGCACGTGGAATCTTCCCAGGCTAAGGATCAAGCCTACGTCCTCTATATAGCAAGGTGGATTCTCAGCTACTGGACCACCAGGCAGTTCCTACCATTCAGTTCTCAAAACCCTTAAACCAAGAATATCTCCTGGAAATGGAGACATTTCTCAAATGCTACCTGCTGCTTCTATGTGGGTTTAAAAATGGAAAACATATAGCTTATGTTAAACACTAAACACTATTTTGACCTTCTATATCCAACTTTATTATTAGTAGTAATTATTAATATTATCAGAATTTCCATCACTTTATTAACAGAGAGTATCTCCTTAGTATCAATTGCAAATTTTATTAATGTATTACTTACATTTTCCCCCTAATTTAAGGGAAAAGTGCTTAATAAAAACCAGGCCAGCAGCAATTCTTTTTGAGAGCACTTTAGTATAAACTTTCTTCATGACTGAATTCATTAGCCTCTTGCATTAGTCTTTGTTTATCATCTTTAAACCAAGCCAATCTTTATTAATTTTCTAAGGCGTTTTCCCTAGTGCTTTCATCACAGTTTATATATAGCTCGTCTTCTCTACAATTTTTCTAACCCTATCAAATTTGTCTCACTCTAACCCCACGGGATTGTTCATCACTAATACATTTTAGAGGGATTATTGTAGCTTTTATTCTTTGGCATTTAATCTAAAAAAAAAAAAAAAAAAGGATCTTCGTCTTTAGTATTTGTTGATCCCTCTGAAACAGAGCTTTATAAACAAGTGTAAGTATAGTTCCTTTCTTTAACTGAATTATGATAAACTGACCACAAGATGTTTCTCAGCCGAAATCTCTTTCTTCTTAGTATGTACTTTAAGCACTTAATCATGTCCTGTGCAGTACAGCATTCAAAGGCCTATTACAACTTACCATTTCATGCTTACCCACAACCATCTCCATGATATGTAACTTTCTTTGTGATACATCATACCCTTTAAGGCCTCTTTGCCTTTTGATCTTAGAGCTCCATTAACTTAAATTCTTTTGTAATATCAACTTGCCAAAACTGTAAGTATTCTTCAAAGCCTAATTCAAACACCACTTCCTCTGTGAAACTTATAAATTTCTTCATTCTTTATCCTATAAAAATTTGCTCATAAAAGTTGTATACAACTTCTCATGTTGTATTAGTGGGCTATGTCTCTTCTAGATTCCAAGGAAAGGAGATTTTGTCTTATTTTATTTCTTTAATTACAATTTTTGACATATAGAAGGCATTCAATAAAATGACCCTGACTTGAATTCGTTTGTACTGCTCCTTTACTGTTTTAATCTATCAGTATCTTGCCTCTCAAACTTGTTCTTCTTGGAGTTAGATTCTCAGACTTAAATTCTATATTATCTGGCATATTCTTAGCACATGATCAAGAATTTGTAAGTCAGAAGAAATTTTAGAGATAACATAAGTCCAAAACATCAACCAATGTAGTAATTCATTTTACTAAATACTTTTGTTTAAATATCTATAATGACTTGCATGATCACATAGACTGGTTTGCCCAGGATAGTCCTATTACAATTAATAGTACCCCCTTCCATTTCCAAAAGTATGGAAGTTTTGAAGACAAGTTTTATGGTTACTTAAATAATGAAAAACTATTTCCTCACAAGTACTGGACAGCTGAACAAACCCTAATTATTATACGATTTGAATTCTGAACCATGTGAATGTACTGCCTACTCATGAGGCATTTAAAATTTTTTTCCCTTTGTTATAGGTGAGTACGGGTGAAATTCTAGGAAATCATTAAGAGTATAGCCAAAATTTATTACAATGAGTAAATCATATAAACTAGGAGTCCCTACCTCTGGAATCTAATGCCTGATGATCTGAGGTAGAGCTGAAGTGATAACAATAGAAGTAAAGTATACAACAAATGTATAGGGCTTAAAACTAACACAACATTGTAAAGCAACTATCCTCCAATTAAAAATAAAATTTAAAAAAGGGTTCATCTAAATTTTAATATATGGAAATTAAAATTAATGTTAAAAGAATAGTAATAATTAAGGTTGTAGAAAATTAAAAAAAAAATAGTAATGCGCTTCAATCATCCCTAAACCATCCTCCCGCCCCTGGCCATGGAAAAACTGTCTTCCATGAAACTAGTTTCTGGTGCCAAAAAGGTTGGGGATTGCTCATAGTAAGTGCAAAATAATGAGACAAAAAAATAGGCCACTTTCTTGGGACAAGAAAAGCTCTAAATATAGGAACTTAAAATAGTTTAATAGAAACAGGGAAAAGCTAAATAAACTTTATGGACCAAGATTAAACAAAGCGGAAAAGTCCTCAGGAATACTGGCTTCTATAGGGCTACTTTAAAAATCAATGATTTAAAAATGATGTGAGCTTCTTAAGACGTTTAACTGGGATAAACTGTCTGATCCTAATAATAGGAACAAGGCAACAGTTAAGCCTGCATTTAAATAGTTTTTCATATTAAATGTAAAAACACTTTATTCCTTTTAACTGAGGAAAAATTTAGCTGTTCAATTATCTGAATTATACTTATCTGCTACCCTTCCAAAGATTTTTATCTGAGCCAAAAACTTGCATGCGGTAAGCCAAAATAAAATTTTGCCGCCAAGTTGTAATGTTCTGAAAAATGAATTTTGGTGTCTAACTGAATTGCAGAAAAATAACTTACTGGGTATAATCAATAATTACTCTGAAAAATATTTGGTAATACACTTCTTAGGTAAATATCCATTTGTATACTTTCAAGAGCTTTAAATTATAGAAATTGATTATACAGAGTTTAAAACACAATGGATACATTCTCTAAGAACTGTTTAAGCTAATGTCTATCTATCTTGGGTTTCCCAAGTGCCTCTAAGGTAAAGAATCTGCCTGCCAATGCAGGAGATACAAAAGACATGGGTTCAATCCCTGGGTCAGGAAATGACAACCCACTCCAGTATTCCTGTCTGAAAAATTCCAAGGACAGAGGAGCCTGGTAGGCTATGGTCCACAGGGTTGTAAAGAGCTGTACATGATAGAGTGACTGAGCTCACTATCTATCATCTAGATACCCATTCACATACACAAAATGCATTTATATGTACACACTCTTTTTCATCAGAATGTTTGCTAGCTCTAACAGATTCTAACTAAAGAGTACTGGAAGGTATTTGGGAGAAACTCTAAAAAGCACAGCTAACCCAGTATGGACTAGTTCATACATAGATGCTTTCTTAGATTAAGGGGCCCCTGGTTGTATTCCTATATGAAGATTTATTGTTATTGATCTTACGGTTAAGTGTGTAATGGGGAAGGAGACAGTGATCATTTAAATAAACATTCTGAGGTACACTGTGAGGCAGGGGTTTTCCAATCCATATTTTGGGTCAGATAATTCTTTGTTGTGAGTTGCTATCCTGTGAATTAAAGGATGTCTAGTGGCATCTCTGGCCTCTATCCATTAGATTCTAGTAGAATTCTCCAGCCCTCCTCTACCTATTCCATTGTGACAACCAAAAGGAAAGAGAATAACTGCTCCAAGTTGAGAACCACTGCTTAATAAATACATGAGCCACCACATTACAGAATAGATTATACTTGATTAAGAACCAAAAGGTTAGGTTCTAATCTAGCTGTTTTTGCCTCTAATTTTGGGGTCATGGGGAAATTACCTAATCCAGCAGTTTTCAAAGTGGATTATGGAGGGCAGTATTACCAAATCAGCTAACAACCTTACATAACAAATAGATCAGCCCACTTAACTTTCTAGGACCATATACTTTTTGAATTTATAATAAAAGATATTTACTAAGGACATTAGGTTCTATTGCTATTGCTTGTAACAAACCAACTCATACATCATAAACAGCTAGAACAGTTGAAAAAAAATTTTTTTTAATAAATGAAGGTATAAGAGCTGCGAAAGTAGACAAGACTTGATGGGACAGGCTCTCTGAGAAAAGAGAACCTTAAAAAGATATGTTGATGTGCTAAAAGTTGGCTTTCTCCTTCAAGGCCTGGTAATTCTTGGTTCTGGTAAATGGCTAAGAAACTGGGGAACTGGCTTATGCTAAGAGGGCTTCCCCTTAGCTCAGCTGGTAAAGAATCTGCCTGCAATGCAGGAGACCCCTGTTTGATTCCTGGGTTGGGAAGATCCCCTGAAGAAGGAGTTCAGCTCAGTTCCTCAGTCATGTCTGACTCTCTGTGACCCCATGGACTATAGTACACCAGGCTTCCCTGTCCATCACCAACTCCTGGAGCTTGCTCAAACTCATGTCCTTCAAGTCAGTGATGCCATACGACCATCTCATCCTCTGTCATCCCCTTCTCCTGCCTTCAATCCTTCCCAGCATCAGGGTCTTTTCCCAAAGGTCAGTTCTTTGCATCAGGTGGCGAAAGTGCTGGGGCTTCAGCTTCAGCATCAGTCCTTCCAACAAATATTTAGGACTGATTTCCTTTAGGATAGACTGGTTGGATCTCCTTGCAGTCCAAGGGTCTCTCAAGACTCTTCTCCAACACCACAGTTCAAAAGCATCAGTTCTTCAGTGCTCAGGTTTTTTATGGTCCAACTCTCACATCCATACATGACTAGTAGAAAAACCAAAGCTTTGACTAGACGGACCTTTGATGGCAAAGTAATGTATCTACTTTCTAATATGCTGTCTAGGTTAGTCATAGCTTTTCTTCCAAGGAGCAAGTGTCTTTTGATTTCCTGGCTGTAGTCACCATCTGCAGTGATTTTGGAGCCCTAGAAAATAAAGTCTGTCACTGTTTCCATTGTTTCCCCATCTATTTGCCATGAAGTGATGGAACCAGATGCCATGATCTTAGTTTTCTGAATGCTGAGCTTTAAGCCAGCTTTTTAACTCTCTTCTTTCACTTTCATCAAAATACTCTTTAGTTCTTCTTCACTTTCTGCCATAAGGATGGTGTCATCTGCATATCTGAGGTTATTGATATTTCTCCTGGCAATCTTGATTCCAGCTTGTGCTTTCTCCAGTCCAATATTTCGCAAGAAGTACTCTGCATATAGGTTAAATAAACAAGGTGACTATATACAGCCTTGACATTCCCAATTTGGAACACTGTTGTGTTCCATGTCCAGTTCTAACTGTTGCTTCCTGACCTGCATATAGGTTTCTCAGGAGGCAGGTCAGGTGGTCTGGTATTCCCATCTCTTCAACAATTTTCCACAGTTTATGGAAATGGCTATCTAATCCAGTATTCTTGCCTAGAGAATCCCCATGGACAGAGACGCCTGGCAGACTACAGTCCACAGGGTTGCAAAGAGTCAGACACAACTGAGTGACCAAGTGCACAAGAGGCAACAAAGCCAATGGAGTTTCTGGCAATCTCCAGGTCTGGTGAGACATACCTGGAGTGAAGGCAATCTGAATTGAAGTGTCATGATCATGAAGGGGAATACAGTGGAGTAAGACTGGTACTCGGGGGTTTTCTCCTTTGAGGTATCTGCCAAATTTGTAAGGCAACAGGACAAGAGGTCAACAGATTAAGTGGAAGATCTCTAAAAGGCAGAGTAATGTTCTGGGTAGTTATATGGTGCCAAAGAGAACCTACCAGTGAGTAGGGATCCTAGCAAATACCCCAGGATTTCAAGAGACCTGCAGAATTTCAGGAGTGAGGGGGAAAAAAAAAAAAGAAATAGATTGAGCCTTATAAAAACTGCAACAAACCCTTGTGGTGGTTCACTTTCTGATCTAGCGTTACTCTAGCTGCTTTCTACAAAAAGACAGTATTACCAACAGAAATGCTATAATTTATTAGGGATAAAAGAAACAGATCTACAGATAACTGAGATATAGCTTTTGGACATGCAGTTTACTATTACTAAAATTAACATGTTTGAAAAATTAATGACAAGGTAGAGGATCATAAAACTGAGATCAATAAAAAAGAAAATTTAGAAAAAGAAGAATGTGATTACTGAAATAAGGAAATCAACAGATGTGTTGAAATGAAGATAGGAAAAAGCAAAAGAGAAAGGATTCCTGAACTAAATGCTGCTGCTGCTGCTACTGCTGTTGTCGCTTCAGTCGTGTCTGACTCTATGCGACCCCATAGACGGCAGCCCACCAGGCTCCCCCGTCCCCAGGATTCTCCAGGATGCTAGGTCACTGCAAAACACACAAGCTGATGCCTGAGGGAAGAAAAAGGATAAAAGATAGAAAAAAGGTAAAAAAGACATATGGGACACAATAAAAAAGGCCCAAGATATGTGTGATTGGTCTCTAATTGGAAAGACAGAAATGCAGCATCTAAAGGGATAATTACTGAGAATTTCCCCAAATTGTTAAGCAACATTAAGAAGATGATCCAGAGTCAAAGATGAAACAAGCACTAAAAATCCCAACAGGATAAATACAAAACCAAATACAAAATTAAAGTCAACGATAGAGAGCAAACTTATGCTTGCCAGAGGGGAAGGATCGAACTAGGAGATAGGGAGTTTAGGACTGACAAGTAAACAATGCTAGATTTAAAATGGATAACCAACAAGGTCCTACTGTATAGCACAGAGAACTCAGCTCAATGCTGTGTGGCTACCTGGGTGGGAGTATAGTTTGGAGGAGAATGGATACATGTAATATGTATCACTGAGTCCCTTTGCTGTACACCTGAAACTATCACAGTATTGTTAATTACCTATATTCCAATACAAGATAAAAAGTCAAAAAACAAACAAACCAAAGTTAAGGTCGAAGAGAAGTCCCAAAAAGTAGTAAGAGAAAATGAGAATATCATGTTTAAAGGACCAAGAATGACTAATGTCTGGCTTCTCAACAAAGATAAAAGAATCCAAAAGATAATGGAAGGTGATCATTAAAGAGCTCAAGTAATATAACCCAATATATCGAGTTCCATATTTATTGAAAGGCAAAATAGAAACATTTTCAAGCAAAAACCAAAAGAACTCACACACTGAGTGAAACACTAAAAGGGGAGCTCTTTAGGTAGAAGAAAAATTATGTAATAATTTGTAAATACTTAGATGAAAACATGGAAATGTAAAAGGGGAAAGAAAAACAATGGAAGGAGTATATTCAACAGCAGAAGATAACAGTATTTTGTCACTATAAGGCATTAAGATATATGCAAAATTAAAATGAATGACAACAATAATACAAAGGATTAAAAGGTTTAGATGGATTTAAAACTTTCTAAGATCCTAATATTGTATGACAAGTGGAAAAAGTTATGCTTTATATTTGACTTTAATAGGTCAAGGATAGATTCTGTAATCTTTCAGTTCAGTTCAGTCGCAGTTGTGTCCAACTCTTTGCGACCCCATGAACTGCAGCACGCCACGCCTCCCTGTCCATCACTAACTCCTGGAGTCTACTCAAACTCACGTCCATTGAGTCAGTGATGCCATCCAGCCATCTCATCCTCGGTCGTCCCCTTCTCCTCCTGCCCCCAATCCCTCCCAGCATCAGAGTCAGTCAACTCTTCGCATGAGGTGGCCAAAGTACTGGAGTTGCAGCTTTAGCATCATTCCTTCCAAAGAAATCCCAGGGCTGATCTCCTTTAGAATGGACTGGTTGGGTCTCCTTGCAATCCAAAGGACTCTCAGGAGTCTTCTCCGATACTACAGTTCAAAAGCATCAATACTTCGGCGCTCAGCTTTCTTCACAGTCCAACTCTCACATCCATACATGACCACAGGAAAAACCATAGCCTTGACTAGACGGACATTTATTGGCAAAGTAATGTCTCTGCTTTTCAATATGCTATCTAGGTTGGTCATAACTTTCCTTCCAAGGAGTAAGCGTCTTTTAACTTCATGGCTGCAGTCACCATCTGCAGTGATTTCGGAGCCCCCCAAAAATAAAGTCTGACACTATTTGCACTGTTTCCCCGTCTATTTCCCATGAAGTGATGGGACCAGATGCCATGATCTTCATTTTCCGAATGTTGAGCTTTAAGCCAACTTTTCACTCTTCATCAAGAGGCTTTTTAGTTCCTCTTCACTTTCTGCCATAAGGGTGGTGTCATCTGCATATCTGAGGTTATTGATATTTCTCCCAACAATCTTGATTCCAGCTTGTGCTTCTTCCAGTCCAGTGTTTCTCATGATGTACTCTGCATAGAAGTTAAATAAGCAGGGTGACAATATACAGCCTTGACATACTCCTTTTCCTATTTGGAACCAATCTGTTGTTCATGTCCAGTTCTAACTGCTGCTTTCTGACCTGCATATAGGTTTCTCAAAAGGCAGGTCAGGTGGTCTGGTATTCCCATCTCTTTCAGAATTTTCCACAGTTTATTGTGATCCATAGTCAAAGGCTTTAGCACAGTCAATAAAGCAGAAATAGATGTTTTTCTGGAACTCTCTTGCTTTTTCCATGATCCAGCGGATGTTGGCAATTTGATCTCTGGTTCCTCTGCCTTTTCTAAAACCAGCTTGAACATCTGGAAGTTCACGGTTCACATACCGCTGAAGCCTGGCTTGGAGAATTTTGAGCACTACTTTACTAGCGTGTGAGATGAGTGCCACTGTGCAGTAGTTTGATCATTCTTTGGCATTGCCTTTCTTTGGGATTGGAATGAAAACTGACCTTTTCCAGTCCTGTGGCCACTGCTGAGTTTTCCAAATTTGCTGGCATATTGAGTGCAGCACTTTCACAGCATCCTCTTTTAGGATTTCAAATAACTCAACTGGAATTTCATCACCTTCACTAGCTTTGTTCGTAGTGATGCTTTCTAAGGCCCACTTGACTTCACATTCCAGGATGTCTGGCTCTAGGTGAGTGATCACACCATCGTGATTATCTTGATTGTGAAGATCTTTTTTGTATAGTTCTTCTGTGTCTTCTTGCCACCTCTTCTTAATATCTTCTGCTTCTGTTAGGTCCATACCATTTCTGTCCTTTATAGAGCTCATCTTTGCATGAAATGTTCCCTTGGTATCTCTAATTTTCTTGAAGAGATCTCTAGTCTTTCCCATTCTGTTCTTTTCCTCCATTTCTTTGCATTGATCACTGAAGAAGGCTTTCTTATCTCTCCTTGCTATTCTTTGGAAATCTTTAGGGTAATCTGTAATCTTTAGGTTACACAGTAAAAGATATACCACTGGCAAACATATAGAGATAGAAATGAGAATTGAAAACACCTGATTAATCCAAAAGATGCAGGAAAGGACAGAAAAAAGAAAACAAATACAAGAAAATAGAACATGAATCCAATTATATGAGTTATTTATATTTAATATAAAGAGTCCAAAAGATAAAAGATTGTCAGAATTGAAAAACAACAAAAACTATATGCCAACTGCAAAAAAAAAAAAAAAAATCTTAAATTAAGACCAAAGAAAGGTAGAAAGTAAAGGAACAGAAAGACATACACCAATGCAAATAATAACCCACGGAAAGTTGGCATATTTACACTAATAACAGATACCACAGACACTGAAGCAAGAGGCATTATTAGAAGTAAAGAGGGACATCTCAAAATGATAAAATGTTCAATTTATCATGAAGATAAAAGAATTCTAAACTTATATACAGGACTTCCCTGGTGGTCTACTAGTTCAGAATCTACCTGCCAATGCAGGGGACATGGGCTTGATCCCTGCTCTGGGAAGACCCCACAAGCCTCAGAGCAACTGGGCCACATGCAGCAACTAGAGAAGTCTGCATGCCTAGAGCCCATGCTCTGCAAGAGAAGCCACCACAATGAGAAGTCTCTGTACCACAGTCAAGACTAGCTCTCGTTCACCAAAACCAGAGAAAGTTCGTGTATAGCAAAGAAGACCCAGCACAGTCAAAAGTAAATAAATATACATTAAACAAAATAACTTATGTGCATGTAATAGGATACCTTCAAAATACATAAATCAAAATTTGATTGCACCAAAAAGAGAAATACACAAATTCAAATCAGAGTAGGACTGTTTAATAAACCTCTCTTCATAACTGATAAAACAAGCAGACAAAAATAAACAAGAATATAAATGGTCTGAACTACAAACTTGACCTAACTGTATATATAAAGACTATATATGAGAATATCAGCATTCACATTTTTTTAATGTCCAAAGAATATGTATAAAATTAACCATATGCCATGCAGTAAAAACAAAATTACAACAAATTTTGAAGAACTAAAATCATCCAACATACCTGATCACAATAAAATTAAACAAAGTCAGAAACAAAAAGATAATTAGGAAATCTCCAGATATTCGAAAATTAAGCAAAACTTTCTAAATAACTTAAGGATTTAAATTTCAAAGATGAAAATTAAACAAGATAATTGAGAAAAATCAATGAAGGCAGACTTGATTCTTTATAGAAGAAGAATAATTGATCAACCCTGTGGAGGCCATCAAAATGCGCCTCTCAGATCTGCCATGTGCCATAACTGACTGATGGAACTAGCTATGTTCTGAATCCATCACTGCTTTCATGCTGGGCCCATGCTTCCCAACAGCATGGGACTGAGCACAGCAGGAAGACAGTGGAGTTCTCTCTTTTTTTTTTTTTTTGGCTATCGCTTCATTTATTTATTTATTTATTTATTGGCTGTGCTGGGTCTTTGTTGTTGTATGGGCTTTTCTCTAGTTGCAGTGAACAGAGTCTACCCTCTGGTTGAGACGTGCAGGCTTCTCACTGCTGTAGCTCTCTTGTTATAGAGCACAGGATCTTAAGCATGCAGGCTTTGGGTTGTGGCATGCGGGCTCAGTAGCTGTGGCTCCCAGGCTCTAGAGCACAGGCTCAGCAGTTGTGGCGCATGGGCTTAGTTGCTCCACGGCATGTGGGATTTTCCTGGACCAGGGATTGAACCCAAGTCTCCTGCACTGGCAGGCAGATTCTTTACCACTGAGTCACCAGGGAAGCCCTGGAATCCTATTCTTGAGAGGTGGGACTCCGTTCGACAGCCTGGCTTGATGAGCAACTATGGATTGAGGAATCCTCACTGATACTGTCAAAACTTTACTGTATTACAACCTAAGCCTCTTCCTACTTTTCTTCTTTCCTACCTACTTTTCTTCTCTCTAACACAGGGAACAGACCTG
Organism: Oryx dammah; assembly: GCF_014754425.2. NCBI lineage: Eukaryota > Metazoa > Chordata > Mammalia > Artiodactyla > Bovidae > Oryx > Oryx dammah. The sequence goes on from NW_024070190.1 coordinate 29,349,565, forward strand.
CATCACAATTTGACAGGTCTCTTTGCCCTTGCCATCTTATTATCCTTCACAGGTGTTTCCTTCAATAAATCTTTTGATGTTTAACTTCATCTTTTCAAAAATGTAAGCAATTAATTATTTGTGGCTGGGTGGGTCTTTGTTGCTGCCCACCAGCTTCCTTCAGTTGAGGTGAGTGGGGGCTCCTCTCTTGTTGTGGTGTGCAGGCCTCTGTTTACAGTGTCTTCTCCTGTTGATGAGCACAGGCTCCCAGGAATGCAGCCATCAGCAGCTGCAGCATGCCGGCTCAGTAACTACTGTTTGTGGTCTCTAGAGCACAGGCTCAGTAGTTACAGCACATGGGCTTAGCTGCTCTGAGGCATGTGCGATCTTCTTGGAGCAGGAATCTAATCTGTGTCTTCTGCACTGGCAGGTGGACTCTTAACCACTGGATAACCAGGCAAGTCCCTCTAACTTCACCTTGGCATCTACTTGGAAAATTCTGACTAAAGTAAACTTACAGGAAATGATCACGGAAAAGAGCAGAAATTTAATTTCAAGGTCAGGAATTTTAAAAAGGATATAGGATCATAAATCCTATAGTAAGCAAGAAGGTGAGAGACTAGTATGAATAATTTTATGCTAATAGATTTTAATATTTAGATGAAGAAAATTCCCAGAAAAAGCACAATTTATCAAAACTAGCATAGAAAGAAATGGAAGCTACACATTCTGATTCAATGAAAGAAGCTGAATCTGTAATGAAAAGTCATACAACAAAGTATTTCCTAGGCCAGGACATTTTGAAGGGTGAACTCTTTACAATATTTACATAAAACTAACATCAGTGTAATAAAACTCCTCTAGAACAGAAAAAGGTGCTTATTTAATTCACTTTATAAGATCATCATAATGTTCCTACCCAAAGTAACAAAATGTTACAAGAAAGGCAAACTCTCTCTAAGCAACACTGCAAAAATCAGAAACAAAACATAATTAGATCAAATCCAATGATCTAATAAAAGAATATCACAATTATATTGGGATTATCTCAAGAATGCAAAGGTGGTTTTACCACTCCAAAACCAAGCTATAATTCACACATTAAAAGGAAAAGAAGTAAAGAAATCATATAGCAATCTTAATAGATCAGAACAGGTACTGGATAAAACACAACATTCCTTCATGAGTCAAAAATAGTCTTACAACAATAAAATTCTTAGTAAACTATGACTGGAAGGAAACTTCCTTAATCTGATAAAGAATATCAACAAAGAGACTATAGCAAATATAATTTTTGATTAAGTGCTGAAGGTTTTCCACCTGTTAGAAATGAGACAAAGATGCTCAAAATAACCATTTCGACTGTACTTATATTTGATATGCTGTACTGTGCTAGATAATACAGTTGAGAAAAAGTTTGAAAGAAAACAAACATCTGCGGGACTTCCCTGGTAGCTCAGTGATAAAGAATTCACTTGCCAATGCAGGAGACACTGGTTCAATCACTGATTGGGGATGATCCCACATGCTGCAGAACAACTAAGCCTGTATGCTACAAGTACTGAACCCGTGTCCCAGAGCCTGTGCTCCATAACAAGAGAGGCCACTGCACTGAGGAGCCCGCACACCGCAACTAGAGAGTGGCTGTTGCTTGCTACAACTAGAGAAAGCCCATAGAGCCAAAACAAAAAGTAAATATTTGGGAAAGAAGCAAAATTGTAAATCTGTAAATATTCACAGATGATATTATTATGTACATAGAAAATCCTACAGAACCAACAGATACATTACTAAAATGAACAAAACAAGGTCATTATAAAAACATCTATACATCAATTAAAAACAAACAGAAACTGAAATCTAAAAGGATGTCATTTAAAGAGGGATAGCACTAAAAGACAAAAAACTTGGAATCTTACAAAGATAGATATTACAAGACTATTACACTGAAAATAACAAACATTTTGAGAAAAAGACCACTTAAAATATCAGAGGGAAATACTCTATGGATTAGAAAACACAATATTATAAAGGTATCAATTCTCTCTAACTGAAATCCAGATTTAATAGAATCTCAAAAAAAATTCTATTAAGAATTTGACAAAAAAAATAAAACTTTAGAGGGGGCGATAATAAACAGATTCTGGAAATTATGTGGAAATGCAAAGGACCAAGAAGAACCAGGAGAGTCCTGAAGAACAAAGTTAGAAAGCTGATAATAATCAGATAACACAGGTGATTATATAAACTAAGTAAATGACAATGTAAACCAGTATAAGAATAAAGAGACAATGGATTGGAATAGTCAAGAAAAAGAATCACAGATATAAGATCATCTGAAATGTGACAAAGGTATCAATTTAGTGGAGTTAGGAAGAGGATGATAGGTCAATTGGTTGGTCAATTGGTTATTCATATGGGTAAAATGAATGAATCAAGCCTTCTAGACCACATCATATATAAAAACTAGCTCTAGTTCTAGATGGACTGTGGATCTACATGAAAAATTTTTTAAAATTAAAACTTTAGGAAAAAAGAATAGGAAAATATGAAGACATGAGCTTGGCATATGTAAAGGTTTTCCTCAAAAGAACATGAAAGTTTATTTCAGTTCAGTTCAGTTGCTCAGTCGTGTCCCACTCTTTGCGACCCCATGAACCGCAGCACGCCAGGCCTCCCTGTCCATCACCAACTCCCAGAGTTCACTCAGACTCGCATCCATCGAGTCAGTGATGCCATCCAGCCATCTCATCCTCTGTCATCCCGTTTTCTTCCTGCCCCCAATCCCTCCCAGCATCAAAGTCTTTTCCAATGAGTCAACTCTTCGCATGAGGTGGCCAAAGGAAAACACTATAAATTTGACTATATTAAAATTAAAGGCTTTTCTAAGATACTTGCATCCTAAGGTTCACTGCAGCACTATTTACAACAGCCAGGACGTGGAAGCAACCTAAATGTCCAACCAGAGAAGAATGGATAAAGAAGATCTGGTGTATATATATATATATATATATACACACACACACACAATTTGGAATATTACTCAGAGTAGTCATAAAAAAAGAATGAAATAATGCCATTTGTGGCAACACAGATGGACCTAGAGAGTGTCATACTGAACGAAGTCAGTCAGAGAAAGGAGGCCAAATATCACACGACGTTGCTTACATGTAGAATCTAAAGAAAAGCAAACTTATCTACAAAACAGAAATACAGTTACACATGTAGGAAACAAAACTTGGTTACTGGGGGAAAGGGCAGGGAAGATAAATTAGGAAATTATGATGGATATAACACACTACTATATATGAAATAGATAACTAATAAAGACTTAACTGTAATTGAACTCTATTCAATACTCTTTAATGGCCTTTATGGTAAAAGAATCTTAAAAAGAGTGATAGATGTATATGTGTAACTGATTCACTCTGCTGTTCAGCAGTAACTAACACGACACTGTTAATCAGCTAAAGTCCTTTAAAAATTAAAGACGAAACAAAATATTACATTAGTTTCAGGTGCACAACAAAGTCGTTTGACATTTACACACATTGTGTGTGCTACAGGAAGTAAGAATACAAAATAGAATTTTACAGTAAATAAATAAAATTAAAGGCTTTTCTAACCAAAGACTTGCATGCTGACTGTAAGAATTATAATCAATAAGACAACCAAATAAGCGCAAAAACTTCAACAAGAACTTCACAAAACTAGATATTCAAATGTTAATAAGCAGATGAAATGTGACCCACCTCATTACAACAGGAAAATTTCAATTAAAAGCACAATGAGATACTAATACATACTCACCAGAATGACAAAATTAAAAAGATGGATAGTATCAAATGCTGGTGAAAATGTGGGAGGAAAAAGTCATTCTATATAAATTGGTACCATCAGTTTGGAAAATTCTGAACTGTAACTATGTTAGTGGTTATATAAACATATGCATTTGTCAAAACACAGAGCATGTGACACTATAAAGAGTAAATTTTTTACTTACTTAAAAAACAATTATCCTTCAATTAAAAAATAAAAAACCCAGATATGAAAGGAAATCAAAGTAGAATATAAACTCTAACAAATATAACTATTACAAATGAATAATGTAACCATATTGAAGTGGATGGAATAAAAAGAACTAACTTAGATTTACTTTTGGATAACAGCATCTTGACTGCAAGGAGAGTAAACCAGTCAATCCTGAAGAAAATCAGTCCTGAATATTCAATAGAAGGACTGATGCTGAAACGCCTACATTTTGGTCACCTGAAGCAAAGAGCTGACTCATTGGAAAAGACCATGATGCTGGGAAAGATTGAGGGCAGGAGAAGGGGATGACAGAGGATGAGATGGTTGGATGGTATCACTGACTCAGTTGACATGGTTTGAACAAACTTCGGGAGTTGGGGATGGACAGGAAAGCCTGGCGTGCTACAGTCCATGGGGTCACAATGAGTCGGACATGACTGAATGACTGAACTGAACTGAACTGACTAGATACTGCAGGGTCAAAGACAAAAATAACTGTAAACTAACACTGTATGTCAAGGAAATGTGTTTCACACAAGGGTATGGGAAAGCAATTAAAAACTACTTTGTTGTTTAGTTGCTAAGTTGTGTACAACTGTTTTGCGACCTCACGGACTGTAGACCGCTAGGCTCCTCTCTCTATGGGATCTCCCAGGCAAGAACACTCGAGTGGGTTGTCATTTCCTTCCCCAGAGGCTCTTCCCGACTGAAGGATTGAATATGCATCTCCTATATTGGCAGGCAGACTCCTTACCACTGCGCCACCAGGGAAGCTCAAAAACTACTTTAGGATGAAACAAATAGTAAGTATGGCTTATATAACAAAACCAGAACTTTAAATATCAGAGTAAGAAGTTATAAATAAGGAAAGGAAGAAGGTCAGAAAGAACTTTATTGTTGGACTGGAATCAAAGGTTATCAGTCTGAACTCATGGAATTTAAATATATACATGGATAGAGAAATAAATATAAACAGGTGTAAAGTCATGGGTCAGAGAAGGCAATGGCACCCCACTCCAGTACTCTTGCCTGGAAAATCCCATGGACAGAGGAGCCTAGTAGCCTGCAGTCCATGAGGTTGCTAAGAGTAGGACACGACTGAGCGACTTCACTTTGACACGACTGAAGCGACTTAGCAGCAGCAGCCAATCTATTTGTAAGAGGGCCTAGAAGCAATGATTCTTAAGTAGCAGTGAGCATATCTAGTACCCAGATTTGAGTTTCTAAAAACATTTGCTAGTAAAAGGAGCTGGGGTTATTTGAAGAAGTAGTTGAAGATCTTATGTTATCAAAAAGGAAGGTAGTGCTTAAAAAAGTATGGGGACAGAGCAGGATAAAAAGCCTATATATTGGGTGATTCTATTTTTAAAAAGAAGCAAAACAAACTGTTAGCAGTAGAAGTGAAAATAATGGGTAAATTTGGTGGGGGTAATGATTAGGAGGGGAGCACAAGGAGTGGGTTCTAAAGTGCTAGAAGGGTTCTTTTAATTGATTTGATGGTCACTGGCATAGGTATGAAAATCATAGGTATGATGTGCCAACATAATGAAAATCTGAACCAGTTGTGTATCCATACTATGTTTCAAAACAAACCATAGATTTTATATTTTGATTACAGTGGCTGTTCCATGTTAATTGGTAAAATATATGTGCATTCTACCATATGTAATCTATACCTTAATAAACTTGAATAAAGGTCCTTTAAAAATAAATTCTATAATAAGGCGAACATTTGCCTAGTGTAGGCTGTCTTCCATTTTGCTTTCTAGCTTTGATAGAAAGGTGGGTGTTCAAAGAAGTCTCGTTTCTTGACAAGCTTGAGATCACTAAACCACACAAACCATGCCCCGAAGATAATACTTTGTCAGGAACATGACAGTTTCACATATGTCATTCTAAATTATTTTGAACCTCTGGATTAATTAAAGGACTTTGTCTCTTGTGGTTACAAAAACTTTTAAAATGGAACATGAGTTAATAAGTTACCTTTTTACATTAATAGTTAAGAAAAATACATATTGTGTAAAACCTTATCTGGTAAGAACTTTTTCTTAAGAATGCCATGCATAGATGTTCTGAAAGAATGCTACTTAATTTAATTTCACATCATTACCAGTACCTATGCCAATAAGAACAAGATTTAAAATTGGTTTGGCTATATTGGAAAACATTTTCAAAGTGATTTATAATAATATTTTATAGCAGTAGCAGTTGTGATGATGTGCTGACATTATTCTTTCACCTGCTGAGACTGTTTTTCCTTTAGAGTTCACATTTTCTTTTGCACACCTTCTGTGGTTTATGCCTACCAGAATTGCAAATCACACTGAGCTTTTCTTAGAGAGTAATAGACAGCCTTGAGTGTTTTCAAAGAACATGAAAACTTAACTAGCAAATGGGGTGACAAGTTTAAGGACTCAAGAACATGAAAACAAAAAACTTCAATAACCCCATTTACTCATAAGAAAATGACAGAAGACACTATGATGTGACTATCTTAAATTACAAACTTCCCAGAGGCAGGAGACTATTTAAAGTAGTATGTATATAGATTGCTTTTTATTGTGGATGAGTCCTTGTTACATTGTGATTTATTGAGAAGGAGAAGGATTCAACAAGGCCTGACTTATTGAGGCATTAGATGCTTAGCTGCTAAAAGATTTTGTTTCCATTATCCCACAGGATCATAGAACTTGAAGCAACGTTATCAAATCACCTAATCCAATGGCTCTCAAAGTGAGAGAAGAGGATAGTAGCATTGCTGTATCACCTAAGGGGCTTCCCTGGTGGCTAAAACAGTAAAGAATCCGCCTGCAATGCTGGAGATCTGCATAAGATTCCTGGGTCAGGACGATCCCCTGGAGAAGGGAATGGCTATTCTAGTATTCTTGTCTGGAGAATTTCATGATCAGAGGAGCCTGGCAGGCTACAGCCCATGGGGCTGCAAAGAGTCGGACTTGACTGAGTGACTAAGTGCACACACATTATCACCTAAAGAAGTTTTTTCAACAAATTCACAACCTTGCACTTCTTTTCCCCCAGACTCTAGCACCTCCATTCTTATACATCTTCTTGAGGATATATATTATAACTCCTCACAGGGATGTATCAGGTTGAGGGGAAGGTGTTTTTATGAAGGGAGGGCAATATTTACCAAAAGCCCATTAGGTGATTCTAATATAACAGCACCAGTTTTCCAATTGAGAACTCTGACCTAGTCTGTTTTTTTCTTTTAGGGCACAATTACAATTCAAACAGATCAGAAAGCACTCTGGAAGTATTCAGAAAAGTCTACAGTTTATTCTTCAGTGCACCTATTTTATTGTCTCATAACAGCTACTGTGTAAAATGTGTTATTTTCAATTCAGAACAAAAGTCCTATTGCTTCTTCCAATTTTCAGTGAGTGATACATTTAGTACAGAAACTTGGAAAAACGTAAACTTGCTACAAAGATATAAATATGTATATATGTGCATATATGTACATATTTATACATGTGTGTGTAGAAAATCTTTTTTTCCACTACAATCCTTATTTTAGTAAGATGTTAATATTTGAAGACCTTATTAGCAGCTGCTTTGCGGTAGGTAATCTTCAGTCTTAGTTTTTCTAAAGTTTATAGACACAGAAATGATTTCCCTAACCTGACTCCCATGTTACCAACAGGTTCATTCAACATTTATTAAAAGGATCAAAATGGATAGAATCAACTTTTCTTTCCTGCCTTCATCCCTAGTCTCTCTCTTTTTTTTTCTTTATCCCTAGTCTCTTACTCATTATTTTCCAGTCCCTCTCCAATCCCCTCACTCCCCCAAAAGCTCAGAACTCAATTAGCCTGCAAGCAATGAACCAATGATTAGTATGTGACAAAACCTCTGGGCTGGGAGGATAGAGGATGGATTCCCAAATGAAATAGAAGTGACCAAAAAAAAAAAAAAAGAAAAAAAGAAGTGGAAAAGTCTTTAGATTCACAAGCAATTTATGGAAGAGGAATTCAAAGAATTACATTTATAATATAAAAGAAAACAGTTTATCGACTCTATCTCAAAAGGAGAAAGGTCTCCAGAATTAAATACCAAGGAAACTAATTTTGTTACATTATTGCTAAATGCCACAAACTTAGCAATGATCATTTAAAAGTACTCTACAGCGCAAGGTTTAAGGAACAATGATTTCTAATTAGTGTTTTAATAAGTGTGTTAGCACTGCCTTGTGCCATTCTGGAATGTCACTTATAGTAAATTAAGGGATACTTTCTTTCCCCATCTTCCATTAGTATTTTAATGCTAGGAGGTGGGAAAAAGCTGATCCATATTCAAGAGGGAAGGAGGAAAAACAATAACAAATTGGCATCTCTTCTGTGAATTGCCCCACAGGCCAAGCATTTTTATGTTCTTAATCATTATTAAATGACTTAACATGACACCCAGAGCCTGGCGAATGATTGCATCCTGACATGAGAACGAATTACAAATGAAATGAAAGATCAAGCCGTATTAGAGGATTGCCTCTGGGAAATGAAAATCTTTAATTCTCTTTTATTATTGACATTTATTTGGCTGCCATGAATAACAACACAGCAAAGAGATTCAGCTATGCTTCTGCATTGAATAGCTTATCCCAGGGCTCAAAACTGCATTAACATTTATCATGTTTGCTTTTGTAGCTGACACCACTGAACAGATTCTCTATCCATCTTGTATTTATCATGCATTGCAGATATAGTGCATCCTCTAATTTAAGTTCATTTTCATAGAGTAGGAACAGCAAAGATTAGCCAGTGTCTTTCCTCAAATAAATGCCTGCTGGTAAGCATCCCTAAGCATGGTTTAATAGATTTAATAAAGAACAAAATGAGTTGACAAGGAAATTCAGTCATAGGAAGGGGAGGCTAATTTTAAAGGTTTCAATTTTGGGAAAATTGTGTAAATTCACAATGAGGAAGACACTTGTACAATATGTAGATCTGGAATATATAAAGCCTTAAAATAAATGTCTCCATAAAGAGCAACAAATTGCATGTTTTGAATCTGAAGGCAGTATACCAGTTCCTATAAGATAAAAAAATCTGCATGCTTTTTTCACTTTTCCAAAGAGAGTTCATTGCTAAGACAGGAAGAGGCCACATGGTATAGGAAGACAGCAATCAAGGTAGTCATCAATGCAGGGCTATCTTTTCATGACCCTTTTCTCCCCTGTACACATTTACAACATGGCTTTTCCTGTCACAACAATTAAGGGTTATATACTACCTGGTGCCTTTGTTTACATTATCCTCTCTGACTGGACTGCCCTTCTTTCTTTAAGTTCTTTCTAAAATTCAAGACTTAGCAAGGATATCAATGCATCTTAGGAAAGGTCCTTAATAACTCTGAATTTTGTCTGAAAAATTATTTTTTTTTACTTTTCTGTTTCATTCACTTTTAATTATGGAGATTTTAAAACATACGTAGAAGTAATAACATAATAACCATCCCCCATCACCCAGCTTCCACAATTATTAACTCATGACAAATCTCATCTCATTTATCATCCCACTTCACTATTTACCACTCACTGAATCAATTTTGAAACATAATTTTAAGTAAACTTCTCAATCTTGATTTTGACAATTCTAAAGTAAGAAAGTTGAAATAAATTAACCGTAGGGTTCCTTCCTCCCATAATTTGACAACAGTTTCTTCTTTTACCTATTTCCGGCTTATATATTTAATTCAGTAAAAAACCATCTACATATTCTCTATAGCATCTTTCTTCAAGGTTTACTGATCTCCTTCTTTGAGTCAATACAACCCATATAGTCTGTACCAATAAATACTTATACTCTGTTGTATTCATTGAGTTTTCCATGTGATGCTAGTGGAAAAGAACCCACCTGCCAATGCAAGAGACATAAGAGACATGGGTTTCATCCCTGGGTCAGGAAGATCCCCTGGAGAAGGAAATGGCAACCCACTCCAGTATTCTTGCCTGAAGAATCCCATGGACAGGGGAGCCTGGCAGGCTATAGTCCATGGAGTCGCAGAGACACAACTGAAGTGACTTTGCATGCATGTATTCACATTTTGATATGTACCAATTTTATTTCTCAGCTAGATCTTTAAGTCTATCTTAAATTTCAATGTTCTGCAGAGTACTGAACAAACACAAAACTAATAATTGCTACTGTTTATAACAGTTATTAATGAGCTGATTGGATTTAATTCTAATGATTCAGAGAATATTATTTTATTTTGGCTTTAACAGTAGGCAGCATCATATTGATAATATTACTCATTTCAATGAATAAATGTTTGTTTATTAGATAAAATTCTTATTCTATTTCTATGACAGTTATAAAATAGATGGCTGAGTAAAAACAGAAGTGAAGTTTTCTTCTTGAAGTTTAAAAATAAGAAAGTAACTTACTTCTGAATTCTACTTGCTCATAATCAGATAAACTTATTTTATTCAAGCATGGTACTTGGTAAGTAAAATTTATTTATTTATTTATTTATTTATTTTCAGGAAAGATATTTCTAGACTGACAATATCTCCAAATTTCAAAACAAATAAACAAAATCAAAGTGGATTTATTTAACTGAATTTTAATAAATATAAGTTCTTGAAACTATTTTTAAATTGGAGAAGATAGCTGTATTTATTAAAATAAACAATAATAGGTATATTTTTACAGACATAGAACAAACAGTCCTAAAATTCGCAGAGGACCACAAACTATCCTGAATAGCCAAAGCAATCTTGAGAGAGAGAATGAGGCTAGAGGCATCACACTTCCTGATTCCAAATGATATTACAAAGGTAGAGTAGTCAAAACAATATAGTACTGCAGAATAAAACACACACATAGGTCAACAAAACAGAACAGAGCCCAGAAATAAACACACACGTATAAGGTCAATTCATTTATGACAAAAGAGCCAAGAGGACATAAGAGGGAAAAGATAGTTTCTTCACAATAAGTGGTACTGGGAAAACCAGACAATCATAGGCAAAAGAATGAGAATGGACCACCATCTTACAACATGCATAAGCATCACCTTAAGGTGAATGAAAGACTGGAAGCTAAGACTTGAAATCAAACAACTGTTAGAGGGAAACAAAGGGAGTAAGTCCTCTCGACATTGGTCTTGATGATGAATTTTTGGATTTGACACCAAAAGCAAAGGCTAAAATAACAATAACAAGTGGGAGTTAAAACTAAAAAACTCCTGTATAGCAAAGGCAACTATTAACAAAGTAAAACACAACCTACAGAACAGGAGAACGTATCTGCAAGTCATATACCTCATAAGGGGTTAACATCCAAAATATATAAAGAACTCATACAACTCAACAGCAAAAGAGCAAATAATCCAACTTTAAAAGGGACAGAGGATCTGAATATACATTTTTTCAAAAGAAGACAACAGATGGCCAATAAGTACACGAAAAAGGGACTAAAAATAACTACTCATCAGGAAAATACACATCAAAATTATAATGAGGGATCACTCAGACCTGTCAGAATGGCTAAACTATCATAAAGATAGGAAATACCTGTTGGCAAGCATGTGGATAAAAAGGTACTTTTTGTACTGTTGGTGGAAATGTAAATTGGTGCCGCTGCCATGAACAATAGCATGGAGGCCCTTCAAAAATAAGCAGAACTACCCTAAGACTTGGCAGTTCTACTTCCGAGTCATGAAGGAAACAAAAACACTAACCCAAAGAGATATCTGCACCCTCATGTTCGCTGCAGTATTGTTTACAACAGCCAAGACATGGAAAAAACCTGTGTGTCCACTGATAGACATTTAGGACGGACAGACTTCAGAATGGATAAAAATAATGTGGTACATAAACATCAGCTCACACACATGTGCACACACACAGTGAAATATTATTTAGCCGTATTAAAAGGAAATGCTAGTATCTGAAACAATATGGATGAAACTTCAGTACTCTACACTAACTAAGCAAAATAAGTCAGACAGAAAAATACTGTATGATCTCACTTATATGTAAAATTTTAAAAATAATAATAAAAAAACTCAAAGTCACAGGTACAGAGAACAGATTGGTGGATGCCAGCGGCGAGGGTTGGAATGGGGATGACAGTGAGTAAAGTACATGAAGGAGATTTTAGAAAGAAAAATGTACACTGTTTTCAGTAATTTATAATAAAAGTATATAACATCTTAAAATAATGATTAATCTCCATAATACTGGGTTTTTCCCACAGTTTCCCCAGGTACCTGTAGCCAGTATGGTGTCTTCTCTCCCTTGGGTGAAAATCACGATTCGCTGCCTCTTTGAGTTGACCTTTGGCAGAGCCTGTGTCTTTCTGGCTATTTCTTTTATGTCTTCAGTCTATTAATAGAAAGGAGGAAAAATATGCTCATAGTCAATATAATAAACTAAAATTTTATAGTAGATTAAGGATTTAGTTTCTCATGCTCAAAATAAGAGAGACCTGATCATAGAATTAGTACATAAAAATTTTAACTACATACAGAAGTAAACAGAATAGTACAACAATCTTCAAGGAACCTATCATCAAGCTGCAATGATTTGAAATTTATGATGAATCTTACTTCTATTTATCTATCTACCTTTCATATTATTCTTAAAGAAAGCTCAAATACTATATAATGCCACATGTAAAATGCTTTATTATGTATTTCTGAAAGGTAATGATTAAAACATAACTATTATCATATTTTTAATTAATGATAATTCTTTAATATCAACAAAAGTCAGTTTTCAAATTTCTAATTAATGAGAGATTTGTAAAAAAAGAGTATTACTGAATTATTTTAAGGCTTACAGAGAGAGCATAATTATACTGGTTCTGGAAATAATGCAGTTAATATAATAAATTTTTCAAAGAACTAAAATGAGATGCTAACCATTTTCTAGAGACTTAGCTTTTTTAAAGATAATGTTTTAAAAAGGACAAATTAGTTCTAGAAACCCTCATGCTGTTTTTCATGATCACATAGGCTGCAGTTTTACATCATAAATGTTCTGTCTTGAAATCTAATTCTTGAGCTACGGGTTAGATTTTTAGAATCATGTTTTCAACTTTTTTGAATTAAAAAATGTATTTTCATTAGCTTTTTAAAAAACTAATTTATTTTATTTTTTTGGTTACGCTGGTCTTCATTGCTGCGTGCATACTTTCTCTAGCTGCAGTAAGCAGTTGTGTGCAGACTTCTCACTGCACTGGCTTCTCTTGTTGTGGAGCACAGGCTCTGGCACACGGCTTCAGTGGCTGTGGCTCATGGGCCTAGAGCTTGTAGGCTTCAGTACTTGTGGCAGACAGGCCCAGCAGTTGTGGCACATGGGCTCAGCAGTTGCAGTGAACAGGCTTAGCTGTTCCTCAGCTTGTGGCATCTTCCAGGACCAGGGACTGAACCTGTGTCTCCTGCACTGGCAGGCAGATTCTTATCCACTGTACCACCAGGGAAGTCCTTAACAATTTTAGATAATTTAAAAACCCATGTTTGAATTCGGAGGGCTGCTAAAATTGTCCATCGTCTGCAGTTTGTTGGTAGCTTCCTCTATCACTGTGCGAAGTTTTAAAAAGTTATGGAGAGAGAAATATATACCAGAGTGGAAATATATCTAATAAAAGAAATTAATTAGGATATATAGGACAGAAAAGTTTAGGTAAGCAAAGCAAACAAGTCACAGTGGCTACAGACAACATCAGAAACCATGATGTCCTTAAAGGTATGACAATCTTTAATGAAATATTTGTATGCTGTTTAGTCACAAAATACTGGATTTAGTCAAGAAATTCTGGATGATATATGAATCTAAGCTTCTCCTAAACCTAACATCATGATTCCTGAGGACTGCTATTTCTGAAAGAAAAAAAAAAAAAAAAAAAGCCATTTGTGGTTGGACAATGCTGCTGACCTTTCAAACATGCTGACTATTTCACTTTTGTTTGCTTGTTTTCGAAAAGAACTATGCCTGAAACTCTGATAAGACGAGAAAGAAATTCCCTCAGTTTGAGGGGAAAGACTATTAAAAATGACCAGTAACATTTGAAAGTGAAGTGGCTCAGTCATGTCCGACTCTTTGCGACCCCATGGACTGTAGTCTACCAGGCTCCTCTGTCAAGGGGATTTTCCAGGCAAGAATACTGGAGTGGGTTGCCATTTCCTTCTCCAGATTTTCCCAACCCAGGGATTGAACCTGGGTCTCCCGCACTGTAGGCAGATGAGACACTTTACCATCTGAGCCACCAGGGAAGTCTATCCCCCCAAATGACAATGTCTTATAATAATAATGTTTCTAATAAGTATATACATTAAAATTATATATATTCTCCAAATCTCTTTACTGCTACTGCTAAGTCACTTCAGTCATGTCCGACTCTGTGCAAACCCATAGACGGCAGCCCATCAGGCTCCCCTGTTCCTTAAATCTCTTTACTACAGACATATTTTACTAATATAGGATTTTTGCTTATGATTGAGTACAGTTCATTTTTAGTAAAGATAGGCAAACTCCAGAAAGACTCACTTTAGCACCTTAGGAATGGAATTTTATGCATGTACTGGATGATTTTTAAGTAGAGATCCTTCTTAAAAGTGGTATAAGGAATAAATGAAGAGTGAGATTTGGTTGTCTTATACCAACCCTGTGAAAAAAGAGAATGTTTTGTGGGAGTTTTGGTAACCTAATCAAAGCAACATTTTTTTCATGCCTCAAGTTAAACCTTATAAAAACAGCAATTCAAGATCGAAACAAACTTTTCAAATATAAAAGATAAATCTTCACAGAAAGATTAAGCTTTATTCTATTTGTATCCATATCTACAGTTCCATTGTGCATGACATTGGGATATCATGTATATCCCTATTATGACGCACTGACAAGGGCACAATGCTGCTGCTGCTGCTAAGTCGCCTCAGTCATGTCTGACTCTGTGCGACCCCATAGATGGTAGCCCACGAGGCTCCGCCCTCCCTGGGATTCTTCAGGCAAGAACACTGGAGTGGGTTGCCATTTCCTTCTCCAATGCATGGAAGTGAAAAGTGAAAGTGAAATCGCTCAGTCGTGTCTGACTCTTTGCAACCCAATGAATCGCAGCACACCAGGCCTCCCTGTCCATCACCAACTCCCAGAGTCCACCCAAACCCATGTCCATTGAGTTGGTGATGCCTTCCTACCATCTCATCCTCTGTTGCCCCCTTCTCCTCCTGCCTTCAATCTCTCCCAGCATCAGGGTCTTTTCCAATGAGTCAGCTCTTCTCATGAGGTGGCCAGAGTACTGGAGTTTCAGCTTCAACATCAGTCCTTCCAATGAACAACCAGGACTGATCTCCTTTAGGATGGACTGGTTGGATCTCCTTGCAGTCCAAGGGACTCTCAAGAGTCTTCTCCAACACCACAGTTCAAAACCATCAATTCTTCGGAGCTCAGCTTTCTTCACAGTCCAACTCTCACATCCATACATGACTACTGGAAAAATCGTAGCTTTGACTAGATGGACCTTTGTTGGGAAAGTAATGTGTCTGCTTTTGAATATGCTATCTAGGTTGGTCATGAATTTCTTCCAAGGAGCGAGTGTCTTTTAATTTCATGGCTGCAGTCACCATCTGAAGTGACTTTGGAAGTCCAAAAGATAAAATCAGCCACTGTTTCCCCATCTATTTGCCATGAAGTGACAGGACCACATGCCATGATCTCAGTTTTCTGTATGTTGGACAAACCTAAATTGAGGGACATTCTACAAAATGACTGACAGGCAGTCTTCAAAAGTATGAAGATCATGAACAACAAGGAATGCATGAGCAACTGTCTGATAAGAAGAGACTAAGAAGACAAATAGATGCAATGTGACCCTGGACTAGATTGTGGAAGAGAAAAAAGAAATTAGTGGAAAAACTGGTGAAATGAGAATAAATTCTATAGTTCAGTTACTAACACTGTGCTGATGTTGACTTCCAGGTTTTGATCATTATACCTTGGTTCTGTAAGATGTTTACATTAGGGGAAGCTAAGTGAAGGTATCCAAAACTTCTCTGTACTATTTTTGCAAATTTTCTGAATCAAATTGTTTCAAAAGAGAAAGTTAAAAATAGTTTTCTTTGTGTATGAGGAGGAAAAATAAGGTAAGTGAAAGAGCTGAATGCAGTATTTAGCACATGCCAAGTACTTAATAAATACTGATGTATTTCCTATATTTACTGTCATTTAAATACACTCCAAAACTGTCAAATCCTAAGTTGCCTGAAAATCTCTAGAAAGGACCTCAAGAATTTTTTGAGGGGGGCTGTGGTGGGTCTTCAGTGCTGCTCATAGGCTTTCTCTAGTAGTGAGTGGGCTCATTACTTGTAACACATTTAGTTGCTTAGTTGCTCAGCAATGGGTGGGAACTTCCTGGACCAGGGATCTAACTGGTGTTCTTGCATTCCAAGAGGTAGATTCTTAACCACTGGCCCACAGGGAAGCCTTCTGAAGAGTTCTGAGTATTGAGAATTCAATTATGTTATCCAATAAGAGAGGAGAAAGAGAAAAAAGGAAGAAAAAGTAGAAAGCTCACAATTTAAATATGAGCCATGTATAAACAGCTATGAGCACTCTAAAATACTTATTACCTCTTAACCAGTCTGCTGCTGCTAAGTCGCTTCAGTCGTGTCCGACTCTGTGCGACCCCATAGACGGCAGCCCACCAGGCTCCCCCGTCCCTGGGATTCTCCAGGCAAGAGCAGTGGAGTGGGTTGTCATGTCCTTCTCCAATGCATGAAAGTGAAGAGTGAAAGTGAAGTCGCTCAGTCGTGTCCGACTCTTAGCGACCCCATGGTCTGCAGCCTATCAGGCTCCACCCATGGGATTTTCCAGACAAGAATACTGGTATGTATTATTCAGTTCAGCTCAGTCACTCAGTCATGTCCGACTCTTTGCGACCCCATGAACTGCAGCACGCCAGGCCTCCCTGTTCATCACCATTTCCCAGAGTTCACTCAGACTCATGTCCATCGAGTCCGTGATGCCATCCAGCCATCTCATCCTCGGTCGTCCCTTTCTCCTACTGTCCCCAATCCCTCCCAGCATCAGAGTCTTTTCCAAGGAGACAACTCTTCGCATGAGGTGGCCAAAATACTGGAGTTTCAGCTTCAGCATCATTCCTTCCAAAGAAATCCCAGGGCCGATCTCCTTCAGAATGGACTGGTTGGATCTCCTTGCAGTTCAAGGGACTCTCAAGAGTCTTCTCCAACACCACAGTTCAAAAGCATCAATTCTTTGGCGCTCAGCCTTCTTCACAGTCCAACTCTCACATCCATACATGACCACAGGAAAAACCATAGCCTTGACTAGATGGACCTTAGTCGGCAAAGTAATGTCTCTGCTTTTGAATATGCTATCTAGGTTGGTCATAAGTTTTCTTCCAAGAGTAAGCGTCTTTTAATTTCATGGCTGCAGTCACCATCTGCAGTGATTCTGGAGCCCCCAAAAATAAAGGCTGACACTGTTTCCACTGTTTCCCCATCTATTTCCCATGAAGTAATGGGACCGGATGCGATGATCCTCGTTTTCTGAATGTTGAGCTTTAAGCCAACTTTTTCACTCTCCTCTTTCACTTTCATCAAGAGGCTTTTTAGCTACTCTTCACTTTCTGCCATAAGGGTGGTATCATCCGCATATCTGAGGTGATTGAGATTTCTCCTGGCAATCTTGATTCCAGCTTGTGTTTCTTCCAGTCCAGCGTTTCTCATGATGTACTCTGCATAGAAGTTAAATAAGCAGGGTGACAATATGCAGCCTTGACGTACTCCTTTTCCTATTTGGAACCAGTCTGTTGTTCCATGTCCAGTTCTAACCGTTGCTTCCTGACCTGCATACAGATTTCTCCAGAGGCAGGTTAGGTGGTCTGGTATTCCCATCTCTTTCAGAATCCCCCACAATTCATTGTGATCCACACAGTCAAAGGCTTTGCCATAGTCAATCAAGCAGAAATAGATGTTTTTCTGGAACTCTCTTGCTTTTTCGATGATCCAGCGGATGTTGGCAATTCGATCTCTGGATCCTCTGCCTTTTCTAAAACCAGCTTGAACATCAGGGAGTTCACAGTTCAGGCGTTGCTGAAGCCTGGCTTGGAGAATTTTGAGCATTACTTTACTAGCATGTGAGATGAGTGCAATTGTGCGGTAGTTTGAGCATTCTTTGGCATTGCCTTTCTTTGGGATTGGAATGAAAACTGACCTTTTCCAGTCCTGTGGCCACTGCTGAGTTTTCCAAATTTGCTGGCATATTGAGTGCAGCACTTTTCACAGCATCCTCTTTCAGGATTTGAAACAGCTCAACTGGAATTCCATCACCTCCACTAGCTTTGTTCATAGGGATGCTTTCTATGGCCCACTTGACTTCACATTCCAAGATGTCTGGCTCTAGATTAGTGATCACATCATCATGATTATATGGGTCGTGAAGATCTTTTTTGTACAGTTCTTCCATGTATTCTTGCCACCTCTTCTTAATATCTTCTGCTTCTCTTAGGTCCATACCATTTCTGTCCTTTACCGAGCCCATCTTTGCATGAAATATTCCCTTGGTATCTCTAATTTTCTTGAAGAGATCTCTAGTCTTTCCCATTCTGTTGTTTTCCTCGATTTCTTTGCATTGATCACTGAAGAAGGCTTTCTTATCTCTTCTTGCTATTCTTTGGAACTCTGCATTCAGATGCTTATATCTTTCCTTTTCTCCTTTGCTTTTTGCCTCTCTCCTTTTCACAGCTATTTGTAAGACCTCCCCAGACAGCCATTTTGCTTTTTTGCATTTCTTTTCCATGGGGATGGTCTTGATCCCTGTCTCCTATACAGTGTCACGAACCTCATTCCACAGTTCATCAGGCACTCTATCTATCAGATCTAGGCCCTTAAATCTATTTCTCACCTCCACTGTATAATCATAAGGGATTTGATTTAGGTTATACCTGAATGGTCTAGCGTTTTTCCCTACTTTCTTCAATTTGAGTCTGAATTTGGTAATAAGGAGCTCATGATCTGAGCCACAGTCAGCTCCTGGTCTTGTTTTTGTTGACTGTATACAGCTTCTCCATCTTTGGCTGCAAAGAATATAATCAATCTGATTTTGGTGTTGACCATCTGGTGATGTCCATGTGTAGAGTCTTCTCTTGTGTTGTAGGAAGAGGGTGTTTGCTATGACCAGTGCGTTTTCTTGGCAACACTTATAGATGCAGAAAGCAAGAGCCATGTATATAGCTCTAAAGTATTCAATAAATCTTAACTACTCTAGGAAATAGGTGCTATTACTATATCTCCATTTTATAGATGAGGAAATTGAGTCACAGAGAGGTTAAGTAACTTCCCAAGGTCATAAACATACCAAGAAGTGGAGCCAGGACTAGCATCCACAAAGTCTTGATTCCAACACTCTTCCCTGTTATCTACAGATCATACTACGTCTACGAATTCTGGTTATGTGATTTCTGTTGTGATCACAAAACTAAAGCATCTTCATGTTAAATAATTATATGCCACAGTCAGAAGTCATTGCTGATCTTGCATTTAAACATGAAATTTTTCTTAATTCTTCTGGATTGTATTTTACCTTAGTGAATTTCAACTTCTGAATTTCCAGATATTTCTCATTTTCCAAGGTCATTTGAAAATCTGATTTCCTCCTCCAATATGTTAGACTGTGAGAAAGAAGTGTAGTTTATAAAGATCACCAGATTCAAGACAGCTGAGCTCAGATTCTGACTCCATTAACTGTTAGCTATGTGACTCTGAACATGTTATGTAGTTTATTTTTTTTCTGTTCAACTGATATGGCAATACATGCCCTACCTACCCCTCCAAGGTTTGTATGAATATTAAATGTATTAATGATATGTTAGAAAATGTTTTATAAACTTTGAATCATTTCATAAATGTCAAACTATGCTTTTATTGTCACTGGTGCTCACACACTTTAAATTTAGCATTGTTTTCCAAATTAATATATTGTCTTCATTCCATTTTTAACAAACTGATGATATAAATGTAAAAGAATACTGTTACCACCTATCTGCTGCTGCTGCTGCTAAGTCGCTTCAGTTGCGTCTGACTCTGGGCGACCCCATAGACGGCAGCACACCAGGCTCCCCCATCCCTGGGATTCTCCAGGCCAGAATACTGGAGGGGGTTGCCGTTTCCTTCTCCAATGCATGAAAGTGAAAAGTGAAAGTGAATTCACTCAGTCGTGTCCGACTCCTAGCGACCCCATGGACTGCAGCCCACCAGGCTCCTCCGTCCATGGGATTCTCCAGGCGAGAGTACTGGAGTGGGAAGAAAAGCAAATATGGTGTTCATATATATTGCCCCATTTAATCACACATATTCTGCTTTGTTTCCCAATAGGAACTCCTGTAATAATCACGGTGGTCATATGATGTGTCAATCTCCATCCTGTCTGATACCACTTCCTTGTCACTCATTCCATTCCAGGTGCACTGGCCTCCTGTCACTACCTGGAGTACACAGTACATAATGTTCTCTTGTGTCTAGAGTCCTGCAAACTCCGGTTCCCTCTGTCTGGTTTGCTTCCTTGTTGCTTGTTTTGCTTTTTTAGAGTCATAGCTAGATATTTGTGTTCTTTTAGTTTTACTTCCTCAGAGAGTGACTCCAATGATCAGAGTATCTAAAATAGGAGACTCCCACCTTTCTTTTACTGTACACTTTCATTACTTCTATCTTGTCTTCAGTGTCTATCGAAGTGTTAGGCACAAAGTAAGTGCTCAGCAAGTGGATTTGTTGAATGAGTAAGTGATTAAAACAAGAGAATCACGACTATTCTATCTCTTTCTGTTAATTGAGTGTTTCAAAACTGGTATCATTTGAACTCAGTCACTTAGGGAAGCAGCACTGTACTCCATCAACAAACATGATCTAATTTAGTGTCTCATTTCCAGAAACTCTTGGCGATCATTCACTGTGAATTCTTTATATTTGTGAGGAAAACAGGAACATTAGGAAAATCTTGGAGAACTCTTCGGTCATCAACACCTTCTGAAACTCTCTGTGGACTTACTATCCAGGGCTGATCAATGGAAGTTTCTGTGAGGATGTCACGTTCTACATCTGCTCTGTCCAATATGGTAGTCACTATCTACGTAGGCATGCACTTGAGATGTGCCTAGAGACTAAGGAACTGAACTTGTAATTTTATTTAATTTATATAGCCACACATGGCTTGTGGATGCCTATTGGATAGCACTTTCAATACTTTCTTCTCTCAGTGGTATAAGATGATAGAGCTGTCATTGGTCAGAGAAAGACTATAAGCCTGGAAGTCTCTGGGCAGAGTCATGGGCTGTAGGTAAGTGGGAAAATGGAAAAGGATTGCTTTATTTCCTCTATGGTTAGAAGTATTGTATTTTAGAGCTCTAAAATAAGAAAATTAAAATTTGCTGCTTGGAGTAAAACGGAGTAACTGATACAATAGAAAAGGTATGAATTCTCTTCATCATTTGGCATATACTCTATTGCACTGAGAATGAGAACACAAAGAATAGTTTTATTTAGGTTTTGGAGGTATGTTCTTCACCTTAATTTAAATCAATTTTCAATAGTGCTTTTAAAAGGTTTCATAATGAAACATATTGCTAAGTGCCTCATTTCTATTTAGGTTCTAAAAATACAAACCTTTAATCGGTTCAACTTAAGATAAGGTTGGTTGAAAAACACGCTGCAGTCTGAACCGATTTTCCAAAATAATAAAAGGCCTCATGAAACTTTTTACACCAAGAATTGTCATTTTAAATTCGTAGCAGGTCTGTCATTTAAATCAGGCACTATGCAATTTTCCATCAACCTATATATATACACATTCCCCTCTCTTCTGCTTTGTGCTCTGGCCAGTTCCACTTTTTATCTCATTCTCCAGTGCACTCCTAAGCTGCTTCTTCTTACTGAAAATTGCCCAATTCATTTTAAAGATTAAAGATTTTTTTCTTAAAGAAAGATTATCTGAAATTTGCAGAGAAGCTAACCAGAATATCATAAACAATGTCACTGAGGATATTTCCTGATGATAAACACTGGTTATTTTTAGATGCATTTGGATGGCAACACTCAGTGGCTTTGGGAACTGACTGGGATTTATAACAGAAAATGAAGGTAGGACTTGTGGGAAGAAAAAGTGCCCACCTTTCTTTTTCTCTTTAATTTTTCCACTTCTCTCCTCTCATTCATGTCTCAAATTAAGAGGTAAAATTAAAGTTGGGAGGAAATAGATACAGATCTTGTCTAGTTTGTCACAAGACTTGAAAGCACTGACACATTCCCACAGACATTAAACTGTTAAATGATTTATTCTTGTTGGAGTCTTTAAAAATACTGAGATTCAAATCTATGCCTTCATACTACTATCTAACCAACTAAGGAAACTTTAATGACATTTTAAAATCATTCATTTTCTCTAGATAGCATTCAGTACAAGGATTATATTTTATTAAAAATACCGACTTCAGGGTATTCTAATCAAGGCTTTTACAGATTCTGAAATGCTTACAGTATTTTAGGGAACCCATGAAGGGATACATCAAGACACTGTATGCTTTATACAATCTAACACATCATCGTCAGATTACCAACTGAGTTTTGCTATGTCAGGAGGTAATAAGGTATACTATTATAATCATCACTTTGTTCATATGTTGTAATCAGTTATGGCAGATTTATGGTAAAAAGAAACAACTTTAGAGTCAATAAGTAAGAACTAATGGAAAGGTTAATATGGTGTTGGTTAGTAGAAAATAGAAAAAGTAGCTTGTTGCTAAGACTGAATTTAAACCAGGCATATTCAAAGCATGTAGCTCAACAGGACAATAAAACTGAATTAGTAAGGTTTAATAAATTATTAAAATTATTATCAGGTACTACAGAATCATTTGTTATACATGTTACATATCTAAGCATTTATAAAAGTGGTTATTTTTTAGAACTGAAATACATTTCTAAATGTTAGCACATAAAATAGGACACAAATTTATACTCTATATATGTTTTATTTGAAGAATTTTTATGTAACAATGGAGAATATTAATTGTTAACACTGAAATTTAAAATCAATGAAACTTTATAACATGACTTAAAATATTTACTTATAGTTTCATGATCAAAACATTTGTCTTTCTAAATTGAACGTTCCCCTCATTACATTTAGCCCTGTACAGCAATTGCCAGTTTGGGAAATTACAAAGGGAAACTTAAATTAGATAAAAATTACTTGGAAATCTTTATTCCTTCTTCATGTGACTCAACCTTATATTCATGAGAATATGTTAAAATAAAAAAAGCAAACTCCCAAGAAATGATGACAGTTTCCATTAACTGAGCTTCCTGCCCTGATACAGTTTTTATATAGGACCTTGAGAGTAGAATACTTATACCACATGCTCACTATCTTCCCCCAAGAAAAAGCAGCACCTTGGTTGTCAAGCCCTATGACATGCATAACATACACATGTGTCACTTTGTTGCTTAATAACGAATCTGTCTTTAGTACATTTAAATAACATTTCCTTCACAATTTTATAAAACACCTTTCTCTAAAGAGTTCAAAGTGAGCTTACTAATATATCCAGTCAACGCTCACAGCTTCTGTACATGGTAGACAATACTGAGTATACAAATAAGGAAAGAGTTTCTATATATTCCAGATCTAGTCAGGTTAAATTTAAAAAACTTACTTCCATCAAACATTCCAGTTTGCTATATAGAACACAATATTCTACAGCGTTCTGGCTAAATAAATAAGATAGTGATAAAAATCACACACTCAGTTAATCTCTGTCAATTAGCCTGGGTTTAGATTAGTCAGTGTTTCCCAACAATCCAGCGGAAGGTAGATACTACATATGTAAAAACATGGTCTTGGCTATTATTTTAATTTTGCCAACAACAACTATATGGAGTTTGGAATCTCAACAGGATAGTATTTCTATAAGGAAAACAGAACTGATTATCTGAAAATTAAAGCAATTATCAATTTTGTGTTTCAGATAATGTATATGTTTTATGCTATCAAAGCAATGAGGAAAAAGAAAGAAAAGAAAAAAAGATTCAAACAGAAAGTTCACATGAGAAGGATTTAAACTAGTCAGTTCCTAACAACAGTTAAGTATAACCTTTTGGAAATTAATTTACATAATGATAATCTACATGTGGTAAGGTTGAAATTATTTAAATGACATTATATTTCACTATTTAGTGTTGTTCCACCACTGCTTTAGCAGTGAATTCTTATGAAATGTAATGCAGCTAATGAGGTAGCTTTTTAACTGAACAAACTGACAGGCCCCATATCTGCAGAGGCAGCTTGAAACCGTGCCCAACCTCTTGGCTTCCCAAGAGGCTTTTCAAAATTCAATAAATAACATCTGTAGGCGATGTTGGGTGCAGACCTAGCAGAGTGCGTCATAACACTGTGCTGGCAGAACAAAGAAACCATGACGACTGCCAAGTTTCCATGGCAACTGCTGCGAGGCTCTGAGAGTATAATAGCACATCAATCACTGTCCAAAAGAACTTCATTATCAGCTAGAAAAAACCTTTAGGATCTGTTTAGTGTGCAATTGTGGGTTAACTCACCTCAAAGCCTTGCTCTCTAGCAAAAGTGGCAGCTTCCTGAAATAAAAAAAAAGAACAGTTAATTATAAAGTGCTAGGTAATGAAGAAATAATCCATTTTGAAACTCATTCAAACAGTCTTCTTTTTACACAATTATCTCAATATACTCACATAGTTCAATTTTTATTCTTACACGGAAAAAAAGATTTCTTTTTTCCTTGGCATAAAAAAAAGGCAGCAAATGTCAACACACTTCACAAGCTGAAATAAAGAAGATGTAGTACATGTTTTTACCGTAGCTGTCACCATGAGTTCAGGTGTTTTGACCCCGACAAAGAAAATCATTTGAAACCTAAGGAAGATACTGATGGTTATGTTTTTAATTAAAACAATACATTTCATAAAACTCTTCTGTAAGAAGAATGTTTGCTAATAAATGTATAGATTAGATTCAGAAAACCCACCATTTTGCAATCTCTGATTTATTCAGGCAAAGGTCATCAAAGGATGCTCAATTCATTAGGTTAAAGAATGATGGGGAACTGGTTATTTCATGGAATCAAAGTATCAAAGATCACGTGCTGGTCACGAGGAGCAAAGTATAACTTTATAGTGGAAGAATCAAGCAGTCATCACTTTAACCCAGTGATCAACCTTACTACCTAATATTCTGATCACCAAATAGTCTGTGGCTTCTGTCATAATGTAGTATAAGGTACAGAGCACCATCTATAAAGTTTTTAACATGAATTAATCAAAATTTTATTCAACAACTTGCAATCTACAGGAAATATATAGCGGATAGAAGAACAAGTTAAATGATACACTGAGAAAGCTAATAAACAAATCCATAGTGAAGTGAAGTCGCTCAGTCGTGTCCGACTCTTTGCGACCCATGGGCTGTAGCCTACCAGGCTCCTCTGTCCATGGCATTTTCCAGGCAATAGTCCTGGAGTGGATTGCCATTTCCTTCTCCAGGGGATCTTCCCAACCCAGGGATTGAACCCAGGTCTCCCGCACTGTAGACAGACACTTTACCGTCAGACAGGACAAGTACCTTGGTCTTTTTAGTAAGTCAACATCATGATAAAATGTATAGGAGTAATGTACAGATTTTAATTGGAAACTGTTTGAACAAACCAGTTGTAAAATACATTTTGGGTAAGTTTGATTATGAAATGGAAATCAAATAATATTAGGAATTATCAACTTGATATGAAAAAATCCTAGATTTTCAGGTGTATCCTGAAGTATCCTGGGATAAAATGGCATGTTATTTTAGAAAACTTAAAAACAAAAAAAGAAAGTGAAGCAAAAATGGTAAAATATTAATGTATCTAGATGTATTCAGTATAACTATCTTTGGCCTGTTTGAAAATTTGTGTAATAAAATGTCTACCCCCATATTTCTCTCTGATTTAAGATGACAGGGTAACAAATGCTGAATATTTTTTAAAATTTAGTTAAAAATTTTAAAACAATGTTTTTCTAGATATTAAATATATCTTAAGGGCACAATCTGATGAACATTAGTATATAATCTAATGCCCTTATAATAGGCTATCAAATGACAAAAACACATCTGTGTAACCAAATCCTTTCCCTTTCTTCATTCTCTACTTTGTGCATATATTTTCATTTTAGTACTGATACAGAAAATGGAGGCAATATTACTTTTCAATTCCACTTCCCTCTTGAAGACAGAAAAAAAAAAAACTGCAGACAACTGTCAAGAGTCTCTACATCTTAACTTACATTCCTCCAGAATTATCTTTGCCAAGAGATATTAATAGAAGGATGGGATGTGAGCCTGAGTAGTGAGCAGATCCAACTTAACTAAAATGACTGCTGCACCAAACCATGTAAGGCAGAAACTACAGTTAATGTCTCCAGCACAAATCTGGGTAGTATCTACATGTTAAGGAAAACACAGAGAAAAGAAGTATGTATGCACTTATAGTCCAATATACTAATACCATGTAAGTTTAAAGAACAACTTTGAGGGTCTGAGAAGAGTGAAACATACTATCACAATTAAACACTGAAGTTAATAGAAAGTGATAAGCTGAAAGTACAGCTCCTTAGGCTGTTCACTAGAGAAGCGTAAAACTGATTGAGTTAACCTTAGTTGATACAGATTAAAAAAAATTAAATCATGATCTTGACAATTGGGGTAAGGATGGTTAGCCTTCTTGACAATTTACTTACACCAGAATCTTGTATACCAGACAGTCAATAATATTTACTAGCTTGGATGTGAAGGAAAAGGGTAGGGTTCAAAAGATAGCAATGTAAAATTTTTCCAAGTTGTCCAACTCAATAATTAACCAAGTTAATTCTTACATGAAAAAAACAACAAAACAGCTTTGTGAGAACTACTTATTTATACGGAACTTTATCAGAGGCATGAAAGAAACCTAAAGGACTGTAAGACAAAGTTAATATGACAAATCTGTACAACTAAAATTGTACTAAGACATAAAAGCTGAAACTTCACATACAGTAGATAAGCTGCCTTTTTAATATCCAGTTTTGCTCTCCAAAGTAAGAAGCAATAGACTGATCCGTTGTGGTACAACAGAACTGACTAATCGCAAGAAGGCACAGTTACCAATGTCAGATCATTATTCTTCCATGAAACTGAGCCCTAGGACTCTTCCACATCTGTAAACTATTCCAAGCACTAACATATTTCTGACTGAGGAAGGACATACTGAAGAAAAGTCAACTCAATTTTCTATCTTAGCGCCCCCTCACACAGGTTTGCAGAGCTGTGCCCTATCACTGAAAAGCTAAGCGCTTGTTCTATAGCTTAAAAAGATCTTATCTCCTGACTTCCTCCCACCTTCCTTTGATCTTGGGTTGGTGCCCCCAGTCACTCCATTAGTAAAGGCAGCTGGCTCACATCACTGCAGACTTTCCCACAGCTAACCTCTGATCTGAAGGTGTTTGTAGATACAACGATGGAACAACATTTATTTTTCCCTCACAGCAAAACAAATAAAACAACACAGAGGAACAGTTTGACCCAGTAAGAATTTGATGGAGAATTTTAGTCCTAAGATTCACTGCATGGAGGGACAAAAAGAAAAGGCATTAGGTCAGAAATCAGGGAAGAAAAAAGGCATAAATGGTGGGCAGAACAGTAACGCAGGTTCCAAATATCAGGGGTAATTCCAAGTGAACTGATCACACTAAATTGAAAAGGACTTTTTAGCGTGCCTTCGCAGTAAAAGTGAGAAAAGAAAACAAGCAAGTCCCCATCTGTGCTGCCCCAGGGCGCCACGTACTGAGTTTCACAAATCTAATGAAGCAGTCAGGTTAAAATCCAACCGCAGAGTGGATGTGACATGTGGAGAACAGCTCGGGTTAGACTAGAGAAGCATGGCGGTTCCTAATGCAGGTGATTATCCATGTGATAATCATTATATTTACAGGCTTTCCATTTTAGATCTGACATCAAAAATCACAAAGGAGGAGGGATTAAGGAAATAAACAACCGACACAGAGGCTTTCCTGCTCCCCTGAGAGTGTAGCACTTTCATTCATGCATGACAAGCAACAAAAGCAAAACGAAACAGGCCAGGAAAGAGTATTTCTGAGAAGGCTGGATTTCACATTAACACTACTTTCCATTTTGATAACTTTCACTATTATTCAGTTTCTCATACAGGTCACATTTTCAAAATCAGTTCCCATTGTTGTCTAAGCTATAATACAGTATCATTTTTGGTTTACAATGAATGATACTCACATATGTCTTTTTACAACAACAAAGTCATTTTTTTCCTTCCTGGAATTGAGTGTTGTGAATAAAATGACATATAATTAAAGTCTTAGGCTCTCATCTACACCACGCTATTTAGGATTTGCAGTAGGCTTGCTGCTTCACCGACTAGGCTAAAAGGATGAAACAACAACCAAGTACAGTTTTTGAGGAGAGGTTTAAAAAATAAAGCTGAAATTCATGGTTAATGAAAACTATGGAATACTTACATGAAGAACTATTTAAAGGGATTAGCAAACCACTACTAAAAAGCACAGTTCTCATGTTATATAGGAAAGGAAGGAACAACTCCAGTGTGTTTGTGTGTATGAAAATACAACAATTTCCTTTATATCTAAGAAGAAAACTATTTTCTTTGCATTTTGCCCGATAACACCTTGATTTTATGTAGAATTATCTGTAGTCACTATAAAACTAAAATCATAAATAGGCCATATTGTTATTCTCATTCTAATTATCTGTTACTAGTTACATAGAAATACAAATGATTTCTGTATTATTGGCCTTACATCCTGAGACTTTGCCAAATTAACTTATTGGTTGTAGGAACTATCCTTTTCCTTTAGGGAAACAAGATGTTCCTACTAACCAAACCACAAAGTTATTTTAAGAATTTAGCAACATGCCTTAAAAAATCATCTCTCTTTTCTCCAGGGTAATCTGAAGGGTGTAACTACAAACTACCCACCACTATCATAGCTCATAACCCTTGCTCTCCTACTTCTGGCTCTACATTTCAAGGCACTGAATCCATTTAGAGCTATTATCTGCTTGCTTATGTTACCACTGTTTTTCGATATAGGACACGAGGGATCTTGGGTGTTGACTGAAACTTCATGGACTGAAGTAAAATAAAGAACATCCAACTTAGGACCAAAGAAAGATAACTTCTGACTATCCACAGAAGGCAGCTCATCCATTCAAAATAAACTATTTTGCTGCTCCAATGCAAACAGGAAGCAGCAAACTCACTGGAGTTTGCATGGTCTTCACTCGAGTCATAGGAGTCCAGCCAGAGCTCTGGGAAAAGCCAAAGGAGAATGGAACCACCAAAACAGTTCTATTTTGTTTGTTCATCTCTCCATCCAACTGGTATTTACCCTGCAAGGATAGTTTTAGGCTAACAGATACTATAATGCTAGAGATACATCAGTGTTACAGCTGTTATACATCTTACTGGACTTCAACTTGCAATATTTGAAACAATACTGTAAATCCTAAATGGTGTGGTGTACATGAGAGTCTAAGATGGAATGATATCTATGTCTGTCTCTATCTATATAAATCTATGTATAAAAATCTCTGCATATAAATAAAATCCATATGTTTTTATACAATTATATGTATGAAGCCTTTTTTGAAGGCTTTAAATGCAAGATAGTACTGGTCAGGAAGCAGTTACAGACAAATAGCAAGAGCAGTTGGCTTAGAAGACCTTCACTAAGGTTACCATTTTATAGGTCATTTGATATGTAATCTTGGGCAAGTCACTCAGTATATATCAGTTTATATTAGTAAAACTGAGGCCAACAAAACTGACTGGATTATTACTAGGAATAAGGGAAATATTTAATGTGAACTATAAAATCATATCACCTATTAAATTCAAGCTTTTGGTAAAATCTTAGGAAAATTTAAGCAAATGAATTTCAGAGCATCCAGAATACATTCCATGATTTGTCCTATTTATGGATCATATGTGTAGCAGGAAGCCTCTAAAATGGTTGCCTACTGTGCGGATCCCTAACTGGTGACATTCAAATCCTTGTAAAATTTTCTCCCCTTTGTGTGTTGTCTGGACCAAGAGACTCACTTTTAACAAATACCTGACAAAAAGTGATGGGATGTCTTGTTTGTTCATTCTCTTGCTCACACGCTCTCTCTCAGCTCTCGCTCTAGGGGAAATAAGCTGCCATGTTGTGAGTTCCCCCATGGAGCGGCCCATAACTAACCATCAGAGAGGATCTAGGGCTTGCTAACAGCCACGTGAATGAACTTGGAAGTGAATCCTCCCCAAGCAGTGATAGGACTACAGCCCTGGCTGACATCATGACTTCAGCCTTGTAAGAGACTCTGAATTGAGAGGCACCAAACTAAGCTGTGCCCAGATTCTCTATCCACATCTTATACATGAGGAACCTAAGCCTCTAAGAGGTTAACTAACATGGTCCAACTCAGAAAACCTCTCTATTCAGATTATGCTAATCCTCACAAAAGTCAAACCAAACAAGCGTGGCTAACAGATCAATCACAGGTGAGAAAATAAAGGAAAGATAATTTAGAAACATATTATCTAAATGGTTTTCTATACCTGATTGTGATTAATCATTTCTTAGCTGTAGCAGTGATACACCTCTGAGTCATGCTGGCATTTAATGATAAAGAACTATCTGCTGTTTATTTCTTTCCTATATTCAGCTGAGTTCAGTTGTTCAGTCATGTCTGACTCTTTGTGACCCCATGGACTGTAGCATTATGAAGACTTATATTGCTTAATTAAATCCTAAAAGATGATCCTGTTAAAGTGCTGCGCTCAATATGTCAGCAAGTTTGAAAAACTCAGCAGTGACCATAGGACTGGAAAAGGTCAGTTTTCATTCCAATCCCAAAGAAGGGCAAAGCCAAAGAACGTTCAAACTACCACAGAGTTGCACTCATCTCATATGCTAGCGAAATGATGCTCAAAATTCTCCAAGCCAGGCTTCAAAAATACATGAACTGTGAACTTCCAGATGTTCAAGCTCTATTTAGAAAAGGCAGAGGAACCAGAGATCAAATTGCCAACATCTGTTGGATCATGGAAAAGCAAGAGAGTTGCAGAAAAAAAAATCTACTTCTGCTTTATTACTTCCAAGCCTTTGACTATGTAGATCACAACAACCTGGAAAATTCTTCAAGAGATGGGAATACCAGACCACCTTACCTGCCTCTTGAGAAATCTATATTCAGGTCAAGAAGCAACAGCTAGAACCAGACATGGAAAGACAGACTGGTTTCAAGTTGGGAAAGGAGTACGTCAAGGCTGTATATTGTCACCCTGCTTATTTAACTTATATGCAGAGTACATCATGTGAAATGCTGGGCTGGATGAAGCACATGCCGGAGTCGAGATTGCCGGGAGAAAAATCAATAACCTCAGATACGCAGATGACACCACACTTATGGCAGAAAGCAAAGAAGAACTAAAGAGCCTCTTGATGAAAGTGAAAGAGAAGAGTGAAAAAGCTGGCTTAAAACTTAACATTCAAAAAATAATAGGATCATGTCATCTGGTCCCATCACGTCACGGCAAATAGATGGGGAAACAACAGAAACAATGACAGACTTAATTTTCTTGGTCTCCAAAATCACTTAAGATGGTGATTGCAGCCATGAAATTAAAAGACGCTTGCTCCTTGGAAGAAAAGCTATGACCAACCTAGACAGCATATTGAAAGGCAGAGACATTTCTTAGGCAACGAAGACACATCTAGTCAAAGCTATGGTTCTTCCAGTAGTCATGTATGGAGGTGAGAGTTGGACTATAAAGAAAGTTGAGCATCGAAGTACTGATGCTTTTGAACTGTGGTGTTGGAGAAGAGTCTTGAGAGTCCCTTGGACAGCAAGGAGATCAAACCAGTCAATCATAAGGGAAATCAATCCTGAATACTCATTGGAAGGACTGATGCTGAAGCTGAAACTCTAATACTTTGGCCACCTGATATAAAGAACTGACTCACTGGAAAAGACCCTGATGCTAGGAAAGATTGAAGGTGAGAGGAGAAGGGGATGACAAAGGTGGAGATGGTTGGATGGCATCACCAACTCAATGGACATGAGTGTGAGCAAGCTCCAGGAGCTGGGATGGACAGGGAAGCCTGCTGTGCTGTAGTCCATGGGGTCCCAAAGAGTTGATCATGACTGAACCAAACTAACTGATATTGCTTAAGCCTCTAAATATTTCTTCATGCTATCCTTCACACTATGAGTTACTTTTACCTTGTACTATTTACAAAATGTACTTTGTACTTATTTATAAAAATATTTACATATTTTCCTATGAGACTGCATTAATGTAATACTACTTTTAATACTAATTTGTGAAGAGGAAAAGTTTTAACTTGTAAATAAAGTAAACAAAGGCTGGAGAATATTTTTAAGTAAATATAAATCTGAGAAACCCCTTTTAAAATGTTTCATTCATGAAAATGTCTGTACTGGTTTTTCAAAGAACATACAACTTCTGGGAGATTTTCAACCTGTGCTCTGGCATTTATTACCATATGCTTCCTGCCTGCCGAATGCTGAATATAAATGTTATTTAACATTTATTGAGTGTCAAAAACTCTGTGGGGCAATGTATAAGCTATAAAGACAAGCATGGCCCCTATCCAATGATAAAAATTAAACTGTATAAAGTATACCTTCATAAACATGACTGAAAAAAATCACATAGCTGAATTATAAGCCAAATAAATTAGGTTCAGTTTAGAACATACTTAATCCTTTCACAAAATGATTTACTAGGTGATGTGTCTGTTTTACCAAGGAAAGCTGTTCATCACTCCCACTGTTATGCATATTTAATGATGGTAGGTAAAGGAAAGCAAGTTTAGGAAAAGTATTTCATCAAAATTTGATTGACTAGCTATTTGGGCTAACCTGTAGACTAATCCAAGTTTTTCAGCTGCTAAAAAAAAAAAGAGGAGAGGTGATAGGATAAGAAAACGATTAGGGGAGTAGGCCTTTTATTGGGTGTTTTATTTCCATTTCTAGTGAGATACCATGTGCATGGCATAATGAAGACACTTAACAGGTGTCAATTATTTTCCTTATTTCATTTGATCCTCATAAAAATCCCATAAAATACGTATTCTTCTCCTTTCATAAATAAAAATCTGAAGGTTCAGAGACATTAAAGTATATATTCAATACCAAATAAAATGTATTCATAATAGCTGGCATCTGGATCTGATGATTTTTGAATGGTTTGTGCTGGTCTGCTGAACTCTTTTAGCTGTTTTGTCTTTACCTCATTTTCATTTTTGAAAGATATTTTTGCAGGGTATAGAATTTGAGATTGACAATTTTTCTCTGAGTTTCAGCTTGCACTGTTTCAGATGCATTCTTTTTTGGCTCCTGGGCTCTAGAACACAGACTCAATAGTTGTGGCACATGGTTAGTTGCTCTGCAGCATGTGGGATCTTCATGGATCAGGGATCAGACCCATGTCTCCTGCATTGGCAGGATCATCCCTGAGCAACCAGGGAAGCCCTCAGATGCATTCTTATCTTTCTCTATATAGAATATATCTTTAAAAATCTGTTTTAAGATTTATCACTGATTTTATGCAATGTGATTATGATGTTCCTTGGTGTAGTTTTTTTCCTTGTTTCTTTTACGGTTTGTTGGGCTTCTTTGATTTCTGGGTTTATAGTATTGTTCAAATTTGGAACATTTTCACTCTTTTTTACTTCAAATATCTGTTTTGTTTCTCCTCTCTAGGACTCCAAATATGAATGTTAGGTCACTTGAACTCGAGCACTAATTATGAACTAATTATGCTATTAGTAGAATACATATAAGTTTTAAAATAGACATTTTTCTTCTTTACTACATTACCAGTGAAGAACTGAAGGCCTATGGAGACCAGGCTACAGCTTGTTAACCTTAAGATAAGTAAAATGTATCTTTAGACAGATGTTACTTCCCTCATTTATTGGAAAAAGAAAAAAATCTAAAACTTAAGTCACTTATATTAATAAAAAACAGTAAAGACAAGATAAATAATTGATTCTTACAAGTTTAGATACATGTTCACGTGGGCCAATGAGAAAGGTATTACTGATCAGTGTTAAAAATTAGATCAAAAAAGGAAAGGAAGATCTTAGGATGGGGAGAGATTGGCATTTTTATTAAGTATCTTAATAATTCTTTTCTCTCAAATGGGTACCAATATCCTTTATTTTTTCTATATGCCATGCATTAAGCTTCTTAAAGTTCCTAAGCTTCCTATCACACCTTCCTAAGGTCAAGGTATGATAATCACTGCTACCTTGGGGTCAAGGTGTGATAATCACTGCTATATAGTTTCCACCCTCTATGGCCACCCTAATGACCCTAACAGTAGAACGTATCATAAAAGCTCCTCTATTCTCTGAGTCTCCTGGTCTTTCAAGGGAGAAGAGGAAACAATTAGAAATCATAATAACATTCATAATCTAAAATATTACTGAATTAACTTAAAAAGAAACTTATAGGACCACATTGTGACTTAATAACATAAAAAAAATAGTTAAAAAAAAAAAACAAAAAGAAAACAAAATGAGAAGCATCTAATCTCCTAACTTCTAGTTGGGGATGGGGGTCAGGGGTGGAAAAGGTAGTTCTTCCTCAGGTCATAATTTTTAAACTACAGATGTGCATATAACACATTCCATCCAAGTATCACCAAAACCCAGTATTATTTTCATTCTTGCCAGGTGACTCACAATAATTATGCAGAAAGTGTACAGTAGCGGTATGCCTTAGAAACAAGTCTAATATAGACAAAATTAGAATTTTCATAACAGCCAGTGGGAAGAAACAAGGTTAGGCATGGTGGTAACCATCAATACAGGTCTCTCACGGAAAAGAAAAAAAGAAAGCGAAGAGCACACTACCACCACTAACAAAAAAAAACCCCACAACAAAAAGGAAACTACAAAGAAGTCAACAGAAAAAAAAAGTCAGGCTATTAAAAAAATAATTACAGAAAGAGGATAGGAAACACCCAACATAATATGTATCTCCATAAATACTTAACTGAAAGCATAACTCCCTTACCCTTCCTCTAAGATAAATAGGTTTAAAAAGCTACTTTTGAAAAGCCAGTATTGCATTTGATAATGAAATGGGAGACAATCATCTTAAGTCTACAAACTAGAACCAAGAGATATTTATCTATCTTGCAAACCTTTTTTTTTTTCCTTTTGGGCTGCCCCATGTGTGATCAAACCTCTTGTCCCCTGCAGTGGAAGTGAGGAATCCTAACCACTGAACTGGCAGGAAATTTCCTTTTTCCCCCCCCTCACAAACCTTTTGTCAGAATCTGAGATAACACATTTAATCCAAGTGCTTGTCTGTGTGCTTAGGAGTCTCCGTAACAAAGTATGAGTTTTCATTAGATACCAACAACACACTGGGAAATGAAGGTAATTCAGCACAGAGGTAGTAACAAAGTACTGGCATTTTTATTGTACTGAACATTATAAAGTGACTGGCTAACAAATGGGATTTTTGTTAAAAGTATTTTTGACTTACTGTACATAGTATTATAAATCAGCTTCAATCTATATCCATTTCAGAAACTTTTCCCATTGGTCACCAATCCTAGCTTTCTCCTTCACCTTTCTCAAAAGGACTTGATCTCTTTTCTAGAGTGATGAAGGATTTCTCCAGTGTAAAAATTAGGAATAATTATTTTAAGAAATATTTATTTTCTCTTATTTTAAGAATAGCCATTTCCATTTCTTCAGAAGCATAATTTTAGTCCCTGTCCAAATTTCTTTGCATCACCAATTAGTCTTCATTTCCTGAATAAATATTTTCCCTCTTTCTAGTCTTTGGTCAGACTTCCCACTTACTCCTACATATTTAAGCCCTCTTGCTTGCATTTTTCCAATTTTATTGGATAATTTAACAGATGAAAAACAGATTCTTTTTTTTTTGATGCTTTAGAGTGTGAGTTTTTCCACCCTCTCCAAGAAACATTCCTCCCTACTTTTGTTACATATCATCTTTCCCTTTCTCTCTCACCTTCCCTGTTGCTTATCTTCAAATTCATTAACTTCCCTAAATGTAGTCTTACCTAGAAATTCAGATACCAACTTTTCAATCTTTTCTCTTTTTACATTTTTTGGGGGTAATTTCCTTTATTCCTTTCATTTGGTATCATCCTCAGATATACTTCCTCACTTTCAGAGTCCCTTTGACATTTTCTTTCTCTTCACATTTGACAGCT
Organism: Oryx dammah; assembly: GCF_014754425.2. Taxonomy (NCBI): domain Eukaryota; kingdom Metazoa; phylum Chordata; class Mammalia; order Artiodactyla; family Bovidae; genus Oryx; species Oryx dammah. The sequence goes on from NW_024070190.1 coordinate 29,385,921, forward strand.
TCCAAGTTCTGCCAAGTACATTTTATAAGCACAATGCCTATATAGTCTAGTTGTCATTCTTACCCACAGAAACCTAGGTCAGGCCTGTATTACCTCTTGCCTACATTACTGGTTAAACAGTCATATGCATATTTGAATGCATCCTTAAACACCCGATCATTAGATCCACCTTCCTAAATATCAACTCTGATTAGCCTTTGTTCAAAAAGCTACCTACTGCTTCCTGATAAAGTACTGATAAAAGTTCCAAAGCCTGACTTTCAAAGGTCCTCCATAAAGTGCCCCTGCTTTTTCTTCCTAGCCTGATCTTTTACTATTCTCTTGTACATGTACCAGATGCCACTCAAACTAGAATACTTGTTATTCTCTGAACATGCCTCAGGCTTTTTTGCCTTCATGCTACTTTGCACATGTAGGCACTAAATGAATTAGAATACCCTTCAACCACCCTTGTCAAAATCCTACCAATCCCTCCAGGGTTAATTCAACCATCTTCTCCTTAATGGAAGCCTTCTTGAATTGTTCATGGTCTTTCCTTCCCATCTCCAGAAGTGGCTTTCTGCATTGCAGAAGAGTTTTGCTAAAACTGTAAAGGTTTCTTTTTTTGGCAGTTATGTACAGACTGGAAATCGTTATTTGTGTAGACAGCTTATCTCTCTTACTAGATTATAAATTCTTAGCACAGAAACTTTTATTTTATATCCTCAAAACATCTGATATGTTGCTCTGCCCAGAACAGATACTACATCTTTGTTGATTTACCAAATGATAAGGATAAAGCACTCATCTACATTAAGCAAAGAAGAAATACGTCTACATTAGATCAATGACTTGATGTGTTGTGCTTCATACTTCTGTTTTAGAGATCTTGGTGCTCCGTATATTTCTCTGTTGTTTCTTACACTGCTTTACAATTTATTTACACAGTGTATTTTCTCCCCTACCTTATGAGTTTCTTTAAGAACTAATTTTTATATCGTATCTTAGAATTATGCCTCACTCAGAGTATGAATTAAACAAATGAGAGCTGGAATGAGTTAAACTGTTTTAAAAGAAACATATTTTAAAAGGTAAAAGATCTTTCTACTCATGTATATTGAGCTTTTCTGGAATGAGACCTAAGATTTGGCCAGCAAATTGCTGGCCTTATGTGTTCCGTGACAGTATTCATTCAATCTGTATATCGTGCTATTTCTGCAGTTGTCCTGCTCTGGGAAGTTACCATAAAGGATTTTGGCACTTGTCTCTTTCCAAGCATCACACAAATAATCATGGAAATAGTTTTTCCTGGAAGAATGGTTAACTCTGAAATATTAAACTATGTTTTCAAAGATAGGCACAGTCTAGACGTCACTGCCAGATAGTGGATATCAAAGGGTCTAATACAGCTCAACAAAGATAAGCAGCAATATTTATAATGGAAGTAGCAAGAACAGCTACAAAGAAAATCAACAAAAATAACTACACAAAACCCACAAAACAACCTCTTCCATACAGATTAAATAACAGGGGTAAATAGCAAGTCTCAACTCAGGTTTGAAGACTTCATAAGTTATCTACTAAGTGGTTTTATGATAAGCTACTATTTTACTTTGCTGACATATATGATAATTAGAGAATTTATAGCACTTGGGATAGAAATAGAAGTCTAAATGAGCTTACAACCAGCAACAACCCATTATGGTAGATTCACAACTTCAAAATGCCATTTTTTTTCTTTAGTAAATGAATGCTAATACATCCAATGTAATACATATCATTTTTTCACTGTCAGTGCACATATCATTATAGATACAACCCCATACTTGTGCAGCTCAAGACCTAATGTTAAATTTTTTGATTTCAAAAGAAGAGAAACTGATCTTCATAAATTGATCTTACGTGTTACGTTTTCCAAGTGTTACCTGGTTAAGCCTGTCCAACTCTTTGTGACCCCATGGACTTTATGTAGCCCACCAGGCTCCTCTGTCCCTGGAATTCTCCAGACAAGAATATTGGAATGGGGAGCTCTTCTCTTCTTCAGAGTACCTTCCCCTCCCAGGGATCAAACCCAGGTCTCCCACATTGCAAGTGGATTCTTTACCATCTGAGCCACCAGGGATGTCCAAGTTTTCCAAGAACAAGATCTAATTTAGATAGTGAGCCTTTGGAAACAGAAGCTAGAAGCAATGATAACATATCTAAAAACTTCATTGTGAAAGGAATGATCTGAGTTACCTTTCTAATTAACAGGCACTATACCTCACAAACAAGGACAGTCAATTCTTCACTAGACAGAGCATATTAGACATGATTTGGACAAAACAGAAGCCTGCCTGAGATGTGCTCACCAACCCAGAAGAGTCTGGTAATTAGGCAATATTGGATTAGCAGTTGCAGGATGAAGGCAAGGAGTTGGATTAAGGAGCACGTTATTGTATCACCCACTTCCACTTCAGAGTAATTCACTTTATCACTGCCATGGTTAACATTCACTTGGACAACCAACACTAAACAATGGATTTGTTATTATAGAGATTTTCAGTTATCAATAACCTCTCTTCCTACTCTGCTACCTTTACATGCAGTTCAGTTCAGTTGCTCAGTTTTGTCTGACTCTTTGCGACCCCATGAATCACAGCACGCCAGGCAGCCCTGCCCATCACCAACTCCCACAGTTCACTCAAACTCATGTCCATCAAGTTGGTGATGTCATCAAGCCATCTCATCCTCTGTCATCCCCTTCTCCTCCTGCCCCAATCCCTCCCAACATCAGAGTCTTTTCCAATGAGTCAACTCTTCGCATAAGGTGGCCAAAGTATTGGAGTTTCAGCTTCAGCATCAGTCTTTCCAATGAACACCCAGGACTGATCTCCTTTAGAATGGATTGGTTGGATCTCCTTGCAGTCCAAGAGACTCTCAAGAGTCTTCCCCAACACCACAGTTCAAAACCATGTCAATTCTTTGGCGCTCAGCTTTCTTCACAGTCCAACTTGCACATCCATACATGAACACTGGAAAAACCATAGTCTTGACTAGACGGACCTTTGTGGCAAAGTAATGTCTCTGCTTTTTAACATGCTATCTAGGTTGGTCAAAACTTTTCTTCCAAGGAGTAAGCGTCTTTTAATTTCATGGCTACAATCACCATCTGCAGTGATCCTGGAACCCAAAAAATAAAGTCTGACACTGTTTCCACTGTTTCCCCATCTATTTCCCATGAAGTGATGGGACCGGATGCCATGATCTTCATCTTCTGAATGCTGATCTTTAAGCCGACTTTTTCACTCTCCTCTTTCACTTTCATCAAGAGGCTTTTAAGCTCCTCTTCACTTTCTGCCATAAGGGTGGTGTCATCTGAATATCTGAGGTGATTGATATTTCTCCCGGCAATCTTGATTCCAGCTTGTGTTTCTTCCAGTCCAGCGTTTCTCATGATGTACTCTGCATAGAAGTTAAATAAGCAGGGTGACAATATTCATCCTTGACGTACTCCTTTTCCTATTTGGAACCAGTCTGTTGTTCCATGTCCAGTTCTAACTGCTGCTTCCTGACCTGCATATAGGTTTCTCAAGAGGCAGGTCAGGTGGTCTGATATTCCCATCTCTTTCAGAATTTTCCACAGTTTATTGTGATCCACACAGTCAAAGGCTTTGGCATAGTCAATAAAGCAGAAATAGATGTTTTTCTGGAACTTTCTTGCCTTTTCCATGATCCAGAAGATGTTGGCAATTTGATCCTTGGTTCCTCTGCCTTTTCTAAAACCAGCTTGAACATCTGGAAGTTCACGGTCCATGTATTGCTGAAGCCTGGCTTGGAGATGAGATGAGTGCGATTGTGCGGTAGTTTGAGCATTCTTTGGCATTGCCTTTCTTTGGGATTGGAATGAAAACTGACCTTTTCCAGTCCTGTGGCCACTGCTGAGTTTTCCAAATTTGCTGGCATATTGAGTGCAGCACTTTCTCAGCATCATCTTTTAGGATTTCAAATAGATCAACTGGAATTCCATCATCTCCACTAGCTTTGTTTGTAGTGATGCTTTCTACACTTGACTTCATATTCCAGAATGTCTGGCTCTAGGTGAGTGATCACACTGTGATTATCTTGATCGTGAAGATCTTTTTTGTATAGTTCTTCTGTGTCTTCTTGCCACCTCTTCTTAATATCTTCTGCTTCTCTTAGGTCCATACCGTTTCTGTCCTTTATCGAGCCCATCTTTGCATGAAATGTTCCCTTGGTATCTCTAATTTTCTTGAAGAGATCTCTAGTCTTTCCCATTCTGTTGTTTTCCTCTATTTCTTTGCATGATCACTGAGGAAGGCTTTCTTATCTCTCCTTCCTATTCTTTGGAACTCTGTATTCAGATGCTTATATCTTTCCTTTTCTCCTTTGCTTTTCACTTCTTTTTTCACCGCTATTTGTAAGGCCTCCCCAGACAGCCATTTTGCTTTTTTGCATTTCTTTTCCATGGGGATGGTCTTGATCTCTGTCTCCTGTACAATGTCACGAACCTCCATCCATAGTTCATCAGGCACTCTATCTATTTGATCTAGTCCCTTAAATCTATTTCTCACTTCCACTGTATAATCATAACAGATTTGAATTAGGTCATACCTGAATGGTCTAGTGGTTTTCCCTACTTTCTTCAATTACCCTCTGTTAATTAATAGGTAGAAGTAATTTATTTTTCTTTTTTGAAAGGATGGCAAGAAAAGTCAAGAAAGCAAAAAAGCAATAGTACATTCTTAAGAAGCAAACTACATAAACTGCATATATGAAAAAATACTAAAATCAAGTTCTATTTAAGGTTTTTCAGGAGCATCCTAAATTACTCAGTGTATTATCACGCACAGCATCTGAAAACATAGCTGCCACAGAACGTGGCATAATTTTATGTGCAACTGCATAAGAAAAAAAGCTCTCTTATTAGTCTCCCCAAAGCAAAATATAAACATTGTATATTCTACAGATATTGCATAAAATGTGAAATTTGGTGACTGTAATAGGCTCAGAACAGGCATTTCATAGCAGGTATTTTGTATCTCCAGCCTCCATGTAATCATCATGACAATGTTAGTCAGATACTATTGATTGCTGGATAGGCATGGGAGTTGTTGGACTTCTCTTGGTTCTAACAACCTGGATAGATTTTTGATTATCTAATGTAGGAATATAGGGAGGGTAGTAATCCCTATCTTTCATAAGAATTTTAGCAACCAATGAGCATATTAGAGACTTTTTAGGTACTTTTTATTTCCAAAGTTATAAGGCACTGTGCAAGACTCATCTGATTAATCAAAAATAAGGAAAGAATGAAGATGAAAGCAAAAATTAAACTTGGACTACAGTATGTTGCAATGGAAGTGAAAAAGAAAGAAAACAAAAGAAAAGGCTTTACAGTAGAAGTAGAATTTGCTATACATCTAAAAGACAGGCAAAATTTTAAGAAGGATAGGAAGGTACGGAAAATGACAGGTGTGTCCTGTCAGCAGCAAGTGGTCCAATATGGGTGGATCATAAGCTATGAATACAGGACTCGAAAGCACTAAGATTTGAAAGGTAGATTTACACTGCAATGAGTTAGAAGACTGGATTTAATTCATTTAACTATGTGGTAGGCAGATGGAGGACATAAGAGATATTATGGTTTCTGAGTGGATAGGCAGCCTAATTAGGACTACACTTTGGAAAGACTGATTTATCTAGTGGCAATATACAGACTGGATATAACAGGGAAGACAAGTGAAGATTTTTAGATGGCAGATCAGAGAACAGGTGATGAATACAAAATAATTTAACTCAAAAAGTAAAGCACAGAAATGATAAGTTATAAAATATACACAATATAATAAATTTTGGCAAACCTTTTTATTCAGGTTTTCCTTCCAAGTTACATAAAATAATGAAATAAAATCAAAGAATCCTGGACTTGGAATCAAGAAACTTGGATTCCAGTTCTTTCTTTGTCTCTTACTTTACCTCTAGTGTGACTCTCGGCAAGGCAAACTCTGTTTCCTCATCTTGAGAATGAGAGGCTTAATACTTTCTCAAGTCCGTCTAAGTATATAATTCAATGACTATACAAATGAGTTTTTGGAAGGTACCTAAGAACTACAGAAAGCCTATTAGAGAAAGCTCCTTAAGCAGAAAGTCCAGAGATTCTACCAAGAAATGACTGGACTGAATCAGTGAGATTTAAATATCTGTCAGTTTTTACTGCTTATATCTTTTTGCTAAAGGTAAAGCAACATTTTAGAAGACAGTAAGGGGCTTCCCTGATAGCTCAGTTGCCAAAGAATCCACCTGCAATGCAGGAGAACCTGGTTTGATTACTGGATTGGGAAGATGTGCTGGAGAAGGGAAAAAGCTACCCACTCCAGTATTCTGGCCTGGAGAACTCCATGGACTGTATGGGGTCGCAAAGAGTTGGACAGGACTGAGCAACTTTCACTTTTGGAGAAGGTAATGGCAACCCACTCCAGTATTCTTGCCTGGAGAATTCCATGATCAGAGGAACCAGGCATGCTACAGTCCATGGACTCGCAAGAGTCCAACACGACTTAGTGACCAAACCACCAGAAGACAGTAAAAGATTCATTCCTTCTTTCTGAAAGCCAAAATTAAAGAAACCTTTTGCCTTATTCATGTATATGAAAACAAACTCCTGCCAAGAGAAACAAATTGCAAAATACAGAGGGTGGAAAATGTGAATCATCACTGGTATTAAAATCAACATTTAATAATTAGGTTGCAGTTTCAAATGACTGCTGAATCCCATTAGGTTTAAACATAAATTCAATAAGAATTTATGACTGCATAAATGGCGTTTAAATGTATTCAGAAGTAGAAACAAGAACCATCTGATAGAGAAGTGATGGTGGTTAAAATGAAAAAGGTACAAGTAAAGACATAAGGAGGCCAGGTGAAGGAGAGGAAGGATATAGAAACAGGCTGCAAGTGAATGTACTACAGTGATGATTCTGAGGGAAATGCTTACAAATTTATCTTTTGTACTATGCATTTTCATACTGTATGGATTCTGAGTTACCACTACAATAAAAGATGGGACACCTGTCATTTAAGAAGCAGAAATTATTTTAGCAGAACTTTATGCCAAGTTCTTAAGGATTTTTAGAACATATGGAAATATGCACCACATGACTGAAAAAAACAATTTGGCCTTTATTTCACATCCAATTTGGATTTTAGTTAACCGTTTTCTGAAGTTTTTATTCTATCTTATTTTTAATCATATTCATTAATCTGAAAAATAGAATTGCAAGTGGTGTCTTATTAAGACAAGATTTATGTTTTATTGTTGATATGATCACTTGTTTAAAAATTGCCAGTCTCATATTCAGCAATCTTGAATTGTTAAAATATTTAACTCTCTCCTTCAGTTAGCTGGGAATAGTATGGAACCCAATAAGCCCATAGAAAGGATACAGTAATGTTCCTGGAGTTAGGCTATATTGTAAGTCCCATCATTTGACTTTCCAGGCTCTAACCCGCCCCTTCTTCTTTTTGAACTCCTCTACTTTCACCTGACCTTGGGGCTCCCAGGGATTTAAAACCACATTTTAAAAAATTTAGGGCCTCATAAGGACCTTTTCTCTCCATGCTACCAATACTCAGCAATTTTCTAAGGACCCTCGGGCACAAGATAGGGAAGGGAAAGAGTAAAAACTTAATCTTGAAGGGTCAACAGAAAATATCCAACATAGAAAATTAAATATAAGCTACTAAAGCTACCAACCTTAGCCAAAATTTTCATGCAGGGGAAGCAGCAGAGCCGCTGAACTTCCGAAGCTAACAGCTAGGGATCTTAGCAGAGCCGATGTGGACGGAAGATAGAGGGTGGAGACTGGTGGTAATTCCCTGAGTGCTATACTTTGTGTAACAACTCTGGGGAGCTAAAGGAAAGCACCCCAATAATGATGTGCATTTAATTTCCCAGGAAAGCAATTTAAAATTGCACTAAGGAAAATAAGATTCAAGCGACAACTTTTTGGGTGGGGACAAATGTGCAATTAATGAGTAAGAATAAAACAAACACAGAAAAGCCTACATCCAATACAAAAAAATGTTTATATAACCAAGTACATGAAAGTATAGTACATAAAAATTGAGAAATACATATACCAAAATGGTGAGAAAATTCAAAGAGCTTTAAAAAAATTAGAAAGGTTTGTTGGAGAAAAAGGATTTCTCTGCTCTTTCCTGAAAGATTATCCTGAGAAGAAAAACAAAGTAAAAGCATAAAAATATGAAGTATTATAGAATTCTAAGAAAATCACAGGATAGGCACATGGTCCAATAAAGAGAACAGATGAAATACCATTAGCTTTCCCAGGCTTGAGAAGGTTTTCAGGTTTTGAAAATTAAAGGTAGAATGTTATACAGTGTTTCCTTTTTTTAAAGAGGCTTTCCTCCAAATTTTGATGGGCTCGTTGAACTTAAACATTAATAGCATTTTCTGGGAGATTTCTGATTTTGGCTTTTGACTCTAAGCAAACAAATGTGAGAAGCCAAAGCTGTAGAAACAGAGAGATGCCTGGGGAAGTTGATAAGTGAAATAGATTGCTTTTCTGGAAATACTTGTTAGGAAATTATTACACAACAGCATCCACTAAAGTGGTAGCTTTCAAGGTTTCTTGACAGCAACCACAGTAAAATATTCACTTTACTTTGTAACATGCCATACACAGACATAGGTATATATGCATTTACATAAATGTACATTCTTATATCTTTATACTTATTCCATTCAGAACTGGTAATTTTGTCCTATAACGTGAAACTAAGAATATCATTTACAAAGTAATATGGGCCTTTGGAACTCAGACTTAAAAGTTCCTTGAGGGCATTTTATATTGATTAGAACATAATAAGTGCTCAGTGTATTAATCCATCCTTTCATTTACCACTATGTACCAGGAACTAATAGCAACTAAAAATACAGAAGAAACTATTAAGCAGGATCTAACTAAGATTTGGTGGTATGAATGAAGAAGGAATCTTTAAAGAATGAATAATTTAGTGGGTGAATAAAAGCTAATACTACAGGTGAAGGCAGAGGGAAAAGAACATGAAAGGAGTCTGAGACAAGAAGAGAAATAGGTCAACAGTTTTTAAAACTGGAAATAGGCCACCATGACAGGAGATTGGTTAGTGGAAAGATGGTGTTATGGATTCTGAATTTTGTTCACAAAAAAAAAAAAAAAAAAAAAACAAATCCTCACAATACAACATAACCAAACAAAGAAAAAATGGTGTCTGTTGAATATAAAACCAAATACAGAAATCAAATTTAATTTTGCCTTTGACCTGGTTTGCAAGAACAGCTTTAAAGTTATAGAGCATAAAATATAATGCAAGTGTACTTGACACAAAGGCTGATTTAATTTCTTGCCAAAGCAGGCATTTATTGAAAACACATGCACCACACTAAAAAGGATCCTAAAATTTTATGTGCCACATTTGATAAGAGATTTAATTTATATTTTGGAATTTAGCTAGAAGCCTGGATTAGTGACAGAGCAACATAATAAGGACTTCAACTTTTTTTAGTTATGTCCCATTCACTTGGTCACTGGCAGTTTCAATTAATTCAAACCAATATACTGATCTCAAAACAAAGGTTAAAGGTCAGGAACAATGAGACTAAGAGCATGAATGAAAGAACCAGCCTGCCAATGCAGGAGGCTCAGGAGATGCGGGTTCCATCCCTGGGTTGGGAAGATTCACCTGAAAAAGGAAATGGCTACCCATTACAGTATTCTTGCATGTGAAATCCCATGGACAGAGAAGCCTGGCGGGAGTCCATGGAGTCCCAAAGAATAGGACATGTCTGAGTGACTAACACACACAGACACACACAGACACAGACACACATACCAGGAAGTGGCCAAATTAAAAAACAAAAACCATGAATCATGTCTCTATACTTTCCCAGTACAGATCTTTAGTGGGAGGTTATGCAAGTATTCAAGAACATCATGCTGCTGCTGCTGCTGCTAAGTCGCTTCAGTCATGTCCGACTCTGTGCGACCCCATAGACGGCAGCCCACCAGGCTTCCCCGTCCCTGGGATTCTCCAGGCAAGAACACTGGAGGGGGTTGCCATTTCCTTCTCCAATGCGTGCAAGTGAAAAGTTAAATTGAAGTCGCTTAGTCGTGTCCAACTCTTAGTGACCCCATGGACTATATAGCCTACCAGGCTCCTCCATCTATGGGGTTTTCCAGGCAAAAGTACTGGAGTGGGTTGCCATTGCCTTCTCCGCAAGAACATCATATATACACAATTAAGCACAAAAAAACTCACAACCAAATTTCAGTTAAACTTTAATTATACACCATAATATCAAAGGGCAAACTAGGGATCCAGTATAAAAAATTACAAGGAAAAGGTAGCAAGCAAGGCAATGGAGAAATACTAAAACTGTGTCACTAATCCTTATGAGAGTGCTTAAAACATGTTTTTAATCCTCCAAAGAGGACAAAATTCATTCTCATAAAAGCCATCTCTACAAAGTTCATTAAATATCCAGATTTTAAGTTGTATACCCAAAGAAACACATTTCTAAGTACCAAGAGCTCTCATATATAATAATATTACAAACTGACAATTGAACTAAAAATGGAGTATTTTCAGTGCTCTATTTATAATCTTAGATGAATCTTGCAGGACTTTAGGTGAAAGACTAACTCAATTAAAATATATCCCTAAATGAGATATTTCAAGTATTAAAACAAAATTAAATTTCACAGTCTTTCTGGGCCTTAGATTTTACACCTGAAAAATGAAGGGATAGATTGATTGCTTCTTAAGGAGATCTTTCTATTTTGACTAGCAACAAAGCTTAGTTTCTGAGTGTGAATGGTGCTAATGTAAATGATTCTTGAGGTTACCAGTTGTAGGGGAACTATTATTTTTGTGAATTACAGCCAAGATAACAATTATTGCTTAATTATGTCTAAATGGTGGCTTTTGGGAGGCGCTGGGGCACATCATCTTGCTTAGGCTGAACTATCTTTCCCAGTTATTCAACCAAGCACTAATCTATCTGCTGCTGGGATGGAATTTTGCAGATGAAATTAGAGTCCCTAATCAGTTAACTTTAAGTAAATCCCAAGTGGGACATAATCAGTGAGCCCTACAAAAGAGAGCTGCTTGTTTAGTCACTAACTTGTGTCTGACTCTTTTGCGATCGCATGGACTGTAGCCTATCAGGCTCCTCTGTCCATGGGACTTTCCAGGCAAAAATATTGGAGGGGTCGCTAATTCCTTCTCCAGGGGATCTTCCCGACCCAGAGATCAAACCCACATTTCTGGTATTGGCAGGCAGACTCTTTATCACTGAGCCCCCAGGAAACCCAAAAGAGAGCCTAGGCTTCCCCTAAACAGAGACTCTATCCCACATACACTCATATGATTTTAACCTGCTCATCATCTTCTGTTCTTAAGTAGACTTTAAACTTTAGTCAGCCTTCAGAACTGTATATGCCAATTCTTTGTAAGAAATCCATATTATCTGGTTCTGCTCCTCTGCTTCAACTCTGACTCATATAATGATGCTGTACAAGCTATAAAGAGTGAACACTTTAAAATATTTTAACTGTTCCCATCAATTTCAGTGAGACGTGTAGATATGAGGAGTAGACACATATATAATGTGCAGATAAAAGGTGTATTCAGATGTCACTCCAAGGTGTACAAAGGTAAACAAACTTAGACTCTCATGGTTCATCTTCTCCCCAGACTTTGAATTTTCTCATTGTCTCTCTCTTTCCCTATCCAAAACTAAGATGAGGAGAGGATTAAAAGTTATTCACACTGAAGTATTAATATTTTACAACAGTTGGTATTTAAAATTTCCACAAGGTACATCTACTTTAATAAAAGTGAAAGCTTCAACACAAAGGAGTATCTGGCAAATGGTGAAATAAGCAAACAAATAAGGATATTCTCCAATACATAAATTCACAAACTCTCAAACGACCACATATTCTGCCTATCTATAAACTGGCTACCTCCAGGTATCTTTTTTTTTTATGATTTATTCACTTTGTGATTCTAGAAATGATTACAGCCAAACCTTTCACACCAGTAACATTTTCTTACCATATAGTACTTCTACAGAAGAAACTTATACTTTTTTATCATTCTGTATTATTTTGGTTTGGGTAGGGAGTCTTTGTATATTATTGGGCAATTGTAATTTATTTTATTATTTAACTTTTGATGTACTTAAACCATATATTCCAAACTAGATCATGAGCTTCTTGAAGAGAGGGTTACAACTCAAATTGAAGAAAAAGAAAACGCACAAAACACAAACCAACTAGTGTTTTTCCTTATGAGTGTAGCAATAACTCAATAAGTATTTATTAATTTGATAATTTGCAGAGTAGTATGTAAAATAAGGATAATTGTGGTTTGTCTCTTATCTGAAGGAATTTTTTTCCTGTTTATGAGAAATGCTAGTACTCATGTTTTCATAATAAGACCATAACTTGGAAAGATGTACATCTTTTAGCCACAAAACTAAGAGTAAATATAAAGACACACAAGAGACAAAATCAAATTTAAGAAAAGGACAAATCATTTGTTCCATATAGGTTTTTACTTTGGCTTTTACATGTTACATGTTACCTTAACTTTAAGGCAATATTCAGAAATGACTAGTAATAATTCTTGAGAATTTGATTATGTTACAAGTTACTCTGCTTTACCATAATATTTAGAAGAAGCTACTAGTCATTCTAGAGACTTTGGTCTATTGCTAGCCTAAAACCTCACTGCTGGAAGTATGAGGATATTCCTTGATTGTACATGCAGTACTGACCAACTGTTTCCAGACACTTGGTATACGATAGGACTTGAATGATTAGACTCTGAAAATAAGTGAATAAAATGAATACTTTAGACCCAGATGAATACGATACTAAAATTTAAAGGTTATAAGCTAAAAAGGAAAACCAACAAATGTGACTACATACAAATGAAAAATTTCCACATATAAGAAAGCATCAAAAATAAAGTGAAAAGACAAACTGTGAGAAATATTTACAAGTGAGGAATTTATTAGGTATTATTTCCCTAATAAACAAAGCAGGGGAGGGGATAAACACTGTAGTAAAAAACGCATCATTCAAAAGCAAGCTGAGCAAAGAATTTGAGAGATGACATTAAAATAGAAGTGGCTCTCAAACTTAGGAACTTCAACAATAACTCCAGAAATGTAAATTGTAACAATGAGATGTCACTTTTAGTTGATCATTTTGGCCAATCTTAAAAACACACTTAAATTTGGAATATGATTTGGTAGAAACTCTCAGGAGAGCAACTGGAAAAATTTAACAAAACTAAAAATCATTGGCAATTCTACTTCTAGAGATTGATCCTAAAGAAAAATGCACACTTAAGTACACAGACATATATTCACTACAGCACTATTTATAACAATAAAAAAATAGAAGACACCCCAATAGGAGAACAAACTACAGTGTAGGCATACAATAATATGACTACTATAAAAAAATACCAAAGAGAAATCTGTACTAACAGGAAAAGAGGTCTATGTATTTCGTTAGGCAAAAAGCTTTAAAGCAGAATTACAGTACAAACTCATTAAAATGAACATTTAAAATACTTTTCATGATAAAATATGAAGGTATTTGGAAGGGATACCTAAAAGTAACAACAGAGATTATCTCACTATGAGATGTGGTGGGATTATGAAAGAGTTTCCTTTTGGCATTATCTAGTTTTGTAAAGCTCAATTTCTAAACAATGACTAAGAAAAAAGAAAGTTCCATATAACCATGATATCCTGTCATTTGTTCTACCTTGTTGTATACTATTTGGGTAGGGAAGTATCTGATACTGTAAAGTTTATGGAATACTAAATCAGGTTTTTTAAATTACAAGGGGGATGAAAGGGCAAATGCAAATATACCCTCAACATATATCCTGTCAGTAATAGGTAATCAAATATTGATATATATAGATAGGCCTATTTAGCTTTTTTAATTGACTAATTTGTATTTGAAGATCTGTGATTCACCTCCTACAAACTTTAATAACTTCCTTTATTAATTATGTGCTGTGTTCAGTCGCTTTAGTCATGTCCTACTCTCTGCGATCCCATGGACGGTAGCCTGCCAGGCTCTTCTGTCCATGGGATTCTCCAGGCAAGAACAATGGAGTAGGTTGCCATGCCCTCCCCTAGGGGATCTTCCCAACCCAGGGATCGAACCTGCATCTTCTGTGTCTCCTGATTCTTTACCTGCTGAGCCATCAGGGGAGCCTCTACTATCTATAGTATAGCTATTTCTAGTAGTTTCAATAAAGAACTTTAAAAATTTTAAATTCATACTTCCAGTGAAATAGGTGTAATGCAGCTGCCAGCTCATTTAAAAATTCATTTTCTTATTTTATATGTATTAGAGGTTGTTATAGAGCACCACCATTCTCTAATGTGTCACAATTCTTGGGACTGTTGAAAATAAATATCTGGTAAGATCCATAGTAACAGGGGTGTGCTCCTATTTTTTTTTCTGAGGTCTGACAGCCTTCTACATACTCTAAAGAATGCGAGAGTAGGGGAGAAGTGGGGACCTGACAGCATCAATCACAGAAACCTGAAGTCCTTTTTTTACAGATACACTGCTGTGTAACCTACACTTAAATCTCACAGAGCAAGTAATGGTCCCAAAAGGGAACTAACTTCATGCCTCCAGCTGTGCCTGGCATCCCTCTCTTCTCAAATTCTAAAACAGACTCCATTTTTTTTTTTTTTTTTTTTTTTACTTAATACATAAAAGAAGACAGTAGGAGAAAAGCTAAGATTGGATAAGGACTGGTCAATAAGACTGAAAAATGTTTCCATGAATGCTATATATATATGCCCCTCCGGTCAAATCTTCTGAGTAGTAGTGATGCTCCATAGAAGACACTTGGTTAAATATACAATAGCGGAGTCCCTGCTGGTCAAAGATAGTGAAGCTGTTCTTTTAGCTCAGTGGCAAAGAATACAAACTATATAGTACAAGAGAGGCTGGAGACTTGAAATACACTCCTGCCAACTGCTTTTTACTTTGAAAGATTTCTAAATCAGTGATAAGCTATCTGCACTGAGGAGGGAGTGGAATATCCTCTAGTTGTATATGCAGTCCTTATGTACAAAATAAGCATGGCTCATATGGCATATTGCTGTTCTCTATTTTAGAACTAGCACAGGAACCATGTGATGTGTTCATTGCTATGGTAACTACATTTCAGTGGCGAACAGAGCAAACAGGCATGTAAAACATGTATAAGTTGTCAATATCTAAGTAACTGCTGCCCTGGAGCTGCAATAACTTAAATT
Source organism: Oryx dammah (assembly GCF_014754425.2). Taxonomy (NCBI): domain Eukaryota; kingdom Metazoa; phylum Chordata; class Mammalia; order Artiodactyla; family Bovidae; genus Oryx; species Oryx dammah. The sequence continues at coordinate 29,401,273 of NW_024070190.1, forward strand.
CCCTTGTTGCATGACTTATCAGAATAAAACTCTACACCTTTTTTTTTTAAATCACATTTAATATGTGTTCACTCTCTCTAATGCCTGCTCCATTCAAGAAAACAAATGAATATTGTCTTTCATCCTAGGGTTTCAGTTGCTTCATAAAGAACTACTGATGTAACTATTACTACCACTATTACAGATCTATGCTTCTAAAAAATAAGTGCTATGTCCTATGTGATTTAAGGATGGATGAAGTCTCAGTCTTGGTCAACAGGAAAAATACTCTTACTGTCTTCTCTAGGGTTTTAAGTCTACTGTTAGGACCAACTAGGTCAGGTTTTTAGTTGATTATAGGGGAAGAAATCTCTGATTTGGCACCAGTGTTTTTTAAATCTTCCAAGTGCTTTCTTACCAGAGCAACCTAGAAAAAAAGATCATCCAAAGATTTTGACTACTTTTAGAACAGTCTTATTGTCCTGTATTTGAATGAGATATTTACAATATTGTATACTTAATTTTAAACTTTCTGTATGATGTCACTTAGGAATGTAAACCTTAACAAGTTTCTCTGACAATTCTCTCTCCCTCACCCCTTCCCTTCCTCCCTTCCTCTCTTTCAATCCATCATTCTGACTTTGTGGTATTTTTGCTCAGTCTCTAAGTCATGTCTGATTCTTTATGATCCCATGAACTGCAGCACGCCAGGCTTGCCTGTCCTTCACTATCTCTTGGAGTTTGCGCAAATTCATGTCCATTGAGTCAGTGACGCTATCTAAGCATCTTATCCTCTGCTCCCCTCTTCTTTTGCCTTCAATCTTTCCCAGCATCAGGATCTTTTCCAATGAGCCAGCTCTTTGCATCTAGCGGCCCAAGTACAGTAGTTTCAGCTTCAGTCCTATCAATAAATATTCAGGGTTGATTTCCTTTAGGATTGACTGATTTGATCTCCTTAAACTTCAAGGGACTCTCAAGAGTCTTCCTCAGCACCACAGTTCAAAAGCATCAGTTCTTCAGCACTCAGCCTTCTTTATGGTCCAACTCTCACATCCATACATGACTACAGGAAAAACCATAGCTTTAACTACACGGACCTTTGTCGGCAAAATGAGGTCTTTGCTTTTTAACATTTTGTCTGTATTTGTCATAGCTTTTCTTTCAAGGAGCAAGTGTCTTTTAATTTCATGGCTGCAGTCACCGTCCACAGTGATTCTGGAACTCAAGAAAATAAAATGTCACTGCTTCTACTTTTTCCCTATTTGCCATGAAGTGATGGGACTAGATGCCACGATCTTAGTTTGTTGAATGTTGAGTTTTAAGCCACCTTTTTCTTTCTTCCCTTTCACCTTAATCAAGAGTCTCTTTCCTTTCTCTTCACTTTCTGTCGTTTGAGTGGTATCATGTGCATATCTAAGGTTGTTGATATTTCTGCCAGCAATCTTGATTCCAACTTGTGATTCATCCAGCCCAGCATTTTGCATGATATACTTTGCACAATTATACAGCCTTGTCATACTCCTTTTCCAATTGTGAACCAGTTGTTCCATTCAAGGTTCTAACTGTTGCTTCTTGACCTGCATACAGGTTTCTTAGGAGATAGGTAAGGTGGTCTGGTATTCCCAATTTTATCAGCTTGCTGTGATCCACACAAAGGCTTTCACATAGTCAATGAAGCAGAAGTAGGTGTTTTTCTGGAATTCTCATGCTTTCTCTATGATCCAATGAATGTTGGCAATTTGGTCTCTAGTTCCTCTGCCTTTACTAAAGGCAGCTTGTACATCTAGAAGTTCTCAGTTAACATACTGCTGAAGCCTCGCCTGAAGGATTTTGAGTATAACCTTACTAGCACAAGAAATGAGTGCAATTGTCCACTAGTTTGAACATTCTTTGGCATTGCCCTTTTGAAGACTGGAATGAAAACTGATCTTTTCCAGTCCTATGACCATTGCTGAGTTTTCTAAATTTGCTAGCACATTAAGTCCAGCAGTTTAATAGCATCATCTTTTAGGATTTTAAGTAGCTCAGCTGGAATTCTATCACCTCCGTGAGCTTTCTTTGTAGTAAGGCTTCCTAAGTCCCACTTGACTTCACACTCCAGGATGTCTGACTCCAGGTGAGTGACCATACCATCATGGTTATCCGGGTTATTAAGAACTTTTTTGTATAGTTCTTTTGTGTATTCTTGCCTTCTCTTCTTAATCTCTTCTGCCTCTGTTAGGTCCTTACAGTTTCTGTCCTTTATCATGTCTATTCTTGCATGATATATTCCCTTAGTCTCTCAATTTTCTGAAGAGATCTCTAGTCTTTCCCACTCTATTATTTTCTTCTACTTCTTTGCATTATTCATTGAAGAAGTCCTTCTTATCTCTCTTTCCTATTCTCAAACTCTGCATTCAGTTGAGTATATATTTCCCTTTCTCCATTGTTTTTTGCTTCTCTTCTTTCCCCAGCTATTTGTAAAGTCTCCTCAGATAACCACTTTGACTTGTCTTTTTCTTTAGAATGGTTTTGGTCACTGCCTCCCGTACAATGTTACAAACCTCCATCTAAAGTTCTTCAGATACTCCATCTACCAGATTTAATCCCTTAAATCTATTCGTCACCTCCATGAAGGCTTTGACTTAGATCATATCTGGAGAGCCTAGTGGTTTTCCCTACTTTCTTCAACTTAAGCCAAAATTTTGCAATAAGGAGCTCATGATCTGAGCCATAATGAGCTCCAGGTCTTATTTTTTCCTGACTGTATACAGCTTCTCCATTTTTAGCTACAAAGAATACAATCAATCTGATTTTGGTATTGACCATTTTGTGATGTCCATGTGTTGTGTTGTGTTGTGTTGTGTCCATCTGTTGTGTTGTTGGAAAAGGATGTTGCTATGACCAATGTGTTCTCTTGGCAAAACCCTGTTAGCCTTTGCCCTGCTTCATTTTGGACTCCAGGCCAAACTGGTCTGTTGTTTCAGGTATCTTCCTATTCTTGCAGTCCTATCCCCTGTGATGAAAAAGATATCTTTCTTTGGTTTATGAGACAGCTAAAGGGATCTCACACCAATGACTTAAATTATGCTTTTATATAATACACACTTCGGGGTTCTTCTATAAAGAATCATATTCTATGGGAAATAACATACTGCTAAAGACAACAAATACTAAAAACAAGATGGACTCCTGAAAAAACCCATCAGAAAGGTTTATTATTCATAGTAAATGACAGTGTTATAAGCTAAATCATATCTTATAACTTGACATTAACTTAGACCTGGAGGTTATTTTTTAATTGTAATAAACTTAGAAAATATAGTATAATTTTATTGGAACTTGGAGAAAAAATACAGGTTAAATAAAGCAGGTTATATTTATAATCAATATACTTTATACATACAACTATCATACATAAATTAAGTTGGAAAGACAATAAACTTGTGCATAAAAGAGTAATCCACTTTCTGCTATTTCAGCAATAGGAACATTTTCTTCAAACTCACTGGTTCAGTTGCACCATATGGAGCATACTGATATTCAGACACCAAGAAATGTCTCGAAGATACACTTCATTCTAGTGTGTTAAAACTTTCTACTCTGCAGCTATTGGTAGAAGTATATAACTCATATTCCACTATAAAAATGCAAATCATATAACTGACTATACTTACACAAATAGAAAGGATTTCTAATGGTATCTAAATTTCCAAGTCATAATTTCAACTTTGTTAGAAGTTTTACATATATGTGAAGTCACTCATGATTTTGCTCATTCAACTACTACTACAGATGTAGTTTAGTCGCTCAGTTGTGTCCAACTCTTTGCAACTCCATGAATCACAGCATGCCAGGCCTCCCTGTCCATCACCAACTCCCGGAGTTCACCCAAACTCATGTCCATTGAGTCGGTGATGCCTTCCAGCCATCTTATCCTCTGTTGTCCCCTTCTTCTCCTGTCCCCAATCCCTCCCAGCATCAGAGTCTTTTTCAATGAGTCAACTCTTCGCATGAGGTGGCCAAAGTACTGGAGTTTCAGCTTTAGCATCATTTCTTCCAAAGAAATCCCAGGGCTGATCTCCTTCAGAATGGACTGGTTGGATCTCCTTGCAGTCCAAGGGACTCTCAAGAGTCTTCTCCAACAACACAATTCAAAAGCATCAATTCTTTGGCACTCAGCTTTCTTCACAGTCCAACTCTCACATCCATACATGACCACTAGAAAAACCATAGCCTTGACTAGACGGACCTTTGTTGGCAAAGTAATGTCTCTGCTTCTGAATATGCTATCTAGGTTCGTCATAACTTTCTTTCCAAGGAGTAAGCATCTTTTAATTTCATGGCTACAGTCACCATCTGCAGTGATTTTGGAGCCCCCAAAAATAAAGTCTGACACTGTTTCCCCATCTATTTCCCATGAAGTGATGGGACCAGATGCCATGATCTTCGTTTTCTGAATGTTGAGCTTTAAGCCAACTTTTTCACTCTCCACTTTCACTTTCATCAAGAGGCTTTTTAGTTCCTCTTCACTTTCTGCCATAAGGGTGGTGTCATCTGCATATCTGAGGTGATTGATATTTCTCCCGGCAATCTTGATTCGAGCTTGTGCTTCTTCCAGCCCAGCGTTTCTCATGATGTACTCTGCATATAAGTTAAATAAGCAGGGTGACAATATACAGCCTTGACATACTCCTTTCCAGAGTTGGAACCAGTCTGTTGTTCCATCTCCAGTTCTAACTGTTGCTTCTTGACCTGCATACAAATTTCTCCGGAGACAGATCAGGTGGTCTGGTAGTCCCATCTCTTTAACAATTTTCCAGTTTGTTGTGATCCACACAGTCTAAGGCTTTGGCGTAGTCAATAAAGCAGAAGTAGATGTTTTTCTGGAACGCTCTTGCATGATCCAGAGGATGTAGGCAATTTGATCTCTGGTTCCTCTGCCTTTTCTAAATCCACTTCGAACATCTGGAAGTTCATGGTTCACATACTGTTGAAGCCTGGCTTGGAGAATTTTGTACACCCTAAACTTATATAATAACAATAAGCTGTAACACCCTAAACTCATGTAATTCTGTATGTCAATTCTATCTCAATAAAAATAGAAATGTTTCCTTAAAACGCAATTCAACTACATTTGAGTATAACACATTATAAACTAAGGTTCAAATGTATATTAATAAGCAGCAAGATGCAAAATAAAATGACTAATATTGCTGTTGAAAGTGAAAAGTGAAAGTCGCTCAGTTGTGTCCAACTCCTGTTGACCCCACGGACGGTAGTGCACCAAGCTCCTTGTTCCATGGGATTCTCCAGGCAAGCATACTAGAGCGGTAACTTTTCTCTCCCCAGGGGATCTTCCTGACCCAAGGACTGAACTCGTGCCTCCTGCACTGCATGCAGAATTTTTACCATCTGAGCCACGAGGGGAGCCCAACACTGCTGTTAGTATTTTCCAAATCAGTCCACATTGACTCTATCCCTATACCAATCTATTAAATACAACATACTTCTGTCAAAGCATGATCTAGTAATGTTACTATCACTGCCTTAAAACCTCTAATATTTTTCTGTTAGTGATGCAAGGTGGTAAGACCTGGGGAGTGGGGAGCAGTTACTGAGTCTATTGCAATAATCCAGGAAGTGATAAGAGCATCATGAACTAGGAAGAAGTTAGAAGAGGTGGTATAAGGTAGTTAGATTTTCAATATAGATTGACTGTGGATTCACACACAACTATTTTGATTAATGTGACAATGGATACAAAGCTCCTTGACTGCAAACCACTGGATAGATATCTCTGACCTGAAATTGCCACTTCAGATTTATAAACTAAGAATGACAACTAGACATGAACGTCTTCAAAGAATCCAGAAATAGTCTCAATCTTAATGTGCATGGCATATCTATGGCTATTAAAAGCTCCATTATAACTTCAAGGAGTTAACATACAAACATACCTATTATAGGTATAAATTATACCTCTTTGTGACAGCCCAAAGAGAGTTCTATAAACTCAAGGGGAAAATTAATGAATGAACAAAAACTTCATAGAATAAATTACATCTATCCCTCGAGACACAACATGTCCCTCAAGACACAATGTAGACACAACTCTACATTCATCACGGTCAGGTATTTAAGAATACATCCTTCTTTTATATGAATTCAGAACAAAGTACCTTCTCTCCATAATATTTAAGTCTATACTTATAAATTAAGAGGTACCTTAATAATGTCTGTCATTCCCACTAGGCTATAAAATACTTATGGGTAGGGACCATATCTCTTCTTATTCAACCAAGTATCCCTAATATTGGATGTAGTGGACACTTAATAAATCACTGTGAAATAAATGAATAAAAAAAGGGAGGAAGTTAAAAATTTTTTCACGAGGTTTTCCAGGATCATGGAAATTTGATCCTCATCCACTTAGTTTTAACAGGTAACTCTTGTTTAAAAAAGAAAAAAAAAAAGTCCCAGTTGTATTCATTGTGCAAATTCATTTATTTATTCAGAAAATACTGAGTGTCTACAGTGTGCAGATACTGTTTAAGGGTTTGGGAATACAGCAATGAATGAGACACAATGTTTTCATCCTTGTGGAGCATACTCCATTATTGCATTCAGCGCCTTTCTGAAGCCATTTTTTCTGTGCAAAACATCTTTACTCCCTACCATGAAGGTTTCCTGAACATTCAATCTTCTGGTATACTTGCCAGGTAAAATACTAGATTACCAGTTAAATCTGAATTTCATATATGCAATTAATTATTTTTTAGTTTAATTATATCTCTAACATTGTGAATTCCATCTGAAATTCAAATTTAAACGGACATCTTGTATTTTCTAAGCTGTTTCTGGCAATCTTGTTAATTGGTAATTTTCCCCCTTTCCAAACTTCCATTCTAACTATATTCAGGATCACAGGGTTTAACACTTAATTGTTGTCTTCTGTAGGAATTTTGTTTTGTTGCTATATGTTATAAGCACTTAACAAATACTTGATAGATGAAGACAGAAATGAAAATTACACTGAATATTTATTTACAGAGATGTTCTTTCGAATGGTACTTGCAATACTGAAACCATCAGAAAGAGTAAAAACGTTCAGCAATACAACACTAATGAAAATAAATGACATTATACAGTAACCTAAAATGATAACTGAAAAAACAATTAATGACACTGGAAAATAATGAAAATTTAATGCTAAGCGGAAAAGGAGAAATAAAGTTACAATAACGGAAATAATTTCAATTTGTTAAAACTTTGCATGTGCCCAACAGTTTGCGACATTCTTTAAAATGCCAGTATCATGACAGAGAAACACCAATGAACTGTTTCAGATTAAAGGAAACCAAAGATATATGACAAACAAAGGTAATGCACAACCTTGAACTGGATCTTGGAGTAGGGAAACAAAATTACCAGAAAGAACACTCCTGGAAGACAGGAAAAATCTGAATATATGCCGAGTATCATATGCAAAAAGAGAAGACACTCAAAGCTTATGGGAGAAATTTATTTGTATTCTTCTTACAACTTTTCTTAAATTTGAAAATCATTTCAAAATAAAAACTTCAGGGACTTCCATGTGGTCCAGTGGTTAAGACTTCGTGCTCACAATGCAGTGGATCTGGGTTAGATCCCTGGTCAGGAAACTAGATTGCACATACCTCAACTAAGAGTTTGCATACCATAACTAAAGATCCTGAATGCTGCAACTAAAAGATGCCACATGCCACAATGAAGACTGAAGATCCTGAGTGCCACAACTAAGATCCAGTGCAGGCAAATAAAAAGTAAAAAAAAAAAAAATTTAAGCTAAAAAATATGTACGAAAAGAAACACTGTGAGGAAACACACAAAAATTTTTTAGAATAAGTAATGCTGAAATGAAAGTTAATTTTAATTTTATCTTTGACTGTTTCTATATTTTATTCTCTATATGAGCATGCATTATTATTATAGTTGGGAAAGTATTAAAAGTCACTTAAAGGTCTGATAAAATATATAGTCCATGACTTGTTAATTTGTCTTATTTATAGACTTTCAGGATAAAAATTTATTTTTAACATTAAAAAAATATCATTACAAAATAAATTAGAAGACTGAACACATTCTCAATTCTAGGGGCTTCCTTGGTGGCTCAGATGGTAAAATGTCTGCCTGCAATGCAGGAGACCTGGGTTCGATTCCTGGGTCGGGAAGATCCCCTGGAGAAGGAAATGGCAATCCACTCCAGCACTCTTGCCTGGAAAATCCCATGGACGGAGGAGCCTGATAGGCTACAGTCCATGGGGTCACAAAGAGTCAGACACGATTGAACAACTTCACTTTCACTTTTTCCCTTCTGTTTCTACTCTTCTGTCTACTATCCAACATGTTCTATTTTCTTATGACACAGCTTTCCTTAATTTTTAAAAGCTCTACTGTAAAACTAATCTAGGCATGAGCAATCTTTTTAGAAATGTTCCCTGGACTTGTTACCTATTATATAAAGAGATAAAGGGACTACGATAACTAAATTAATGACATCGTGGGAATAATGTTCCGATTGTTTATAATAAAGAAAAAGAAAATACAGAACTCAGTACAAATCTGAGAATAGCTAGACAATTAGAGATAAAAATATTTCTAGGAAAGACCTCTTTAAAAAATTTTTTATTTGGAGTAATAGTTACTTTAAATTTGGTTAAGTTCTACAGTACAGCAAAATGGATCAGCTATACTTATACATACATTCCCTCTTTTTTGGATTTCCTTCCCATTTGGGTCACCAAAGAGCAGCTATACAGTAGGTCCTCATTAGTTATCTACCTTATACATAGTATCAACAGTGTGTATATGTCAACCCTAATTCCCAATTCACCCACACCCTATTTCCTCCTTGGTGTGGGGTGAATCGGGATCCTTTACAGTTCCCTAGGGCTTCCCTTGAGGCTCAGCTGGTAAAGAAACCGCCTGCAATGTGGGAGAGCTGGGTTCGATCCCTGGGTTTCGAAGAACTCCTGGAGAAGGGAAAGGCTACCCACTCCAGTATTCGGGCCTGGAGAATTCCATGGACTGTATAGGCCATGGGGTCGCAAAGAGTCGGACTTGACTGAGCAAACTTCACTTTCACAGTTCCCTACTTCTGTGTCACTATCTCTTCCTATGCTCTTGCCATACGGAAATTAATATATTAAAATCACAATTTAAAGGCCCTTTCTAAATCTTCCCCTTTCCTAAAGTTTCCACTTCTTTCATTTGTTATTTGAAAACTAGCGCTAAGTACCATTTCAGTTGTGACAACATTGCTTCGTAGGTTTGTATCTTTTCACCTGTTTTGTAGCTGGTCAACATTTTCCTGAGCAACAAACAAAAGTTCTATTGATTTATTTTCTGGTATTCCTTGTAGTGCATTTTGGGGTTCAATATATCAAGAAATGCAGACTCTGACTTTACATAACAAATGTGAAATTTGATTAGGAAGGAGTAAACTGAATTTACCTCCAAGCCAGAATTGCCCCCTTGAAAGAGGCAGATACTGAAGAGGTCATTTTTAAACTAATACCATGCTGAGAGAAATAAAACTTACATTTCCCTATGCTATAACAAATTAATTTTGTACAAATTATCAACCCTAGTTGGCTTGATGTTGTAATAAAAGAACTTTACTTGTCAAATTAAATATTCTACCTTAATATGACTAATTATTACTAACAGGAATAAATTAGTACTAATATCCACTCTATTAACAGATGTCTCCACACTTAATACTTAGTTTCATTCAGGTCAATTACTGAAAACACAGGCTGTTTCCTAGAAGGCATTTTTCATTATAGTTCAAAAGGAACAGTAACATTTAGAACAACAGTCATGGGGGATACCATATCGATTTGGCTTAAATATGAGTGTCATATTTTTGAAAAAACATTAGGACACTCTTCCAAAGAAAAAGAATTAAAAATTGGAGGAGCCAATCATTTCCTGAGTGTACAAAAAGATGATAGGTTTAAATCTTGTTTCTTAGGGAGCAAAATTTGACAAGAGGGAGCTGAAGTTTCAGTTCTCTTGTCTCCCTTCTCTACACTATGAACTGAAACCAGAGAGTAACAAGAGGGCTGACAAAATACTTCTGGTGGAGACTATAGTCTCCTGGGCTTGTAAAGTTAGTACAGGGTTACCACAAAATTGAGGCTCTTAAAACTATTCATATGAACTGGGACTCCTAAGCCAGAACTGAATTTCATATTGTGAAAACATACTGCAGATTCTTATTTTCTAAAGTTGAGAGAAAAGAGATGATGATAAGCATGTGACTGTGTAATAGCACTGTTGATATTCTAAAAGGATTTTAGAATACAGATGTAGAACACAGTGCCTGATACAGAATATTCTCTTAATAAATAGTGGTCAAATTGAAGGACAATATTTAATTACCTAAAAATATTTTAAATGTGTCAAATATAGCCTAAAATAGCTAAAAGTTTAGTTTGGGGGATTCATATTTATGGTCAATTCTTAAATTTTAAATCTTCCTAAGATCAAAAGTAATGACTAAAACAAAATAAAACAAAAAGACAGCAGTGACTAAGCAGGAAAATCATATTTAAAAAGACAACCATTCTATACAATTTGCAAAGATTCAAACTCCCAGTAACGGGGAAAAAAAAACCTCACCCATTCATTTATTAAATGTTTAGTAAACACATATTTCTTAGGCAGTAGGACTATAATAATGAACAGAAGTCCTTGAATGAATATATTAGTGTAAAAGAAAATACATAAACATGTAATTACTAAACTATGCAAGTGTTAAGAAAAATGTGTTATAATTACACAAAAATATCACTAAATCAAATTCTAAAAATGACAAAGTGAATGGGGATGGAGGAGAAGGAAAGGAGAAGGTGAGGGAAGTAACGCAAGTTTTAATGGATAATTAGAAGTTTGCCAGAAATAATTAGAGACATTAAAGATAAAGACAGAAGGACTGAAAGAGAAAAAACATGGAGGCAAAAATTAAATGGTGCAGTCTGGAAAACCTGAGTAGTTAGGAAGTTCAGGAGAAAGAGGGATTTGCAGGAGAAAAGAAAATAAAGGTAAAACTATTAATATATAATAAGGATTCATTCATATTCATTGAATGATTTTAGACATGCAAAAATGAGACGTAAGTCTTTAAAGTCCATATCTCAAGAAATGATCATTTTTTAATTTACTGGATTATTTTTATTGTGCTCAAATGATAGGCTGATAGGTGGTGAGTCAATTATAGTCTTAATTCAGTTTAATTCTCATAGCAACCAACTTTTTGAAATAAGGCTAGACTCTGACCCTTCTAATGAATTCTATTTGATAGCAATGCCTTAAAAATAGTCAATAACCAAACATTAAAATAACTCCATTAGAAACAACATTCATGTATACAGCTGCTGTGAGTGAAAAATATTCCAAATATGGACATTTAACATAACCGTTTTAGAAACATCAAAGCTAGGAAATTACTGTTGATAACATACTATAGAACCTATTAAAAATTCCCCAATTATCCTCCTAATGTCAAACAAGAAAGCTACAGAAAAAATTCAGCTGAGTCAAAAAACAGACATTGAAAAAATTCTAAATATAGTCATAGGCTCCTTTATTTGTCATATAAATTTAGCTTTTATTTACAAGTAAGTCAGTTTCATTATAATTTTAGTAATAATATTAAAATTCATTAAGCAAAAGTTTAAATATTAAGTCATTGCCTTTCTATCATGGCATACCAAACAAATAATACTATAATAGTGACACATTTATAGAACAGTTACTACAACATTCTTTGGCATTGCCTTTCTTCCAAGCCAGGCTTTAGCAATACGTGAACTGTGAACTTCCAGATGTTCAAGCTGGTTTTAGAAAAGGCAGAGGAACCAAGGATCAAATTGCCAACATCATCTGCTGGATCATCGAAAAAGCAAGCGAGTTCCAGAAAAACATCTACTTCTGCTTTATTGACTATACCAAAGCCTTTGACTGTGTGTATCGCAATCAACTGTGGAAAATTCTGAAAGAGATGGGAATACCAGACCACCTGACCTGCCTCTTGAGAAACCTATATGCAGGTCAGGAAGCAGCAGTTAGAACTGGACATGGAACGACAGACTGGTTCCAAATAGGAAAAGGAGTACATCAAGGCTGTGTATTGTCACCCTGCTTATTCAATTTATATGCAGAGTACATCATGAGAAACGCTGGGCTGGAAGAAACACAAGCTGGAATCAAGACTGCCAGGAGAAATATCAATAACCTCAGATATGCAGATGACACCACCCTTATGGTAGAAAGTGAAGAGGAGTTAAAAAGCTTCTTGATGAAAGTGAAAGAGGAGAGTGAAAATGTTGGCTTAAAGCTCAGCATTCAGAAAACGAAGATCATGGCATCCAGTCCCATCACTTCATGGGAAATACATGGGGAAACAGTGGAAACAGTGTCAGCCTTTATTTTTCTTCTGGGCTCCAAAATCACTGCACATGGTGACTGCAGCAATGAAATTAAAAGACGCTTACTCCTTGGAAGGAAAGTTACGACCAACCTAGATAGCATATTGAAAAGCAGAGACATTACTTTGCCAACAAAGGTCCGTCTAGTCAAGGCTATGGTTTTTCCAGTGGTCATGTATGGATGTGAGAGGTGTACTGTGAAGAAAGCTGAGTGCAGAAGAATTGATGCTTCTGAACTGTGGTATTGGAGAAGACTCTTGCGAGTCTCTAGGACTGCAAGCAGATCCAACCAGTCCATCCTAAAGGAGACTAGTCCTGGGTGTTCACTGGAAGGACTGATGCTGAGGCTGAAACTCCAATACTTTGGCCACCTCATGAGAAGAGTTGACTCATTGGAAAAGACTCTGATGCTGGGAGGGATTGGGGGCAGGAGGAGAAGGGGATGACAGAGGATGAGATGGCTGGAAGGCATCACCGACTCGATGGACATGAGTTTGGGTGAACTCCAGGAGTTGGCGATGGACAGGAAGGCCTGGCTTGCTGTGATTAATGGGGTCGCAAAGAGTCGGACACGACTGAGCAACTGAAGTGAACTAAAACATTCAAATAAAAAGTAAATGAAATTCTGAATAACACAGAAAAGCATTACTGCACAAAAGATGATAATCTCCATAGCAATTCAAACCATTTCAAATCACAGGATTTTTTTTTTTTAAACAAACTATGAGTTTAGGAATGATTAAAAGACCTTTCATCTTTACAGAGGCAATGTAGTTTGGTGATGAGAGGGAAATGAAGGGAGCAAGTATGTTGGTGGGGATCAGGAGAAAAAAAGAGGAAAGGAGGAAAGGAAGGAAAAGATGAACAGAGCTTACAGTTAAATATCTTTTGGCTCTTTCCAAACCCTTCACACAGCCCATCTTTACAACATGCCACTGACATTAGAAGACTCCCTTGTGCTACAGTAAATCTCATTTTTTTTCCAAGCGAGTAAAATATATCAGAAAGACCCTGAGGAGAAAGTTACATCTAGGAGCTAAGCAGCATTACAATGCCACAGCATCATCTTAACTGAAATTTCATTATCCTTAACAGAAAATAAATCAGAATCTTATAAGAACACCATATGTTTTAATTTTTATGAAGGGGTTATATATCTTCTCTGAAACATCATTTCCTACTTTCCTGGATTGACCTTATAATAACCTTAGATTTTGTCTGTATCGTAGGCTCCTCTCACTTTCTTTGCTTATACTGATAGAAAAGAGACAGGAATGGAAAAATCTATATGAACAGTCAAGAGGAAGGTGACTTCCATCTTTCGTTGGAAGAAACTAGGCACTTTTGTATACTTAAAAGGGTAGGATTACCATTTTAGATACAGCCACATTCATGTTGGAAATACTTTAATATGAGGAAAGAAAAGACCATCTCTTACATTGTCAGAATATGGATCTGGTGACAACTTGGCTCTCTGAAAGTGTTTGGAAATCATGTTATCTTAAAGAATTAGATTTTATAAAAAGATGCAAGAACTCAAAAAGGAATTCTTTGAGGATAAAATGTGCACAGACTTGAGAGAGAAAGGAAAAATTCCCCCAAATTAAAAATAATACCTTTATAAAGAAAGTCTTCTAACCAAACAGAGACTACGTGGATGAAGATGAATGCATGCTGCTACTGCTGCTAAGTCGCGTCAGTCATGTCCAACTCTGTGCGACCCCATAGATGGCAGCCAACCAGGCTTCCTCGTCCCTGAGATTCTCCACGCAAGAACACTGGAGTGGGTTGCCATTTCCTTCTCCAATGCATGAAAGTGAAGTTGCTCAGTCGTGTCTGACTCTTAGCAACCCCATGGACTGCAGTCCACCAGGCTCCTCCATCCATGGGATTTTCCAGGCAAGAGTACTGGAGTGGGGTGCCATTGCCTTCTCCTATGTATGCATGTATAGCACTTATTATATTTGGTGCACATGATTTAAAGATTTACACAGATTTTCATATTGAAATAGCAAATGATGTCTTTGCATAGACACTAATACTTCAGATAAGATGGAGTTTACCAAAAATTATTTACAATTAAAACTATTCTTGTTTTCCAATTCTTAATTTTTATAATGTAATTTAAAAAAGAATAAAAAAATAAAAAAGAATCAATGGCTATTAGAAAGACTGTTGTTTAGTCGCTAAGTCATGTCTGACCCTTTGTGACCTTATGGACTATGCCTGCAAGGCTCCTCTTGTCCATGGGATTTCCCAGGCAAGATTACTGGAGTGGGTAGCCACTTCCTTCTCCAGGGGATATTCCTGACCAGGGATCAAACCTGTGTCTCCTACATTGGCGGGTGGATTTTTTTTTAAACCAGTGAGCCACCAGGGAAGCCCATTAGAAAGATTAAGAAGAATTTAACGGTGTAAACAATAAATGTCAATAAAGATCCCCTTCCTTTCCCAGCAAAATATATAAAAGAAGAAAGTTAGCCTATTCCACCTAGTTTAGTAAAACAATGATCAGGATTTACTTATACGGTGCTATAGCCATTATTCAAGCTTAGAAAACAAGGATTCAAATAACGAAAGCCAGTTTTACATTTCCTTCAGTGTCCTGATGCCTCAAGTAGCATTCCTGTTTTTGGCTGCACATCACTGACATAATATGACTTAAGAGCTGGTAAGCCACAACAAAAAAAACTACAACAAAAAGTGCAGAGCTGTGTTTATTGTTTTATAATTCATTGATTAATAAAATATTTTTTTAAGTTAAATCATCACTTACAAAAGAGAGTCATTTCAATCTTCCTGGTCTGCACTAGAGATTTTTAATATACTGAATCCTCTGTAGGATCAATAGGTTTAAAATGGATTTCCCTGCAAGAAAATGTACAGTGTGGGAATATTGCCAGCAAAAGGATGGATAAAACAGTAACACATAATCTTTATAAATAGAAATCATCTGTAAGATTCAAAACACTAGGTCTATGAGGAGGAGTTTTATCTAAAATGTAGCATTCATAACATCTATGAAATAATTAAACTGAATTCTTCTGCCCAATTTTCTACCTGTATTTCATTATTTAAATTCTATCTTAAAGCACACTGTATCGGTAATGTGACGTTTCACTGTGGAATTAAGTGGTAACTCTTGACAAAGCAGTTATTATCATGAGATAATTGACCTTATTTGAGAGTTAAGTATCCTGAAGCAAAGTTGAGGGTACTTAATCCTGGCAGGTTAATTATCCAGTGATTAGAGAGACTTGAAAGGTATTATTCTTAAGAACACTTTGCAAGATGACACTATTTAAAAAAAAAAAAAACCACCTTAATTTAATAAAAATGAAAACAAGAAGAAAAATCAAGTTCTTTAGTCATGTACTGCTAGATAATGACTACAAAGCAGACTGCATTAGCAGGTATCAATGAATATAATTACCTGCATGCAAAATGTCCTTCATTAAGCTGATTACATGTGACTCTAGGTAACAAATGGTTGTGGCTGAGGGAAATGCTTTAAACTTTGAAGACATCAGAAACAAATTAAAATACAAACATTTAAATAATTTACATTTTAAAACTATCTTAACAAGAACAACTAATAAATTCAGGTGTGCAGTTTAAAAGTACAAAATGCAATTTAACAGATTATCAATATTTTTAATTAAGGTACCATAGAAATTTGTTGCTATGAATTTCTAAAAGTAAATCACACAAATCAAAATTACAATGAGATAATGAGATGCTACATTCCACCAATAGGATGCTACTGCAAAAAAAAAAAGAAAAAGGAAAATAACAAGTGCTAGCAAATGGCAACCCCCTCCAGTGTTCTTGCCTGGAGAATCCCAGGGATGGGGGAGCCTGGTGGGCTGCCGTCTATGGGGTCACACAGAGTCGGACACGACTGAAGTGACTTAGCAGCAGCAGCAGCAGCAGCAAGGTTGTAGAGAAACAATAACCTTTGTGCATTGCTGGTGGGTATGTAAAACAGTGTACCTACTGGGAAAAACAATTTGGTGGTTCCTCAAAAACTTAAAAGGAGAATTATTAGCATATGACCTAGAAATTCCACTTCCACATATCCAAAAAACCTGAAAGCAGGGACTTGAATAGATACTTGTATACCAGCGTTCACAGCAGTATTATTAACAAAAGTCAAAAGGTAAAAACAAGCTGAATATCCATCAACAGATGAATAAATAGACAAAGGGGAAACTCTGATACAACACTGATGAACTTTGAAAATATTATGTTAAATGAAATAAGCTGGACAGACAACTATGGTATGATCCCACTTTGTGAGGTACCTAGAGTAGTCAAATTCATAGAGAAAGACAGTAGAAATGTGATAACCCAACACTGGCAGAAAAGAGGAATTAGCAGTTATTGTTTAATGAGTACAAAGCTACTGTATTGAAAAGATGGAAAAAGTTCTGGATAGTGACGATGATTGCACACCACTGTCAGTGTTCTTAAAGTCAATGAATTATACACTCAAAAGCAGTAAATTTGTTATGCATTTTTAACCATGATAGAAGAAAGAAAAAAGTCACATCAGTTAATACTTTATACTTTCTTTTTATCATATTAATGGAGCCCTGGTATTTCTGTGATCACTTTTACTTTGTTTCAGAATGAGCTCAACCAAATATTTTCAGATATCCCTTAGAGAAGAATATTCTTGTCTCAGGGCATATCAAACAGAGAAAAGAAATAGTAGAGGTAAAAGAAGGGGGAAAATCTAGCTTATAAAGAATTATAGTCGAGCCTGTTAACAATGAAAAAGACTATCGAAAGTTAATGTTTGGGACTGTAATATTCTAGATTTCAGAACAAGGACTTGCTGATTTATAGCAAAACTGGTCAGTGTTACTGAATACAGAATGTTAGATTCATTAGAAAATGAATCCGTGGTTTTTGAAAAAAACATTCTTAGGTTATAAGAAATAATTTAAAAGATCACCTAATATTTCTATATAAATCCCTCACTTTACCTATCAGGAGAGGAAAGAACAGTGGCTGGCTAATCAGCAAATTGATTAAATTTAAAATTTTTAATTGAAAAAATCTATAAACATTTTCTTAATATATAAAAATACACCATTTGTTAATATTTAAAGTAGGGTCAAGGATTTCAGTGTATATATGCTGACTGATATTCCAGATTTTACCTTACAGAATCAGATCCACAATTCTTAGTTCATGAATTCCACTTTCAGTTTCTTTAAAGCAGAATCAAAACTTGAAGACTTCTATGAAACACCCTTGAATGCAGATATTTATGGGTTCTTCGTCCTTTACTCTTTGAAACTTTGCATGCTCACACCTAATTCAAGAAGCTTTTTAAAAATTATTAATTTAGTTTTGGCGCCACAGGCTCTGTTCCTGTGTGCTGGCTTTCTCTAGATCTGGTATGGGCTTCTCTTGTTTCAGAGCAAAGGCTAGAGGTATATGAGCTTCAGCAGTTGCAGCAAGTGAGCTCAGTAGTTGTGGTACATGGGCTTAGCTGCCCAGTGGCTTATGGAATCTTCCTGGACCAGCAATCAAACATTGGCAGGTGGATTAACTACTGGACCACCAGGGAAGTCCTCAAGAACAAATTTTTAAAGCAATTTGTCTTTATTGAGTTTTGTACCTGAACTTAATTCATTAAACTAATTCACATTCAAATCATGAACTCCTTATTGCCAAATTCAGACTTAAATTGAAGAAAGTGGGGAAAACCAGTAGACCATTCAGGTATGACCTAAATCAAATCCCTTATGACTATACCATGGAAGTGAGAAATAGATTTAGGGGACTAGATCTGATAGACAGTGTGTCTGATGAACTACGGACAGAGGTTTGTGACACTGTATAGGAGACAGGAATCAAGACCATCCCCCTAAAAAAGAAATGCAAACAAGCAACATGGCTGTCTGAGGAGGCCTTACAAATAGCTGTGAAAAGAAGAGACGCAAAAAGCAAAGGAGAAAAGGAAAGATATACCCATTGGAATGCAGAGTTCCAAAGAATAGCAAGGAAAGATAAGAAAGCCTTCCTCAGTGATCAATGCAAAGAAATAGAGGAAAACAATGGAATGGGAAAGACTAGAGATCTCAGCAGCAGCAGCAGAGATCTCTTTAAGAAAATAAGAGATACCAAGGGAACATTTCATTCAAAGATGGGCTCAATAATATTTAACTTATAAGCAGCGTACATCATGAGAAATGCTGGGCTGGAGGAAGCACAGTGGCTGACTTTATTTTTGGGGCTGAAAAATCACTGCAGATGGTGATTGCAGCCATGAAATTAAAAGATGCTTACTCCTTGGAAGGAAAGTTATGACCAATCTAGATAGCATATTCAAAAGCAGAGACATTACTTTCCCAACAAAGGTCTGTCTAGTCAAGGCTATGGTTTTTTCAGTGGTCATGTACAGATGTGAGAGTTGGACTATAAAGAAAGCTGAGTGCCGAAGAATTGATGCTTTTGAACTGTGGTGTTGGAGAAGACCCTTCAGAGTCCCTTGGACTGCAAGGAGATCCAACCAGTCCATCCTAAAGGAGATCAGTCCTGGGTGTTCATTGGAAGGACTGATGTTGAAGCTGAAACTCCAATACTTTGGCCACCTCATGTGAAGAGTTGACTCATTGGAAAAGACCCTGATGCTGGGAGGGATTGGGGGCAGGAGGGGAAGGGGACGACAGAGGATGCTGGATGGGATCACCAACTCAACGGACATGAGTTTGAGTAGACTCCAGGAGTTGGTGATGGACAGGGAGGCCTGGCGTGCTGCGATTCATGAGGTCACAAAGAGTCAGACACGACTAAGCGACTGAAATGAACTGAACTGAACTATATTTTATAACTGCATAAAAATAAAATTATTCTTTGGAACAAATAAATTGACTCTTGATCGGAAAAAAAAATTTGTAGGAAAAAGAAGCTGGTCGATCAGAAAACAGTCTCATAGCTTAACATTTTTTCCTTATTCACCTGGCACTATGTATGATGTTTTAACAGTGGAATGGAGAGTGCATGTTTTTCAAGAAAGTCAGTTAAGTGAAACTTGAGAGGCAGAGTAGCAGTACTCCAAAGGACACCTTCAACAGTACATACCAAGACCTCAATACAGCTGACCCTTGAACAAGACTGCTTGAACAGTGCAGGGTTCCACTCAGGGGCAGATTCTTTTCAACAGTAAATACTGGACCACTACTCGATATGCCTTTGCTTTGACTTGCACTTCTCTAATAATAAGAAATGTTGACCATCTTTTCATGTGTTTATTAGCCTTCTCTATGTCTTTGGAGAAATGTCTGTTTAAGTCTTCTGCCTACTTTTTGATTGAGTTGTCTGTTTTCTGGTATTGAGTTGCATGAGCTGCTTGTGTATTTCGGGGATCTTTTCTCAGTTGTTTCATTTGCTATTATTTACTCCCATTCTGAGGGTTGTCTTTTCACCTTGTTTACAGCTTTCTTTGTTGTGTAAAAGCTTTTAAATTTAATTAGGTCCCACTTGTTTATTTGTTTTTATTTCCATAATTCTAGGAGGTGGGTCACAGAGGATCCTGCTGCGATTTATGTCATAGGGTGTTCTGCCTATGTTTTCCTCTAAGAGTTTTATAGTTTCTGGTCTAAAACTTAAGCCTTTAATCCATTTCGAGTTTATTTTTGTGTACAGTGTTAGGAAGTGTTCTAAATTCATTGTTGCACATATAGCCATCCAGATAAAAACCATGTGATAATCTTAACAGATGCAGAAAAAGCTTTCAGCAAATTCAGCACCTATTTATGATTAAAAACTCTTCAAAAATGGGCAGAGGGGGACCTACCTCAACATAATAAAGGCAATGTATGATAAACCCACAGCAAACATTATTCTCAATGGTGAGACACTAAAAGCATTTCCTTTAAGATCAGGAACAAGACACTGATCCTGATCAGTGTCCACTCTTGCCATTATTATTCAGCATAGTTTTGGAAGTTCTAGCCAAGGCAGTCAGAGAAGAAAAATAAATAAAAGGAACTCAGATTGGGAAAGAAGAAGTAAAACTCTGTTTGCAGATGACACGATCTGACTATACATAAAAAAACCTAAAGATAATGTCAGAAAAGTCGTGGGATACAAAATCAATACACAGAAATCACTTGCATTCCTATAGACTACTAATAAAAAAAATCAGAAGGAGAAATTAAGGAATCAATTCCATTTACCACTGCAACAAAAAAGAATAAAATACCTAGGAATAAACTTACTTAAAAAGAGCTGTATACAGAAAACTGTAAGACACTGATGAAAGAAACCAAAGATGATATAAACAAATGGAGAGATATCCATGTATCCATGTTCTTCCAATACTGATTGGAAGAATCAATATTGTGAAAATGACAATACTACCAAAACGAATCTACAGATTCAATGCAATCCCTATTAAATTACCAATGGCATTTTTCACAGAATTAGAACAAAAAATTTCACAATTCATAAGGAAACACAAAAGACCCCAAAGAGCCAAAGCAAGCTTGAGAAAGAACGGAGCTAGAGGAATCAATCTTCCTAACTTCAGACTATACTACAAAGCTACAGTCAAGACAGTATGGTACTGGAACAAAAACAGAAAGATGGACCAAAAGAACAAGACTGAAAGCCCAGAGATAAACCCACACACCTATGGGCACCTTATCTTTGACAAAGGAGGCAAGAATATACAATGGAGAGAAGATAAGCTCTTCAATAAGGGGTGCTAGGAATCTGCCTGTTTTTAGGCAAGTGCCACATTGTGTTGACTACTGCATCTTTCTAAGTCCTGACACCATGTAGTGCAGGTCCTCTGACTTTTTTTCAATCCTGTGTGACTATTCAGTCCAATGTTTTTCCACATTAACTTTAGAATAACCTTGTTAACATCTACAAAACAAACAAAAAACCCTACTTGGATTTTAAATTAAATTATGGTGAATCCATAGACCCATTTGAGAACTGACATCTTCACAACTGACTCTTAAAATCCACAAAGAGACCTTCCCTCTCCACTTACTTAGCTCTTTAATTTTTCTGAACAATATTTTGTAGTAACTGGTACACAGGTGTTACATATCTTTTAATTTATCCCAAAGTATGTTATACATCTTTTTGGTAATGAAAATAGTGATTAAAAATTTCTATTTCTGACTGTTTGCTGTTACTATATAGAAACATAGCTGCTATTTGTGTGTTTATCTTATATCCCACAACCTTGCTGAACTCATTTTTATTTCTAAAATCTCTTTGTAGATTTCATAGGATTTCTATAAAGACAAGCATTATGTTTAATAATAGAGATAATTTTTTCCTTTCTTTCTAATCTGGATGTTTTTCATATGTTATTAGCATTGGCTAAAACATATATGACAATGTTGAATAGAAGTGGAGAGAGCAAACATCCTCACTTTGTCTCTGATATTAGAGAAAAGTACTCAGTTTTTAATCATTTAAGTATGATGTTAGCTGTATATTTTTTGCGAATGTTTCATATTGAGTTGAAGAAGGTCCCTTCTAAGTACTATGAGGGCTTTTTATCAGGGATGGATGTTGGATTTTGACATATCTTTTTTTATGTATTTATTAAGATGGTAATGCTTTTTATTTTTTACTAAGTTGAATTATATTGATCAGTAAATCAACTGAATACTCCTGGTCACAATGAAGTATCCTTTTTATGTATTATTGGATTGGGTTTTCTAAAATTGGGGTGGGGTGCCAATCTCAAAATCCAAATCCATTCTAGTAAAAAGCCCTCAGTATTCTGAATATGAATAGAAGGAAACTTCATACCAATACAGGAGACCATATGCATGTTGGGATAATATTGTTATAAGGGACAAAAGAAGACATATTTTAGACTAATTTTGCCCCAGAGATGTTCTAAGTACTCTATCTAAAGCCCATGAATTATGATAAGGGTCTCTATTCTAGCTAGTAAAATAAGGGTAGTTACAGGCTCTCTGTGCACTCTGAAGATTATGCCCTAGGATCTTCTCAAGTGTTGGTTTTTTTCCTCAGCCTTCATTAGTTTCCTCATAGCTGATCAGTACTCAGGCTCAAAGACTTGGGTGGGACTCCGCAAATCTCCTGTGTTCTTTGTCTATGTAGCTCTTTCCTTTCTGGTACTATGAATTGCAAACTTGCTGGCTAGCTGTTAGATTTCCCAAACTTGCAGCTCCATTTCCTCAACTGAAAGAGACTGTTGAATTCTACGTGGGTTCTCCTCTGCAATGAACTGGGAACCTTCTCCAAGTGGTAAGCTGGGTTAATCAAAGGGCACACATTCTATGAAAAAAAAAAAAACGGCACTAGGTAGAAAATAAGAGCCAAGCGTATTTAGTTTTGGCTAGATATTGGCATTTTGAGAATTTATATTAAACACAGTAGATTTGGGGGAGAGGTTTGAGGGATAAAGAGGTAGGGGGAAGGACAAAGCACTCCTGAATACATACCCTCAGAAATATATTTCACACTTCATTGCAATTTATAAGTTAGATGTCCCCTTTCTTCCCTAGAGAACTGAAGATAGTTTATTATTACTAGAATATTTGAGGAAAACAAAGAAAGATGAGATCAAAGAGATAAACCTTATAATACCATATTTTTTATAATCAAATATGATATCATTTTTATTTATCCTTATTAAATTTCATCACTTAACTGGTATTTCTAATCTATTAAAATTATTGGAAGTCTCATTTTGACATTCAATTTATTTGATAATTTATTAACATGTTCCATTATTTGCATTATCTATATCTGCATTATCCACAAACACGTTTATCTGAATCACTTATAGTTTTACCTGAGCAAAGCATATCAGTATTAATTTGTCAGAAGAATTTTTTGAGACTGGTTCAATAATTATCAAATATATCAAACTGCACTATATCCAATATTCATTTTTCTATAATCCATATTATGACAAATCATCTCAAATATACTATATACATCACTGCTTACTGGACTGTCATAACAAGTACTACATATCTACTGAAATGAATTCATATGAATAGCAATCATATCAGAAAAGTTAAAGTCATCCTGACATGATTTGGAGTTCTGTTGTTGTGTTGTTACGTTGTTGTGTTTGGCCCTTTGCGACCCCATCGACTAGAGCTTGCCAGGTTCCTCTGTCCATGGGATTTTCCAGGCAAGAATACTGGAGTGGGTTGCCATTTTCTTCTCCAGAAAATCTTCCCAACCCAGGAATCAAGCCTGCATCTCCTGCATTGCAGGCAGATTATTTACTATTGAGCAACCAGGGAAGCCCTTTTGGAGCCATGTAGTAGCTTGTAATTTGACTACTTTCTCTTCTAGGTAAGGAAAAATAATTTCCCTAATAAGCTATACTAAGTTCTAGTCAAACTTTAAAGTTTACTGATTTGTAGAATCAATTTTTAAAACTGTGATAAAATGTACATAATGTAGTAAAATTTTACCATTTAAACAATTTTAAGTGTTAAATTAACTGACATTATATTCACAATGTTCTGCTATCATCTCCACTATCAGTGCTCAGCCTTCTTCACAGTCCAACTCTCACATCCATACATGACTACAGGAAAAACCATAGCCTTGACTAGACGGACCTTAGTCGGCAAAGTAACGTCTCTGCTTTTCAATATGCTATCCAGGTTGGTCATAACTTTTCTTCCAAAGAGGAAGTGTCTTTTAATTTCATGGCTGCAGTCACCATCTGCAGTGATTTTGGAGCCCCCCAAAATAAAGGCTGACACTGTTTCCACTGTTTCCCCATCTATTTCCCATGAAGTGATGGGACCGGATGCCATGATCTTCGTTTTCTGAATGTTGAGCTTTAAGCCAACTTTTTCACTCTCCTCTTTCATCAAGAGGCTTTTTAGTTCCTCTTCACTTTCTGCCATAAGGGTCTGCTTGTATAGGTAGGGCTAATTTCACTTAACATAAGTGTCTTCAAGGTTCATTCAGATTTTATCATGTATCAGGTAAAAGATTTTATTTATTTATTCTGTATTTTACCAGAATCCATTCCTTCTAAAGACTGAATAGTATTCCACTGTATTTATTTATTTTTTTATTTATTCCCTTTTTCTTTCCACTGTATTTAATATATCACATTTATCTATTCATCCATTGAAAAACATCTGCTTTGCTTCCAACTTGTGGCTGCTGTGAACAATGCTGATAAACACTGGTGTAAAAGCATTTGAATCCCTGCTTTGAAGTTGTTTTTTTTTTTTTTAATACCTATAAGTTGGGTCATAATGTAATAGTAAAAACAAAAAATATGGCATCTGGTCCCATCACTTCATGGCAAATAGACAGGGAAACAATGCAAACAGTGACAGGCTACTTTCTTGTGCTCCAAATCACTGTGGATGGTGACTGCAGTCATGAAATGAAAAGACATTTGCTCGCCAGAAGAAAAGCAATGACAAACCTAGACAGCATATTAAAAAGCAGAGACAGTGCTTTGTTTACTTTGCCTACAAAGGTCTATCTAGTCAAAGCTATGGTTTTTCCAGTAGTCATGTATGGATGTGATAGCTAGACAATAAAAAAGGCTGAGCGCTGAAGAACTGATGCCTTCGAACTGTGATGCTGGAGAAGACTTTTGAGAGTCCCCTGGACAGCAAGGAGATCAAACCAGTCAGTCCTAAAGGAAATCAACCCTGAGTATTCATTAGAAGGACTGAGGCTGAAGCTGAAGCTCCAATACTTTGGCTACCTGATGCGAAGAGCCAAGTCATTGGAAAAGACCCTGATGCTGGGAAAGACCGAAGGCAGGAGAGGACAACAGAGGATGAGATGGCTGGGTGGCATCACCGACTCAATGGACATGAGTCTGAGTGAACTCCAGGAGATGGTGACGGACAGGGAAGCCTGGCATGCTGTACTCCATGAGGTCACAAAGGGTTGGACATGACTGGGTGACTGAACAACAACAACGGTGATAATCCGCTCAACTTTTCGAGGAGCATCGCTCAACTTTTCGAGGAGCATCAAGTCGCTTTTCACAGCAGCCGCATCATCCACATTCCCAGCAACTATGCACGAGGGTTTCTATTTCTCAACATTCTTGACAATACTTGTTATTTTCCATTTTTTGACAACAGCCATCCAAAAGGGTGCCAAGTAGTATCTCATTTTGGTTTTATATGCATTTCTCTAACGATGAGTGATGGTGAGCATCTTTTCAGGTGTGCTTACTGCCAGTCTGTATGTCTTCTCTGAAGAAATGTTTAAGTCCTTTGATCATTTTTAAATTGGATTGTTTCCTGTGTTGAGATATATTTGAGTTGTTGAGATATACATTCTGGACATTAATCCCTTATCAGATGTATTTATTTTCTTCCATCCGTGGGTTGTCTTTCACTTTCCTGATAGTGTCCTTTGATGCACAAAAGTTTTTAATTTTAATGAAGTCCAATTACTTTTTTTGTTGATTGCACCTTTGAAGTTTTTTTAAACAATAAAGAACATTTTGATATTATCAGCATTTTCTGCAAAACTAATCATTCTTAGGCCTCTATTCTTTTTTATTCTCCTATGTCTCAGCCAAATTTTCAGCACTGCTCCTTCATTCTATAAATGCTTTCCATCATTTTTACATATGTTTTACAAATGTGAGCTCCTATTAAACAGTTTTCTGTGTGTTCTCCAATGCTTTTTATTTTTGTTAAGGCTCCTCTTCATTTTCCTTTTAATTAAGGTCATTTGAGATTCTAAAGTCATAACTGAATTTTTGCTGGTATTCAATCCTCTCAAGTTTTCTTTACTTTCCAAATCTCATTCTTTAGAATGACATTTATCTTTTTTAAAACTTTTAAAGTTTATCTTCTTAAAGTCTAAGTATTGCCATTCTACTGTTTCTGACTATAAAGGACTCTGGATTCAAGTATCAATTTCTCCCAAGCATGCTCAGACTACTATACTAATGACCAATTCTTTAACGTTATTTAAAGAGTCTAGAATAGCACTTTTCTTAAGAGCTTCCTGTACCTAGAAAATAACATTGACAATACGGAAAATCTAAAACACAGATTTCAGTCAAATGAGACCTCTAGCAGATACCTAGGAGATCAAGGTTTTTACCACTATGTCTTGCCATTATGTCAGTCTGTTAATCATTAAGAATGTAGCATGTCCTTCAATTGGTTAAGGGCTCTTAGAAGATATTCGCACCATATGATTTCCACACCAATAACCCACAAGTTACTTCCAGGTCAAATTTTATGTTATTCTAGGCAGACAATATAGTTATTTTATTTAGATATAAAATTGGTGAATATAATCAAACTAAGTTAGAATCATAGAATCTGAATCAGAATGGACTTCTGAGGTAATTCATACAACTTCACACATTCATAAAAGGAAGATATAGCAAAAGTCTCCTTTTTTCTATTTCAAGGATTTTTACAAGTATTTATGGATTTTTATAGTCTACAGGTAAGACAGAAGGTATGAATATTAAATAAGAAAAAAAATTTGTTTTCACTAAATTGGAATGAAAGAAATTATAATCTTGATAAAAAAATAAAAGCTGTACAATTTAAATGAAATTTCCTTTTATCACCTTCAAATATAACAGACAATATTAGCAAAAAATAATACTATAAATAAACACATTTGACTACAAATTATAATATACAACCATATAGTCATAATTTATTAAACTGACTCAAGACCTTGAAAATGTACTTAACCTCATAAAACATTTATTTCAGCTACATATCACTTATCTTAATCCATGAAAATATCAAACAAAAACATGATTTTACAGGTCAGAAAACAGTTTATGTTAAGGGCTAAGGATTAGGGGAAGGCTTGACTGACAAAGAAGATGAAAATATTTTTTACCTTGCTTATGCTTACAAGTCATGTAACAGGTATACATTTGCAAAAGCTCACAGGAATGTTATAGGAGCTCATACGAGTGATTATAAACCTGAACAACCAAATTTTTAAAAAGACTAATTGCTTATTATGTAAGGAATTAGTATATTCCAAAGGAAATACTGAAAATAATGAATTATAGTGGACCAAACTGAGGCCATTTTACTGTGTAATTCTCAAGTGTACTTCTGCAGTTATTTAAGTTTTTATTTATGTATTTCTAAACACATACACAAACAGAAACCAAAAGCAAGGTACTTTTATTTAAAAAATTACTCACCACCTCATTTCCAAAAAGTATGTCAACAAAAGGCATAACTTTCATCAATGATTCCTTGTAGAACTGACTAATAAATGGTGCAGACAGATTCAAAGTAAAAATTCTGTTGTTTTCAGAAGCATGGCGAGCCACTTTTAAAACTGACTCTGGAGAAACTGTGAGGAAAAAACCCTGGGTAAAGAAAAAAAAGGAGAAATTAGAAATGCTATCTCCACAGAATCATTCTCAGGGAAGATACAAGAAATCTATACAAAATACAGATGAATCACAAGCTGGAATCAAGACTGCAAGGAGAAATATCAACAACCTCACATATGCAGATGATATCACTCTGATGGCAGAAACTGAAAAGGAACTCAAGAGCCTCTTGATGAGGGTGAAAGAGGAGAGTGAAAAAGCTGGCTTAAAACTCAACATTCAACTGATGACACTTAATAGCAAGTAACAGATTTTTTGTCCTTGGCTCCAAAATCACTGTGGACAGTGATTGCAGCCTTGAAATTAAAAGACGCTCCTTGGAAGGAAAGTTATGACAAACTTGGACAGCATATTAAAAACAAGAGATATCACTTTGTCAACAAAAGTCTATATAGTCCAAGCTACGGTTTTTTCAGTAGTCATGAATAGATCTGAGAGTTGGACCATAGACAAGGCTGAGCGCCAAAGAACGGATGCTTTCAAATTGTGGTGCTAGAGAAGACTCGTGAGAGTCCCATAGAATGCAAGGAGATCAAATCAGTTAATCCTAAAGGTAATTAATCTTGAACATTCATTGGAAGGACTAATGTTCAAGCTGAAGCTTGAATACTTTGGCCACCTTATGTGAAGAGCTGATTCACTGGAAAAGACAGACCCTGATGCTGGGAAAGACTGAAGGAAAAAGGAGAAAGGTTGGCAGAGGATGAAATGGTTAGGCAGCATTACCAACTTATTGGACATTAATCTAAGCAAACTCCACAAGACAGTGAAGGACAGGGGAGCCTGGCATGCTGCAGCCCACGGGGGTCACAAAGAATTGGACATGACTGAGCAACTTAACAACACCAACAACATACATAATACAAAAGCCTCTACAAGTGAAAGTGAAACTGAGAGTCGCTCAGTTGTGTCTGACTCTTTGCAACCCCATGGACTATACAGTCCTGGAATTCTCTAGGCCAAACTACCAGAGTGGGTAGATGTTCCCTTCTACGCAACCCAGGGATTGAACCCAGGTCTGCCTTACTGCAGGCGAATTTTTTTACCAGCTGAGCCACAAGGGAAGCCCAGCCTCTACAATGTAAACCTTAAAAATGCAATTATAAAATGCAAAGCAGGAAACTATAGTATTTGATCAGGAGAAAAGTTTATCATCTGAGTATCGTATGCTTATTATGTGCCATTTCATTACAGAAGAGTTTTGGAGAAGGCGATGGCAACCCACTCCAGTACTCTTGCCTGGAAAATCCCACGGACAGAGGAGTCTGGTAGGCTGCAATCCGTGGGGTCGCGAAGAGTCGGACACGACTGAGCGACTTCACTTTCACTTTTCACTTTTATGCAATGGAGAAAGAAATGGCAACCCACTCCAGTGTTCTTGCCTGGAGAATCCCAGGGACGGGGGAAGCTGGTGGGCTGCCGTCTATGGGGTCGCACAGAGTCAGACACGACTGAAGCGACTTAGCAGCAGCAGCAGCAACCTTAAGTTACAAAAGAGCTATTGAAATGCTCACTTATAATTGAGAGACTAACTACGTCCCTCTTGCAAACTCAAAAAGTTTAAAGAGAAAATAAGATTTTGAACATTAAAAAATCAACTTTCTGGCAGAAGTCATGTGTATTGGGGTATATTTTTGAAGGGTATCTTTCCCTTAAAAATCTTGAAGTATTTAGAGAGAACTTTATAATTATCTCTTATTAAAGTATTGCTAATCAAATTATAAGAAATATGTTCTCCAATCAAAATAACACAAAACTTTCTCATCATTTAAAATTCTAATGCATTCATTCTTTACCAATAGTCAACTGTTTAGAAAGGTAACATCATTTATTATTAGGTAATATCATTTAATCTTTTCATCTTCATTTTTTAAGCAAATACCATGTCACTTGCGAACTACGAGCATTTAAGCTGCTTTGCTATTTTTGTCACTTGGAGAAATAAGATGAACAGTGTATATAGCATCTTGTCTCCATAGTAATATGGATGTATTTGCTCTTTAGTCTTTCATTTAATGAGGAGAGTTTAAAACTCTCCCCTCCTCCTAATTCTCCCCAAACTGTTTCAGCATGAAATAAAAACCTCCCAGAGTTAGCACTCTGCCAGCTGTGGATTAACCACAGACAGCCATAGAATGGTCTACATAAATAGTAACCTGGTCAAATAATTAGGCTTCTCACCAACTTCAGACTGAAAATTTGATCTGTGCTAAAATACATCTGATTGTAATTTAAGGTACAGAACAGTATGCCCCTGGAGT
Source organism: Oryx dammah (assembly GCF_014754425.2). NCBI lineage: Eukaryota > Metazoa > Chordata > Mammalia > Artiodactyla > Bovidae > Oryx > Oryx dammah. The sequence goes on from NW_024070190.1 coordinate 29,431,329, forward strand.
CTAAATTTGGCCTCATTCCAAATGTGTATATGTTGTATGTGTGTTTAACTTTAAAATGCAACATAAGAGCATGTGATGTGGACAGCAGAACTTCCATTTTGTCAATTTTACAAAGAATATACAAAAAAAGGTCAGTTTTTAATTGAGGCAAATTCATAATTTAAATAATTCCATTTTTAATTGTTTCTTGTTTCTCTTTAAGTAAATATTAGTATTCGAGCAACTATGGATTTGTGCTCTGTTAGAGTGCAAAGACCTAAAATTGATGCCAACCATAATTTTTCTTTCTTGATTTATATCCATTGCTAAGCCACATGTTTCAGAGTATAGTATCACCAAAAATAAAAACAGTGCCAGTATAAATTTTTTTTCAAGTAACAGGTTTTTAATAAAAATAGACCAATAGTTTAGAGAGCTATAGTTTAGAAAAACACTCTATAGAATCAACAAAACTTTTGTAATATTCTAATTAGGAATTTCAGTCAGCACAAGTTAGCCCTGCTACTCTTTGGCCATAAGAACAATGAAAAGCAAGGTAGATCCTAACTCTTAGAGACTGGCTAATATTAATCAGAATTGAGGGTGAAGTGAGACAATTTTATCCATTAAAATGAAAACTGAAGCAGAACAAAAAGGCAGGAGGAAAAGGAATGGGGAAAGCCTAAGGCAGAGCCAAAGAACGATTTTTTATCAGAGGCAGACATAAAATTTGGAAATCCCAAGTATGCAGATTTGTCAGTCAGCCACTCTGAGGATTTCTCAGGGTAGCTTAAATATGGGGGAGTATAAGGAACTGAAATGTTTAAAATACTAAAAGAAAAGAAAAGAAACTGCTCATTTAAAATCACATCAAAAATAACATACCTACAAATAAACTTAATCAAGGAGGTGAAAAAGCTATACTCTGAAAACTATAAAACACTGATGAAGGAAAATGAAAGATAATATACACACAATAAAGGAAAGATATTCCATGTTCATGGAATAGAAGAATTAAAATGATTAAAATGTCCACATCACTAAAAGCAATCTATAGATTCATTGCAATCTTGATCAGATAACTCAAAGCATCTTGTACAGAGCAAGAACAAATAATCCTAAAATTTACATGGAATTATAAAAGACCCCAAATTGGCAAAGCAATCTTGAGAAAGAAGAAGAGAGCTGGAAGAATCATGTTCCCTGACTTCAGATTATACTACAAAGCTACAGTCATTAAAACTATATAGTACTGGCACAGAAAGAGAAACACAGATCAACGGAAAGGAATAGAGGGCCCCAAAGAAACTCATGCATTGTGTTTAATTAATCTATGAGAAAGGAGGCAAGGATAAACAATGGAGAAAAGACAGTCTTTTCAATGACTGGTGCTGGCAAAATTGGACAGCTACGTGTAGAAAAAAGAAATTAGTACATACTCAAACATCATACACAAAAATACACTCAGAATGTATTAAACACCTAACACCTAAACGTAAGACTGGATGCCATAAAACTAGAGAAAAACAGAGGTGAAATACTCTGACAGATATTACAATTTTGGGGGAAGCTGTCTCCTAAAGCAAAGGAAATAAAAGCAAAACTAAACAAATGGAATTTAATTAAACTTAAAAGCTTTTGTACTGCAAAGGAAACCATCAACAAAATAAAAACACAATCCACAGAATGAGAGAAGTTTGTAAATAATATTACCAATAAGGAGTTAATATGCGAAATGTTATATAAACAGCCTATATACCTCAATATCAAAAATATAAACAATCCAATTAAAAAAATGGGCAGAAGATCTGAGTAGACATTTCTAAAGAAGATATACAGATGACCAATAGGTGCATGAAAAGATTCTTAATCATTCAGTTCAGTTCAGTTCAGTTGCTCAGTCGTGTCCAACTCTTTGCGACCCCATGAATCGCAGCACGCCAGGCCTCCCTGTCCATCACCAACTCCCGGAGTTCACTCAGACTCACGTTCATAGAGTCAGTGATGCCATCCAGCCATCTTGTCCTCTGTCATCCCCTTCTCCTCCTGCCCCCAATCCCTCCCAGCATCAGAGTCTTTTCCAATGAGTCAACTCTTATTCATTAGAGAAATGCACATCAAAGCCACAATGAGATATCATGTCACATCTGTCAAAAGGGCTGTCATCAAAAAGTCTATAAATAATAGATATTTGGAAAATTATGAAGTAAAAGAACAATTGAACATTGTTGGTGGGAATGGAAATTAGTACTGGCACTACATAAAACAGTATGGAAGTTCCTCAAAAAAGTAAAAGTAGAAATACCATATGATCCTGCCATTCTAGTGCTGAATATATATTCAAAGAAACCAAAAACACTAATTCAAAATGATAAAAACACTCCAAAGTTCAAAGCAGCTGAAAGCAACTAAATGTCCATGAAAAGATGAATGGATAAAAAAGATTACTCAGCCATAAACAGGAATGAAATTCTGCCACTTGCAACAATGTGAACAGACCTAGGGTGTATTATACTTCATGAAATAAGTCAGACAGAGAAAGACAGATACTTTTTATTATCACATATGAATGTAATAATTCATAGATATAAAAAGACAACTGTGATTACCAGAAGTGGGATGGGACAAGATGGCAGTGTGGCATTAAGAGATATAACCTACTATGTATAAAATAAATAGGCTGTAAATACATGCACTGTACACCACGGGAAAATGAGCCATCATTTTCTAATAATTTAAATGAAATATAAATCTATTAAAAAATATAATCAATATGTTGTACACTTGAAACTAATGTAATATTGTAAATCAACTATAGTTCAATTAAAAAATAAAATACATAGAATATAAAATCATTGTAGTAACTTAATGATGAAGAAAGGTTGCTGAAATTACTATATTAATACTGCTGATGGGAGTGTAACTGACACTTTTCCAAGAAAATAAATTGAAAATATGATGAACTATAAAATTCATATTCTTTGATGCAATAATTCTAAGAGTCTACCACAAGTAAATAATTCAAAATATGGAAAATATTCATTTAGGAATATATCAGTATACTATACATGTGACTTAAATATAAATATTCAATAATAGAGGAATAAGTAGTCAAGTAAGAATTGGCATATACACTCATTCTAACTTTGGCTATGGATCATTTAAAATGTGGCTAGTTCAAATGAAGAATTGAATTTCAAATTTTATTTAATTTTAATTTAAATTTAAGAAGCCACATGTCGATAATGAGCATATGCAATGTGGTTAGTGTGACTGTGGAACTGAATTTTTTATATAATTTTTTTGAAATTTCAAAATGGAAGGAATGAAAAATATTCTTCTATTAAATACATTTTTATTGTTTTGGTACGGTTACATTTCATTTTGACCGTTGACAATTTAGTGACTGTGCTGTGTTACAAATGTAAAACAGATACCAATTTCAAAGAAAAAAAAGGTTAAAAATATAATTAATAATTTAATATAAATATGTGTTGAAATGATAATTATTTTAGATATTTGAAGTTAAATATATTGTTAACATTATTTTACTTGTTTCTTTTTACATTTTCAATGTCTCTACTAGAAAATTTTAAATTGTGTGGGTTTTATTGTATTTCCACTGGATAATGCCATTCTAGAGAATACTTTGAAGATAATAAAAAGGATAATTATGAAACAAAGCGGCAAAGTGGAAAATGTTTATGCCACACAAGTGTTAAATGAAACATAAGCTATATAAGTAGTATATGCAAAATATGGTTATAAACTATATTACATCAGTAGGAAAAGAATCTAGTAGGGGATACTCCAAAAGCAAATATGGTCAAATTTCAGTAGAAGAATTATGGATGATTTTCATGTTTTTATTTTTCAAATTTTGGAGAAGTAGTTTGATTATTCTCTGATATAAACTCTTTAAAAGAGAGACTTCCCTGGTGGTCCAGTGGTTAACAATCTGCCTGCAGGGGACAAAGGTTTGATTTGTGGTCCAGGAAGATCCACAGGCCATGGAACAGCTAAGCCCCTGAGCCACAGTGACTGAACCTGTGCAAGCCACAACTACTGAAACTATCCCCCGCCCCTCCCCGGCCCCGGCCCAGAGCCTGTGCTCTACAGTGAGAAGCCACTGCAGTAACAAGCCTGTGCACAGCCACTGGAATAGCTCCCACTCGCCGCAATGGAAGTCTTCACATACCAATGAAGACCCAGCGCAGCCAAAAATAAATAAATAAATATTTTAGAAAAGAAAAAGAATATACAATAACATAAAAATATTTGGACAACTAGAAACCTTACCAAACGCAGACTAGCACTGATGAGGGATGGCTGAGAGTACCAGATGCTGCATCTCAAGATGTACGACTGTTGTCTGTTTTAAAGAACATAATTAGTCTGTTTTCCACACCATAACGAAAGTGCCATAGTAACACTAGTCAAGACTGGTTGAGAGAATGAATAAATAAGAAGCCAAAAAAAAAAAAAAACAAAAATCATACAGCATGTTTTCTTCCTTCTAATGGGTCCTATGTGTTCTGGCAAATCTCTTATAGAGTATAAAATGTAGTTCCTTGTAGGAGTGTGAGGATCAAGTATGAATTATTACAAAGCATAGTTCCTATATGTTTGTAAAGAAAATACTGACTTTGACTAACATTAGGATAATGTATAAATTGTTTACAATTGCAATGTTATGATATGCACTACTTTATAGCAATGACAGGAAAAGAATCACTAAAAGAAAAAAGAAAAAATATACTAGTGATGCTGTAACGCTTATGTTAACACTGACTAAATGTAATCCAACAATGGAACAGGATAATTCATCTGGTTCTTCTTGCCTTTTGGAAGCATAAATAAAATCACTCATTCCACAAATATATTAATCTTTTTCAGGATTAAAAAAACATGAACAGGTGAAAAGATGTCAGGTTTTCTTCCATATGAAATAAACACCTCCAAAAGCATGTAATAGGAGGAAGCAATAGGAGAAAGAACATGGATTTCAGGGAGATACATGCAAGGATATTTACCACAGCTTTGCTGAAAGTAAAAGGAAATGTGAAGCATTCTGAAAGTCCCTTTCTAGGGAAAAAGACACAGAAAATGTGGTGAATACATACTGTTATACAAAGATATAAAGTAATATACTAGAAACATATGCATCAGATTGCGTATAGTTCATCCTTTTATATACTGTGTACAATAAACACACACGTGCACACACCTAAAACATGATGATTCATTTTTCAAGCATGTAAGACACATATCAAACACACTGGAGTATCCATAGAGTGAAGAAGAATTAGGAGAGATCAGGAATGATAGGGAAAAATAAACTAATAAAACAGAAGCCATACCTAAGCCAAATAATAATAATGATTTGTCAAAATCTGAGATGGATTCACTCAATTCTCAGCGCCAGAGGTTAAACAAACTAGTATACTTAAACAGTTTGCCAGTCTTAGTACTTATTATGTGACCTGAGCTATGTAACCTCCCTAGGTTTATTATCTAAAAAATGGGAATACAAATGCCTATTAAGGTTGTTGTGAAAATTAAATGAATGCTTCATATAATGTCTGGCATGAAGCACGCACTCCACACATACTAACATTTTATTAATATTATTTCTGCAGTAATATTACAAAGTTTTGTTTTTCTATTAATGTTGAGTTCTATTTTATAGCTCTTTGTTATAATGCTGCTCAAAAATATGCTTTTAAACTTGAATATAGAGCTTGGTATTTCCTTTGAAATACAAATACATAAAACAAAATCCATCATTCCCTTTCCAAAAGCTCCTTGCCTCCTATCTCTCCTTGATATAATCATCCTATATCCTGCTGACAGATTAATCACACCAATCAGTCTTCTTTTACTAGTAAATTAAATCCAAATGTCTCACACCCCAGCATTCAAAGCTCTCCACAATAATATCCCAACTTTCAGAGTATATCAGCTGTAACCTCTATTACTCTACAAGGTATGTCCTTCCTTCAATCATATAGAATGAATTGCTTCCCCCAAAATAAATCTTCTCAGTCATTATGGTGTTTGTTTTTTTTTTTTTCTGTTTAAATTATCCACCCCCTCTACCTGTTAGAATTTTACCCCTCCATCAAGGTCCATTTTAAATTGAACATTCATCTCACAAAGTCATACTGCATTCCTACCAACAGATATACTCTTTCTTCTTTGAACCTCCATAATATATACTATAAAATAAATAACCAAGAGTATTTATTTTACTTAATAATTTAAACAATTTACATTTGTCTTACTTCCCTAACTTGATTGTAAACTTAAGGCTAAGAGTATTTTTTTATTTTTATGTTTGCTATAGCACAAAGCACAGTGTACAGATAATTTTAAAATATCTGATTAAATTTTATTGAGATTCTACATAAAATCCCATGTAACTGAAATGTTATTTTTTCCCATCTATTATTGTTTTAAATTTTTATCAGAGTATAGCTGATTTATAATGCTGTGTTAGTTTCAGGTGTACAATAAAGTGAACCAGTTATACACATATCCACATTCTTTCATATTCTTTCCCTATATACATAATTATAGCAGATTAAGTAGACTTTCCTGTGGTATACAGTGCATGAGAATGCATAGTTGCTCAGAGTCCAGCTCTTTGTGACCCTATATAGACTGTAGCCCGCCAAGCTACACAGTCTATGGGATTCTTCAGGCAAGAATACTGGAGTGGATTGCCATTCCCTCCTTCAGGGGATGGTACACAGTAGGTGCTGATTAATTATTTTATAGACAGTAGTGTGTATATGTCAATCTCAATCTCCAAATTTATCCTTTCCCCCTTTCCTACCTGGTATCACAAAGTTTGTTTTCTACATCTGTAACTCTATGAAATGCAGTTTTAGAAAGAGAAATAAAAGGATTGATGCATTTTCACATGCTAAAGGAAGAGTATATTTATTTTAGAGTTGGACAACTCTTTAGTTCAAAGAATCTGAACTTTCTCAGTTCACAACACCCTTAGTGAACAAACAACTTTTTCATGGTGCCCTAAGAAATACTTAACAGTTCTACTTTTGGTAATAGTCAGGTCTAAACAACAACTACTGATAATCTTAACAGTTTATTACATGGTTTGAAAAAAGAATACATATAAACTGAAAAGTTTTTCTTACTTCATTCAAAAACCAGCACAATACTTACTAATGGGATATGGTGCTTATGGGTAATGCACAACTCTTCAAGCCTTGGATTATAACTGAATAGTGCAACTCTCATTTCCTATTCTGCACTAATTTTCAGGATTAAAAAAAAAATCACAGCAACCATTCTCATAGGACATCATCCCAAAGGAATGCATCACAATCTGATGTTAGGACTATGCATTACCCCGATACAAAATACTCTACAGAACTCTTGAATATGCTGCAACAGGACCATGGAGTATCTCAGTACAGATTCTGCAAAACATGGCTTTAGTTGAAGAAAATACTGTGATAAGAATTTTTATTTGAGAGAGCGAAAGCCCTTCTTGGGCATGATTCAGAGTATTTAGAAAATGTCAATAATTTGAGACAACAGAAGTAAATCTGAGTGTAAGGGTAGAATTCTGGAGACCAAAAAAAAGAGGATTTTATAAAGAGATGGACCCTAATTAGATGATGGAAATGGGATACGCTACAATTTCATTGGTAAAATAAGGCCAAAGAAAAACTGCCTTTGGCTGAGATTCCCTAATAGCTTTGCTACCACTGATACCTAGTAAATAATTTTGTTTCTTATGCTATATAATGTTATAATCCTTCTCCATTAACTTAAACCTTCCATATAAATCAGTTCATCTCTAAAATATGCATAAATAATTTTCCAATTTCCTGCTTAATGAAGTTTGAGAATTATTAACTCTTGGTCCTCAAATCAAATGGCCTATCCATTTTATCTCTAGAAATTCTTACAACTATGCTCTTCCTCATTAATACATTAGTATTAATTTTCCACTAATACAATCCTCATTTGGCTAGTAAACATTACTGCAACAGTATCCTGTTGTGGCTAAGCTCCTTTGCTCAAAAACCTTAAATGGCTCATTTCCTAAACAATACACCTCATTTCTGACATGCCATCAAAACCAGTAAGTATGACAGGAATCTATCTTGTCTACATTTTCTCTGATGATTCACCTTCAGGAAACTTTTCTACTGACCACACAGAGCTTCTAACTAGCTTAAGTACAAACTCTATTACACTTCCCCGTATCTGCTCATATGCTGGTTTTATTTATTCATTCTGTAGAATCTATTCTTCACCTTTTACTTGGACAACAAAACTAAAGACTGGCATATGTTTTAAGTCCTAATAGTAAATATTTTAGATTTGTGATCTCTGCTGCAACCACCCAACTCTGATGTTTTAATACTAATGCAGGTATATAAAATAACACAAAAAATGAGAATGATAATGTTCCAATAAAACTTCATTCACAAGAACAGTCAGTGAGCCAAATCTGGCCCAGATGACGTATTTTGCTGACTCCTGGACTGAAGGAAAAGAAGGAAATAAAAACTACCAAGTAAAAATGCCACTGTGATAAAAAGAACATTGGAGAGAAAAATTAATAGGAAATCCAATATAGGATGATAATGAGAGGTAGCTTCCTCCTAAGAATGAACAGCATGAAGAAACTGAATGACAAAGTAACCTTAGAGAGAAGAAAACTATATACAGTTGATCCTGAACAACAAAAGTTTTAACAGCTCAGGTATACTTAACTATGGATTTTCCCCCCAAGTAATACATGTGAAAGTACGGCATGATCCCCAGTTGGTTGAATCTGTGGATGCTTATGGATGGATGTGGAGGGTGACTTTAAAGCGACACACAGGGCTTTTCTCTTTTAAAATTTTTATTCCAATATAGTTGATTATATGTGGTTTTAGAAAAGGCAGAGGAACCAGAGATCAAATTGCCAACATCCGCTGGATCATCGAAAAAGCAAGAGTTCCAGAAAAACATCTATTTCTGCTTTATTGACTATGCCAAAGCCTTTGATTGTGTGGATCACAGTAAACTGAGGAAAATTCTGAATGAGATGGGCATACCAGACCACCTGACCTGCCTCCTGAGAAACCTGTAGGCAGGTCAGGAAGCAACAGTTAGAACTGGACATGGAACAACTGTATATTGTCACCCTGCTTATTTAACCTATATTCAGAGTACATCATGAGAAATGCTGGGCTGGAGGAAGCACAAGCTGGAATCAAGACTGCCGGGAGAAATATCAATAACCTCAGATATTCAGATGACACCACCCTTATGGCAGAAAGCGAAGAAGAACTAAAGAGCCTCTTGATGAAAGTGAAAGAGGACAGTGAAAAAGTTGGCTTAAAGCTCAACATTCAGAAAACGAAGATCATGGCGTCTGGTCCCATCACTTCATGGCAAATAGATGGGGCAACAGTGGAAACAGTGGCTGACTTTATTTTTCTGGGCTCCAAAATCACTGCAGATGGTGACTGCAGCCATGAAATTAAAAGATGCTTACTCCTTGGAAGGAAAGTTATGACCGACCTAGAAAGCATATTAAAAAGCAGAGACATTACTTTCCCAACAAAGATCCATCTAATCAAGGCTATGGTTTTTCCAGTGGTCATGTATGGATGTGAGAGTTGGACTATAAAGAAAGCTGAGCACAGAAGAATTGATGCTTTTGAACTGTGGTGTTGGAGAAGACTCTTGAGAGTCCCTTGGACTGCCAAGAGATCCAACCAGTCCATCCTAAAGGAGATCAGTCCTGGGTATTCATTGGAAGGAATGATTTTGAAGCTGAAACTCCAATACTCTGGCCACCTGATGTGAAGAGCTGACTCATTTGAAAAGACCCTGATGCTGGGAAAGATTGTGGGTAGGAGGAGAAGGGGACAACGTTCAACTCCAGGAGTTGATGATGGACAGGGAGGCCTGGCGTGCTGCGGTTCATGGGATTGCAAAGAGTTGGACATGACTGAGCGACTGAACTGAACTGAACTGATGTGGGTTTTTGACTACATGGGATGATGGCACCATTACACTCCCACACTGATCAAGAGTAAACTCTGTATTTTCTGGTGTCTTCCCCTGAAATAAGAACATATAACTATTTTCTGAGGCAAGCATTAAATCAAGCAAGTTACCTACCTACATGTCAGTATAAAACTCAGTTTCAAAGGATGTAAGTCATGTTGCGTTAGCAGTTGCTGCTGTCTCTACCCTTTAGTCCCACTCAGTGTTTCTCCCTAGGTGCCTCTGAGGACAATGGCTGAAAACAGACCCTCTAGCCACCATAAGTAGGCAGGAACATTTAGTTTTTATACCGTGAATATTCTTCTATGTTGGAAATATAAAAATTGTCCGTGGTAAAAAGCTAACAAAAATTTAATACTTTTGAATTTTTAAAAATGAATCATAATAATGCTAGAACCATAGGGTTCACAAACCAGGCAACTGTGGACTAGCATTAAAATACAGGGTGCCTTCTTTTATGTACTGCAGAAAATAACCCTCTTTTAACTCAAGCTCTGGCCTGCTTTTTGGCAAATTACTAAAACAAACACCTGCTATTCATGCATTTTTAGTAAGTAGCACAAATGAAGCTATGTTTCTTTGTTGTTATTTTAATGCACAAGTAACAAGTGGAGTAGTATTTCAGGTAAAGTATCTAAACTGATAAAAGATAATAAAGCAGCAAGTCATACTTTTAAAAAAGTGGCTGGACTAGAAATTCAGACATTTCAATTCTGGTCTATGCTTTGGACAAGCTACATTTAAATATCTGAGTGAAAGTCCTGATGAACTTCAGTTTCTTCATGACAGGAGAATGGGTAGATGATCTTAAGAAGCCCTTCCATGTCAAAAATTGTGGAATTCAGGTAGGTTTTAAGTTACCCCATTTTTTTCCTAATTGAGCTGAAATTTATATAAAATAAAACTAACCAGTGACCAATTTAATGTCATCTCGTATATTCATAGTGTTGTACAATCATCTCCTCTATATAGTTTCAAAACATTTTCATCACTCCCCAAAAGAAATCCCACACCCGTTAAGAAGTAACTCTACAATGCCCCGCAGTTCAGTTCAGCTCAGTCGTGTCCGACTCTATGCGACCCCATGGCCTGTAGCACACCAGCCTTCCTGTCCATCACCAACTCCTGGAGCTTGCTCAAACTCATGTCCATCAAGTTGGTAATGCCATCCAACCATCTCATCCTCTATCATCCCCTTCTCCTCCTGTCTTCAATCTTTCCCAGTTTTAGGGTCTTTTCCAGAGAGTCAGTTCTTCATAGCGCCTATCTCCAGGCAACTACCAATCTATTTTCTCTTTTTGTGAATTTACCTATTCTAGACATTTCTAAAAATGGAAACATACATTATGTGATCTTTAATGTCTGGCTTCTTTTACTTAGCATAATATATATGAAGTTCACTCATAGTATAGAATGGATTTAGTATACTGATTTGTTTTATTGGCAAATAATACTGCATTGCATGGATATAACACATTGCATTTAACTATATGTTTATAGACATTTTTCTTGTTTTCATACCTGATTTTAAAATACTTTTGGAAGCATTAAATAACATAAAAAACACGTACATATCAAAAGTGTGTTTTAAAAAAGATTTGAAGGGATATTCAGAAGAGGGAGTCCCTTTCATCCAGAAACTGACAGGTCTCAATGAGCTAGAAATGCAACTTATTATAACTGCTGATTCATGTAACTAATTAATTGAGGGTTTAATGAAAAATTAAAAATTCTAAGATTAAAGTTTACGAAATACATAGATCAGGCTCTGAAACAGAAAGACTAGAGAACACAAGTGATCTGTAAGAACCTACGGTGAGACGATTGTTCCTTTTGGTTATATTTTGTCTTAAAGTGATCCTCTGTTGTTGCTTTAATGTAATGCAAACTACTGATTTCTCCCCATTACTACTGGACACAGTTGTTCTAAATCTGAGTTTAGAAATGATGAAGATGAAACTATGTGAAAATAAACAACTGCTTGCTTATTTCTATAAAAGTATTGCTTTGTAAATGGAAAATGACTAAGCTAAAAGCTATTGCTTTATCATTCTAAGTGGTTGGTGTTTCTATTTTTGATAAAAGCCAAATATCAACCCATCTTCTGTGACATAGCAAAGAGCTAAACTGTCAGTAAATGCACTTATATTGACCCTGACATTTTCTTCTTAGGTGTCTCCAGCACGTCAATAGGAAAAGATTGTTTTTAGACTTGAATAATTGCTTTATAGCTGAAGCCAACCCAGATTGCTGCTGGATTGGTATCTATCCACTCATAACAGTAGTACAAGTCATCAGAAAGGTGTGGAAAGCCCTTGTTGCTAGATATGACAGCTTTATGACATTAGAAGCTTTGCATATTATTTAAATATTATTTTACATATTATATTATACATTACTTGTCTTGGCTGTTATCAAGTTACACGATCTGACATAATTTTTAAAATAAGGAAACTGATTAAAATGCATTTTTAACAGATATAGGACAGTAATTCTCAAAGTGTAATTCCCAAATCAGCAGCTTCAGTATCACCTGGAACTTCCTAAAAAATGCAAACTCTTGGTCCTAACCTAGACCTATCGAAAGAGAAACTGTGGGATGGATACAGCAAACTGTGTTTTCACAAGGCCCCTTTGTGATTTTGATGCATGTTAAAAGACAAAACCCACTGCTTCGGAATAATCAAATACCTACTCATTTTTCTTAAGACTTCTACTCCATCACAGAGAAACTCAAAATCTTTATGAAGATGGGAAAAGGGGAGATCACAGTAAAATATAAAACTTGGCTGTAGTGAAATAAAGTTACGCTTTTTTGTTCCAAGAGGTAACTGATATTATCTAGATTAAGAAGCTATCAAAATTAGCTTCCCTGCAGCTATGGCATATGGCTGAACACACATTGGGCTGCAGCTATGGCATTGGGCTGAACTCAAATTACATCTGAGTTAATTTCCCATGGAAATACGGTTCTATAGCTAGAAACATTTGATCTATAAACCCATTCTGCAGATGTAGAAATTACAGTCCAGAGTGGTTGCTCTACTTCCCTAAGGTCATACAAATAATCAAGTGAGGAGGTACTTGCACTTGTACATCTACTGACTTGTACATCTGCTTACTTGTTTATATTCTCCACAGTCACACTCCATAATTCATGAGGCAACTCTGAGAAAAAGGATGAGGGAAAATATAACTTAGAACAGGTTAAGATTGAGGGAAAAAGAAATACATGGCACAGGAGTCTTGAATTGGCTTGAATTGGCTCTGAACTTGGTTCTAAGTTTCTTGAGAGTCAAAGCTAAAAGTAAGACACTCGTTTACCTGGCTTTCATTCTTGAAGAGATGAAAAATGCTACTTTCGTATGAGAAAGAACTGAGAGAGTCAATTCCTAGGCAGGTTGATAAGAAGTCTGGGGATCCCTGAGGAGAAAGGGGTCTGGGGCTCTCAAAGCAGAGATAGGGTTCTGGGGTTCTCAAGGAGGAGAAAAGGACACACTTTTGTTTTTCCTCTACATTCCTTGGTCTGAAGTCACATAAAACACTTTTTTTCTTTAAGCCTGGAACTGATGATTACACAAAAAACATATCAGTTTAAATTCTGTACCAAGGATTATATAACAACAATGTATCCTGCTTGAGGACAGTTTCTTCTTTCTGAAAACCTTCTGGCTAATCCTGTTATTTTAAAATGTAAATTATGGGAGTGGGTCTAGTAAGATCTTTACAAACTTTAGACATTCTTTTGATTTAACATCTGCTGGATCACAGAAAAAGCAAGAGATTTCCAGAAAAACATCTACTTCTGCTTCATTGACTACGCTAAAGCCTTTGACCGTGTGGATGACAACAAACTGTGGAAAACTCTTAAAGAGATGGGAATACCAGACCACCTTAACCTGCTTTCTGAGAAATGTGTATGCAGGTCAAGCAGCAACAGAACCTGACGTGGAACAACAGACTGGTTCCAAATTGGACAAGGTGTATGTCAAGGCTGTATATTGTCACCCTGCTTATTTAACTTATACACAGAGTACATCATGACAAATGCTGGGTTGGATGAAGCACAAGCTGGAATCAAGATTGCCAGGAGAAATATCAGTAACCTCAGCTATGCAGACGATACCACCCTTATGGCAGAAAGCGAAGAGGAACTAAAGAGCCTTTTGATGAAGTGAAAGAGGAGAGTGAAAAAGCTGGTTTGAAACTCAAAATTTTAAAAATGAAGATCATGGCATTGGGTCCCATAACTTCATGGCAAATAGACGGGGAATCAATGGAAACAGTGACAGATTGTATTTTCTTGGGCTCCAACATCACTGCAGATTGTGACTACAGCCATGATGCTTCCTCCTCACAAGAAAAACTATGACAAACGTAGAAAGCATATTTAAAAGCAGAGCCATTACTTTGCCAACAAAGGTCTGTACAGTCAAAGCTATGGTTTTTCAATTAGTCATGTATGGATGTGAGAGGTAGACCATAAAGAAAGCTGAGGGCTGAAGAACTGATGCTTTTGAACTATGTTAGACAAGACTCTTTAGCCCCTGGGACTACAAGGAGATCAAACCAGTCAATCATAAAGGAGATCAACCCTGAATATTTATTGGAAAGCCTGATGCTGAAGTTGAAGCTCCAATACTTTGGCCACCTCATGCAAAGTATCAACTCATTAAAAAAGACCCTGATGCTGGGAAAGATTGAAGACAGGAGGAAAGGGGATGACAGAGGATGAGACTGTTGGATGGCATCACTGACTCAGCGGACATGAGTTTGAGCAAGCTCTGGGACAGGGTGAAGTACAGGGAAGCCTGCAGTCCATGGGGTCGCAGAGTCGGACACGACTGAGCAACCGAACAACAGCAATCTTTAGGATTTATATGAAGTAAATGCTAATATAAGGATATGTACATTACTGTTCTATAACATAATTTGCTCAAATAACATTTCTTCAGAAGTCTTCATCAACTGTTGTACAAAGTATTACAAACTCCTCAGCCCTGTCATTTCTGCCTGGCTTAATGTATTTATTTTTAAATATACTATCCATCACTATGTAACATTATATTATATACTTCTTTACTTTCTTTCTTTCTTCTATTGGAATGATATATATATGAGAGCAATAACATCTGCTCTGTTCATTACTGCATCCCTAGAAGACTTCACATACAGAGAGAAAAATATTTTAAAATATGTTTTGAATGAATGAGTCTAGAACTTCACGTGAAGACATGCAGGGAAGAAGAGACGGAATATAAAATTAAAACAAATTAATTTCAGAAATGCCAGGTAGTTGAAGCAGTAGTTTCTATGTAAGTCTTGTCTCCCTCTGAAATATTACAGTACCAGTGTAGAAAAATAAATCTACCCAAACATGTCCTCAGCATAAGTTCAGAAAAACAATGCCTAAAGTAGAAAATAACTGCAAGTAAAATAAGGCTCACCATATACCACTGCAAGATTGTCTTATATTCATGCCCACCTCCATTCTACCATGAGGCCTTGTGAAGAGCAAAGGTAGTTTGACAAAAAAAAAAAAAAAACTGGCTAAGAAGAAAGCTGGTAACTGGAACTAAGGTCAACATAAAACCACTGTCAGAAAGATGACCTCCATCCTAAATATGAAAATATTTAATAGGTGTCCAGGTAGATCAGAGGAGGAATTTAAAAGCACAGAAACGTGAAGGGCCATTCTATGAAATGCATAATTTCTAAGTGAGGAAAAAAGGCAAAAAGAAAAAAATAGAAGAAGAAGAAGTCCCTTTGCCAATTGAGTCATGAAAAAAATAAGAATGAAAAGGGGTAAATTTTAGAGTTTTGAAAGACAGCACAAACTAGGAGAGCTCACAATCCCTAATCCCATCTGAAACAAATCCACTGAAAACAACTCCTGTCTCTCCCAGTGCCTCCACAAATTTACTAACAAATTTGCACTTTGACATACTGATGGAAGAGGGCACTATTATACCAAGAGTTATTTAAAGGAGCAGAATAAAACACTAACTCACTCTCTCTCTTTCTCTGAATAAGAGACAGAGGGACAAATAGCAAACTGTTAGTAACAGATAGTAACAAGCTCCAGGAGATGGTGAGGGACAGGGAGGCCTGGTGCCCTGCAGTCCACAGGGTCTCAAAGAGTCAGACACAACTAGAGACTAAACAGTGACAACAACAGATAGCTAGGAAACATGAAAAGTGAAAATCAGCAGGCATCAACCAAGGGAAGTGAAGGTAGTAGTCGCTCTGTTATGTTCAACTCTTTGCAACCCCAAGGACTGGGGACCACCAGTCTCCTCGATCCATGGAATACTCCAGGCAAGAATACTGGAGTGGGCTGCCATGCCCTTCTCCAAGGGATCTTCCCGACCCAAGGCCAGGTCTCCTGCACTGCAAGCAGATTATTTTATTTGAGCTACCTGGGAAGCCCCTATCAACCAAGGAAAGCTTCACAAAGGAAAACCAACCATGAATCAAAAGAAAATAATTTAGTACCACAAAAGGAGTTAATTATACTCAAGAAAGCATTTGAAGATATGAAAACCTACCATGTAACTGAAATTTAAAAACTAATAAAAATTAAGAAAACAAGGAGAGTGGACTGAACTCAAGAATGAAGACAAAAGACAAAGACACGTTGCTCAAGAAAGAATAAACTCAAATGAAAATGTAATAAGGGACAGTAAAAAAGGAAAAAAATGAACATTAAGAGAATGAAAATGAAATAAGTAAAAAGAGAAAAATAATGGAAAAGGAAGACAGAAAAAGGAGTAATTACATTCACACTGTTTGAATCCCTAAAAAAAGTACTAGTAAATGGAATTAATTTTTAAAAATATAATCCCAGGAAACTTCTGAAAAATAAGACAGACCTAAATCTAAACACTGAAAGAGCCCATCAGATATCTGGGCAAGTTAGTAACACACGAGCAACCTAGCGATATATCAGAGCAAAACCAGTAAATTTCAAGAATAAAGACAAATCCTCCAAACATCCAGTCAAATAATGTATAAAAGGCAAAATAATTAGAGTGGTATCAGACTTTTCAAAACCAACACATAAAGCAAGGCAACACTAGAACAGTAAATTTTAGAAATCTCAATGAGTCAATCAAAGATTTTTATGTCCAATTAAGGTGTCCCTTAAATATATTAAGACTACAAAAGAACTGTTTCAACACAGAATTTAGGGAATTGTGTACTCATGAGTCTTTCTGAAGAATTTTTTAGAGTTTTAAAATGGGGCTAAACATTAAAAATATATATACAGGTACATCTATGACTAAACTAAAAATAAAGATGAAAGACTAATGTACAAATTTTACATTGGGAGAAAGTAGAAATAATGTAACTAACAAAGGAAAGAAAAGACAAACACATAAGGAAATATATAAGCTCAAAATAGGTGACAGATGAGAGTTAAAGGGTATCAATAAAACCAGATAAACCAGATAGTAAAAGGTTAAATAAGAAGATTAATAAAAGAGCATAAGAAATTATGGAAGTATTAAGGTAATCACTAGAACAAAACTATAAATAAACTCAGTAAACACACACAAAGTATTTAATTTTTAATTAAAAAACCCATAATTTTGTTTTTTTCATAGGCAAAACTTACTAACTGAACTAAGTGATAACATTCAAAAGTCATTTCTTCTCTCAAAGCAGGACTACACATACTCAAGGAATAATAAACGTCATTGTTTCTGATGACTAATAGTAGGTGTCAATAAATGCATATGGAAATAAGATAGATCATTATTTTTGGCAAATGTTAATAGTATGTTATTATTTTAATCTGGAAATGCTGCCCAAAGTAATGCCATACTTTTGCCCTGATCAAATAGAATATCATCTATCTTCAACCATAAAATATTATTGATTCTTTTTTCTCCTTCACTTTGAGGATGCTGTACTAAGAAAGAGTGAATTAGGCTAAGGGATCTCATGCTATTACAGTTAAAAATCATACACAGAGGTTGTTCAATTCAGCTTGAGTTATGCATATGGATACTTTAATACTTAAATATGACCTTCTGCCTCATTTCTCTATCCTCCTAAAAAATCTGAAATCTGTTTCATTCTTTGGAGAATCACTTTCAATAAAATAACAAACAATTTACAAGTAAGATATACAAGAGAGAAATAATGTATTTGCTTGAGTCTATGAAGACATAGCATCTAGCAATCCAGAGGCTCTCATGACTTAAACAGAACTGGTTTGCTTGATCCCAGTGGTCAGTGGAGGCTTCTGGATTTCAACATAGAAAGCTTTATTGATATTACTGATTCTTAAATACTTATTTAAATGAAGTAGATTATTTAAAAGTCAGACACTAAGGAAAATTTCATTTATTATAACCATTTCCAATTATTTACAGACTTTAATGAGAGAAAATGGAAAGATATGGAGTTGGTTTTAAGATAGCAATTCTGAAGCCAGAGTGTAGACATTTCTGTACATTCTTTGCCAAAAGCTACCTCAGAATAATTAGAGGAGAAACTAAAACAAAACACCTTTGTAAATAAAGGTAGAAGAACCTATCACAGGTGACAATATCTGAAGGCAAAAAGCATGAAGAAAAGTAGTACCTAGGTTAGCAGAGTACAGAAAGCTAAAGTAAAAATGTTGGCAGATATATTAGCAAGAAGCAAGCTACTTCATCCAAAGAACCCTGTGAAGTTCAAAAGGTGGTAGAACCACAGTGGGGCTGAAAAACTGGTCAAGTGGCTTAAGAGTTGTACTTTCAGATTCCCATTCACATCCCACAGAACCACACATTCCCGTGCCTCTGAAGGATAACGGAGAAAGAACTATGAAGGAACTAGAAGGGCTCAGGTTCAGGAACTCCAAGTAGAGAGGAAGACAGGATTCAGAATGAAGTGTGAGGCTGAAAATGGGCCAAGGTGAAGGTGATTATGTGAAACTTTACATACTACAAATTGTCAGTCCTTAAGACACTTTCCCTGACTAGCATTCAGGTTCAAGTTCACTTGAACAGAAAACTGGAGGATCCAATGTTACACTGGAGAAACTATGAATAAACAGCCCTGTTGGTATTGTCGTTTAGTCTCTAAATCATGGCCAACTCTTTTGTGACTCCATGAACTATAGCCCACTAGGCTCCTCTGTCCATGGGATTTCCCAGGCAATAACACTGGAGTGGGTTGCTATTTCTGTCTCCAGGGGATCTTCCCGACCCAGGAATGGAACTCATACCTCCTGCATTGGCAGGCAGGTTCTTTATCACTGAGCCACTGTGGTGGCACAAGTTACCTTTCCCATGAAAACGTTGCCTTTTACTCAAATACTCTAAGATCAAAGTTGCGTAAAGTCTGATGAGGTATTTAACACATCATTCCTAAATATAAATGGACAACCAGCATTACCAGATATTTGAAGAGTCTCCAACAAAAAGTGAAGGTATAAAAAAGGAATTCGAATGAACAGAGAAAATGCTGGGGGTGGGGTGGGTGGAGGGGATCAAGAGAAAAATAATGAGAATAGTAGAAGGATGTTCCAGGAAGCCAAATTTCTATCATATATTCCAAAAAGAAAGAATAGAAAAATCGAAGGAAGGAAATTACATAGAATAGAATTTACATTTGCATTTTAAAGTACACCACAACTTTCTTATTATCTAGATTTCCAGGAATCAGTAAGTTAATACAAGGAACTAAAAGAGACCTCTGCCATTATAACTTGTTAGGGAATTTTTAAAAATCAAAGATAAAGATAGATTATAAACATTTTTAGAGAAAAAACCAGATCACAAACAATGGCTTACAAAATAAATGAACTCAGACTTCTCAAAAGCAACATCTGAGCGTAGAATATAATAGAGCAAATATTTCAACATTAGAAATGAAATATTCTTTCTAGAATTGCATAAGCAGCCAAACTATTAATCTAGCATGAGAGTAAATGGTAGAGACTGAAATATTTAGGTTCCAAATATTTATTTCCCTTGTATTTTTCTCAGAAGGTTAACAGAGGATGTGTACTTTTCAAATAAGGATTTAACTAAAGAAGAACTCATGAGATTCTAGAAACTAAGGATTCAACACAGATCAGAGATGAAAGGAATTTCAGGATAATAGTGAAGAAAAGGTAAAAAGCTTGAAGCAAAGAAATGAAGGGCCTCAGAAGTGAGGTCTTCAGGAAAAGAAAAAAAGTAAAAAAAAAAAAAAAAGACTACCTTCTTTAAAATACAAAGAATATAGTGTAAAAAGGATGGGGGTCATATATTTTAAGGGAAATCTTTGAATGTAAAAACGTTTTTAAAGGCAAGAAGGCAAAATCTTAGTAACTGCTGAATCTTAGTAGTGGGCAGATGTGGCTATGTTACATTTTTTTTGCAATTTTGTGTCTTTGAAGACTTCTGTAATAAAATAGAACTTTAAGGAAATGGAATATGGCAAATTCAATCACATTTTATTTACTTACCAAAAACTCATTATGCATCTTCTATCTACAAGGCACTGTGGACAAAAGGCACTGTATGATCTTTGTCTCAAGTTAGAACTATGAAGACTTTACTAAATAGCTTTGTAAACAGACATCTTTTCCTCATGTTCATTTTAAGCAATTTAATATTTAATTAACAAAAACTTACTATTGGAATTCTATAGGGTTATTATTTTGAGTGACTCAAATGTGTCATATTTTTGAAATAGACATTACATTCCATAGAATTACATAAATCATATAAATAACAAGTAAAATTTAATCACAGATCTATGGGTGCAAATATGATTGAATATCTGATATCTCAGTGTGTACAACACTACTTCCATCCTGGGAAGCTATCTGTGAGTTAATAAAAGAAAAATTAACAGAATTTTCGACCTGGAAGGAGCAATAAAACTTGAAAATTAAGACAATTAAGACAAAGATGAACTGATGCCCAAGGATAAAACAAAAACAGAAAACTTCGTTATTAGGCAGAAATGAATGTATTGAAATCTTTGAACTTTTGGATCATTTCAATTAGGAGACTGACAGTAAGACACTAGATCAAAGTTTTTTTCTTGTTATTTACTATTAATATAGCGCTATGAAAATAATTTTAACTATTAGGCACTGAAGCTTTGTCCTAATTCAGCAACATATGCTGGAGATCATATACTGCATAGGGATATAATATCTCTGGTACCATCTAAATATAAAGAGAGAATGTAAAGACAAAGGACTGCATTTTCAATTGCAATTTTTTTCAGTATAATTAAGTTTGTGGCTTTTTGTAAATCTCTGACAATATTTTATGGGTTAACATAGTTTTATACTATCATTAACTATGTAATATATACCATATGTTGAATTTCTTCAACATTACTATAAAAGTATCTTTTCAGAAACACATTGATAAAATCAATATTGCAATGAATTCATAAAGATTTTATTTTGTCAAATATTTTTTATCTAATTTGGAAAATCTTTTCTAACACAATTAAAAATGCTTATTTTCCTCCGTATTGATATATTTTCTAAATATAGATGCTATGAATTTTAAAAGAAACAGAATGAATTTTTTTTTTGAAAGTAGTAAGGATTCTTATTGTCAAAAAATACAAACATAACAGAAGACACAAATAAATTAATTATTCTGATCACTGCAGACTCCAAGGCATCCCCATAGGAAGGTCAGCTCAGCTCCTTGTGTAGACACATTGCTCTCCAAAGCAAAAGACAGCAGGAATGGGAGACAGTTTTCAAGACACTGGCTGTAAATGTACCCAGTGAAGAGAAACAGTGGTTTCCCTAATTAATGGAAGGAATTTTTAAGTACAGAGATTATGACTGGAAAGCAATTCATTTTCAGAATAATTGGTTAAATGCTCCATCATGCTGAAAAATATGGGTTAAAATATTATTATAACAAGGCAACATTAATATGGGCCATTGTAATCCAACAAACGTATAGAAACTCAAATCATTTTACATGATTCTTAAAGAATTTCTAAGAGCAATTCAAACCCCAGTATATTATGCCAATTTACACAAGACCTTTTCTCCCTGACTTTTGGTGGTGTCAGTATGTTATATATATTAGCTGTGTGTTAGGCCAAAAAAAGAGAAAAATCTATGAATTCCATTTTGACAAGTAAACTGGAAATAGTTTTAATTCTGAGTCTGTATTTAGTAGCTATGCACAGAACTTAGGTTGATCCAACTGGAGAATAATAAGAAAATTATCCTCTCTTGTTCTAACTGTGGTGGAATAATAGCAGCATTTTCAGGATTATATATATATATATCCCTGTTTCAAAGTATGACTTAGGAAACAGAATGCTATCAAAAACAAGATGGATATAGAAAATGAAGTCTTAAAATCAGAATTTAATTCAAATGTAAACATTTTGAAGATTATTTTCCTGTATAAATACACACATACACATTCAAACCCACTGGAGGTACTACATGTATCTGTGCCCTTCCGCAAGTCATTATCTCAGCTCGCAGTGTCTCCTTTCCCCATTTCTCTAATCTTTATCCAAAAATCATGAGCTTTCTTTACGGATGCCAATTTGTTGAATTTCTCTGAGTAGTATTACTGTGACACTTAAAAACACTCTGTAAAGTATATTCTTATCTGTCTCTTGAGCTGAAAGCTATGCTTTATATAGTAGAACTCAGTATCTGATTGAAAACATGACTAAACAAATAAGCACTGTGCTATATGAACTTCTAATATAAAATGTAGAATTACTTTCTCTCTGAGAGTCAAGCTACTGCACTGTGAACTCCTCAAAGGCAGTCCAGTCTTAACAGTCTGACTCACATTTTCTTAGAAAAGGGCCGGGTTGTAACAAATACAACAGCAGCAGGAGCAGCAGCAGCAGGTACACTTTTTAAAACACTTGTTTGTGCTCCAAATAGATTAACTCATTGAATCATTACTAAAACCCTAAGATATAGGTACTCTTATTACCCTATTTGATATCTGAGGGGACTAAGGCATAGATACGTCAAATGACTCAGCAAGATCGTGTAGTTGGTAAGTTATAAAATCAGTATAAAGCTGGATAATCATAGAGATTAGCTACTTTACTACAACACCTAAATGTTGAATATAATCTGATGGTCAAAGCTAAACAATGAATCCCAGTTAGGTAACTTAAATGACTTTAATGTTTTAAAAGGTCAGTTTTCATTAGCAATTAGATGTTAAATAAAAGGGGTTCCCTGTTGGCTCAGAGGTTAAAGCGTCTGCCTGGAATGCTGGAGAGCCGGGTTTGATCCCTGGGTCAGGAAGATTCCCTGGAGAAGGAAATAGCAACCCACTCCAGTACTCTTGCCTGGAGAATACCATGGAGGGAGGAGCCACATTTTTTGGATTCCTCCATTCCCAGTATATGAAATTTGGAAAATTATTTTTAAAAAGTTATCAAAAGGGAAAAAACTCTGCCACAGAAACTTGATTTCTAAAAAAGTAACTCATAAAAGTTAAAAAAGCAGATTTAGTATATTAATTATTATAATTGCTACCATTTTTTAAAATGTGTTTTTCCCCCTGCAAATTATTCTTCAATTTTCCTCTTTGAAAAAATAACAAACTGGGACTTCTTCAGTAGTCCAGTCATTAGGAATCTGCACTTCCAGTCTAAGGGGTACAGGTACAATACGTGGTTGGGGAACTAAGACTCCACAAGCTGCATGTTGCAGCCCCATGCAAAAAGCTCAACAAACTTATAGAAAAAGTTTAAAGAAAAGTGCAATGAACACTCTTATAGCATCTTTATTTACCAACGGGAACATACTCCACAAATGACTTTTTCCCCCCTTGAACTGCTGGAAAATAATTCCAAACATCATGATCCTTAAGTCCTTCAGTATTTCTCTCCATAAAGATCAAAAAACATTTTACTATATAAATATAAAATATATAATTAACACACAGTTCACATCTAATATTTTTCAATCATTTCAAAACTGTTCTTTGCAGCAAGTTCCGTTCCTCTGGTGAAAAATTCTGGATTCAGGTTCAATCAAGTGCTGCATTTGCTTGTCAAATCTCTTCACTGTCCCTAATTCTGAAAGTATTCTCCCACCCTCTCCCCTTTGTCTTTAATGACAGTGGCATTGCTGAGATGCCAGGTCATTGTCTTATAGAATGTTTCACAGTCAAGACTGGTCTGATATTTCAGTGTTTTCAGTTGAGTTGAGTTGCTCAGTTGTCTCCAACTTTTTGCAAACCCATGGACTGCAGCACGCCAGGCTTCCCAGTCCATCTCCAACTACTGGAGCTTGCTCAAGCTCACGTCCATCGAGTCGGTGATGTCATCCACCCATCTCATCCTCTGTCCCCTTTTCCGCGAACCTTCAATCTTTCCCAGCATCTGGGTCTTTTCCATGAGTCAATTCTTCGCATTAGGAGGCCTAAGAATTGGAGTCTCAGTTTCAGCATAAGTCCTTCTAATGAATATTCAGGGTTTATTTCCTATAGCATGGACTGGTTGGATCTCCTTGCAGTCCAAGGACTCTCAAGAGTCTTCTCCAACACCACAGTTCAAAAGCATCAATTCTTTGGTGCTCAGCTTTCTTTATAGTCCAACTCTCACGTCCATACATGACTACTGGAAAAACCATAGCATTGACGAGACGGACTTTTGTCACCAAAGTAATGTCTCTGCTTTTTAATATGCCGTCTAGGTTGGTCATAACTTTTCTTCCAAGGAGGAAGTGTCTTTTAATTTCATGGCTGCAGTAACCATCTGCAGTGATTTTGGAGCCCAAGAAAATAAAACTCTCTTACGGTTTTTATTGTTTCCCCATCTATATGCCATGAAGTGATGGGACTGGATGCCATGATCTTAGTTTTTTTAACGCTGAGTTTTATGACAGCTTTTTCACTATCCTCTTTCACTTTATCATGAGGCTCTTTAGTTCTTCACTTTCTGCCATAAGGGTGGTATCATTTCTGTATCTGACATTATTGATATTTCTCCTGGCAATCTTGATTCCAGCTTATGCTTCATTCAGCCTGCATTTCGCATGATGTACTCTGCAAAAATTTAAATAAGCATGGATGAAGGAGCCTGGTAGGCTGCAGTCCATGGGGTCGCTAAGAGTCGGACACGACTGAGTGACTTCACTTTCACTTTTCACTTTCATGCATTGGAGAAGGAAATGGCAACCCACTCCGGTGTTCTTGCCTGGAGAATCCCAGGGACGGGGGAGCCTGGTGGGCTGCTGTCTATGGGGTTGCACACAGTCGGACATGACTGAAGTGACTTAGCAGCAGCAGCAGTGACAATGTAGAGCCTTGACATACATCGTTCGCAATTTGAAACCAGTCTGTTGTTCCATGTCCAGTTTTAACTGTTGCTTCTTGACCTGCATACAGATTCTCATGAGGCAGGTAAGGTGGTTTGATATTCGCATCTCTTGGAGACTTTTCCACAGTTTGTTTGATGCACACAGTCAAAGGCTTTGGAATAATCAGTAAAGGAGAAGTAGATGTTTTTCTGAAATTCTTATACTTTTTCTATAATCCAACAGATGCTGGCAATTTAATCTCTGGTTCCTCTGCCTTTTCTAAATCCAACTTGAATACCGGAAGTTCACAGTTGATGTACTGTTGAAGCTTGGCTTGGAGAATCTTCAGTATTACTTCGCTAGTGTGTGAGATGAGTGTAATCGTGTGGTAGTTTGAACATTCTTTGGCATTGCCTTTCTTTAGTATTGGAATGGAAATTGATCTTTTCCAGTCCTGTGGCCACTGCTGAGTTTTCCAGATTTGCTGGCATATTGAGTGCGGCACTTTAACAGCATCATCTTTGAAGATTTGAAATAGCTCAATTGGAATTCTATTACCTCCACTAGCTTTGTTGGTAGTGATGGTTCAGTGTTTTAGGTGATATAAATAGGTGATGCTTTGTACTTCTCACTGTATGCCTTGAGAAACACACTAAGTTATTATTAAAGAGGTTATATTGAATCACTTGGTTGGGGTACCTCCCTAAGTTTAATATGAGATTATCTCATTAAATGATTACAGTGTGAAGTCACTCGGTTGTGTCTGACTCTTTGCGACCACATGGACTGCAGTCCATCAGGCTCCTCTGTCCATGGTCTCTAACACTGGAATTCTCCAGGCAACAATACTGGAGTGGACAGCCATTCCCATCTCCAGGGGATCTTTCTGCCCAAGTACCCTGCATTGCATGCAGATTCTTTACCGTCTGAGCCACCAGAGAAGCCCTGGCATATATATTCAGGAAGCAATGATTATATATAATGACTAAAAATTCTGCTTGATTAAAAATGTATGATTGTTAGATAAGCAAAGTAATATGTTGACTGTGAAACATAATTTTCGGTTAGAGGTTCAATGTACTCTTTAAACTATTCTATTTCATCCAAATTTATCTTTGGAACTTCCCTTACTTTCATTATTGAAGACCTGATAAACCTCTTCACCTTGGGACACTGCTCAATACAGTGAAGTCTTTCCCAAAAGATCTGACAGGAAGCTAAACACAATACTAATAAATATGTAATTTATTTGTTATATTAGATCAAATTTCTCGAGCAAATACTATCTTTAGCATGTACAAAAACTAGATTCTACTCAATTTAAGTACTATAACAGTACTTATGATAAAATAGAGCTAACCCTTTTCAAGTATTTTTAAAAACATTAATCATTTTGAGGGCTTTTAATTTTCATTATGCTACGATAATCAGTGTTTATATATTGTTACCCTGCTTATTCAACTTATATGCAGAGTACATCATGAGAAATGCTGGGCTGGGTGAAAAAAAAGGTGAAAGCAAGAGAAATATCAATAACCTCATATATGCAGATGACACCACCCTTATGGCAGAAAAAGAAGAACTAAAGAGTCTCTTGAAGAAAGTAAAAGATCAGAGTGAAAAAAGTTGGATTAAAACTCAACATACAGAAAACTAAGATCATAGCATCTGGTCCCATTCCTTCATGGCAAATAGATGGAGAAACAATGAAAACAGTGGCAGACTTTACTTTCTTTGGTGCCAAAATCACGGCAGAGGGTGACTGCAGCCATGAAATTAGAAAACACTTGCTGCTTGGAAGAAAAGCTATAACCAACCTAGAAAGCATATTGAAAAGCAGAGACATTACTTTGCCGACAAAGACCTATCTAGTCAAAGCTATGGTTTTTCCCATAGTCATGTATAGATGTGAGAGTTGGACTATAAAGAAAGCTGAGCACCGAAGAATTGATGCTTTTGAAGTGTGGTGTTGGAGAAGACTCTAGAGAGTCCCTTGGACTGCAAGGAGATCCAACCAGTCCATGCTAAAGGATATCAGTCCTGAATATTCATTGGAAGGACTGATGCTGAGGCTAAAACTCCAAAACTTTGGCCACTTGCTGCGAAGAACTGACTCATTAGAAAAGACCTTGATGCTGGGAAAGATTGAAGGTGGGAAGAGAAGGGGATGACGAAGGTTGAGATGGTTGGATGGCATCACCAACTAAATGGACATGAGTTTGAAAAAGCTCAGGGAGTTGCTGATGGACAGGGAAGCCTGGCGTGCTGCAGTCCATGGGTTCGCAGAGTCACACACGACTGAGAAACTGAACTAAACTGAATCAGTGTTTACAAAACTACTTTATGAATACAAGGCAATAATAGGCTTTTCTTAAACCATGAAAACTAATCATGAATAAAAATCGAATCTGGATTAGGAGTTCCATATAACCACCACCACAACAAAAATACCCAATGGCAACCACAACAAAAGAGGCTATTTGGTAAGCTTAAATATAATAAATACTATATCCAAAGTTTTGAAACATAAATTACATGAATTCTTACCAAAAAGAAAAATTTTCATGGTCTCTGAGAAACATAAGAAGAAGTACCCATTATCAATACCGAAATGTGCTGGGAGGATTACATTTGTGATTTCTGTCACCAAAATCCTGAGAGGGAAATTTTAGTATTTTATATTACAGATGAAGAAAATCAGACTAACAATGATTAAATAACTGCCTTCACACAAATAGCTAAGTTAATACATGACTGAACTGCGACCTAAACTCAGATCATATTTCAAAGGCCATAATTCATATCACTCAATTTCTCAAGGAAACAGATTTTGATTTATGTACATACTTAAGATAAAATCTTAAACATTTATTCAAAGTTTTTACCACATTTATTGAAACATTTACCACATTAATAAAAATGAAAGACTATTATTTCTTGGTGTGTTTCCAGATCCTCTACTCTCTTCATTATCATCACGGCAATATCAAGATTACTATAACTTTATATCCAAAATTAACTTCTGCCATTTTGTTAATTTTTAAGAGAGTCCCTGATACTATAAATCCTTTTAATTTCTAAAAGCATTTAAGAATCCGTTTGTCAATTCATACACAGATACAGTCCGTGTGTTAGGGTTTCTACTAGAATTGCATTGCATCTACTAATGAGTTTGAGAACTGACAATACTGAATCTTTATAATACAGATTTTTAACGCATAAACAATGCTAAAAATTATTTATTTAATTTAGCTTTTCTTTTAGTTCAGATCAGATCATTCACTCAGTCATGTCCAACTCTTTGCAACCCCATGGACTGCAGCACGCCAGGGCTCCCTGTCCATCACAAACTCCTGAAGTTTACTCAATCAAACTCATGTTCATTGAGTCAGTGATGCCATCCAACCGTCTCATCCTCTGTTGTCCCCTTCTCCTCCCAACTTGAACCTTTCCAAGCATCAAGGTCGTTTCAAATGAGTCAGTTCATCGTAGCAAGTGGCCAAAGCATTGGAGTTTCAGCTTCTGCATTAGTTCTTCCAATGAACACCCACACTGATCTGCTTTAGGATGGACTGGTTGGATCTCCTTGCAGTCTAAGGGACTCTCAAGAGTCTTCTCCAACACCACAGTTCAAAACCATCAATTTTTCGGCGCTCAGCTTTCTTTATAGTCCAACTTTCACATCCATACATGACTAATGGAAAAAACAAAGCCTCGACTAGATGTACCTTTGTTGGCAAAGTAACGACTCTGCTTTTTAACATGCTGACTAGGTTGATCATAACTTCTCTCCCGAGGAGTAAGCGTCTTTTAATTTCATGGCTGTAATCACCATCTGCAGTGATTCTGGAGCCCCAAAAAGAAAGTCTGTCACTGTTTCCCCATCTATTTGCCATGAAGTGATGGGACTAGATGCCATAATCTTTGTTTTCTGCATGTTGAGCTTTAAGCCAGCTTTTTCACTCTCCTCTTTCACGTTCATCAAGAGACTCTTTAGTTCTTCACTTTCTGCCGTAAGGGTGGTGTCATCTGCATATCTGAGGTTACTGATATTTCTCTAGGCAATGTTGATTCCAGCTTGTGCTTCTTCCAGTCCAGCATTTCTCATGATGTACTCTGCATATAAATTAAATAAGCAAGGTGACAATACACAGCCTTGACGTACCCCTTTTCCTACTTGGAACCAGTCTGTTATTCCATGTCCAAGTCCTAACTGTTGCTTCCTGACCTGCACACAGATTTCTCAAGAAGCAGGTCAGGTGGTCTGGTACACTCATCTCTTTAAGAATTTTCCACAATTTATTGTGATCCACACAGTCAAAGGCTTTGACATAGTCAATAAAGCAGAAATAGACGTTTTCTGGAACTCTCTTGCTTTTTTGATGATCCAGTGGATGTTGCCAATTTGATCTCTGGTTCCTCTGCCTTTTCTAAAACCAGCTTGAACATCTGGAAGTTCAGGTTTCACTTATTGTTGAAGCCTGGCTTAGAGAATTTTGAGCATGACTTTACTAACGTTTGAGAAGAGTATTGCAATTGTGTGGTAGTTTGGACATTATTTGGCATTGCCTTTCTTTGGGACTGGAATGAAAACTACCTTTTCCAGTCCTGTGGCCACTCCTAAGTTTTCCAAATTTGCTGGCATATTGAGTGCAGCACTTTCACAGCATCATCTTTCAGGATTTGAAATAGCTCAACTGGAATTCCATCACCTCCACTAGCTTTGTTCATAGTGATGCTTTCTAAGGTCCACTTGACTTCACATTCCAGGATATCTGGCTCTAGGTGAGTGATCAAACCATCGTGATTATCTGGGCCATGAAGATCTTTTTTGTACAGTTCTTCTGTGTATTCCTGTCACATCTTCTTAATATCTTCTGCTTCTGTTAGGTCATACAATTTCTGTCCTTTATTAAGTCCATCTTTGCATGAAATGTTCCCTTGGTATCTCTAATTTTCTTCAAGTGATCTCTAGTCTTGCCCATTCTATTGTTTTCCTCTATTTCTCTGCACTGATCACTGAGGAACCTTCCTTATCTGTCCTTGCTATTCTTTGGAATGCTGCATTTAAATGTGTATATCTTTCCTTTTCTCATTTGCTTTTGCTTCTCTTCTTTTCAAAGCTATTTGTAAGGCCTCCTCAGATAGCCGTTTTGCTTTTTTGTGTTTTTTTTTTTTTTCCTTGTGGACGGTCTTTCTCCCTGTCTCCTGTACAATGCCATAAACCTCCGTCCATAGATCATCAGGCACTCTGTCTATCAGATCCAGTCCCTTAAATCTATTTCTACTTCCACTGCATAATCATTTGGGATTTGATTTAGGTCATACTTGAATCGTCTAGTGGTTTTCTCCATTTTCCTCAATTTAAGTCTGATTTGGCAATAAAGAGTTCATGATCTGACCCACAGTCAGCTCCTGGTCTCATTTTTGCTGACTGTATAGAGCTTCTCTATCTTTGGCTGCAAAGAATATAATCAATCTGATTTCGGTGTTGACCATCTGGTGACGTCCATGTGTAGTCTTTCCTTGTTGTTGGAAGAGGTCATAGCAAACACTATTGGTAATGCTTCCTCAGAAAGCCATTTTGCTTTTTTGCATTTTTTTTTCTTAGCGATGGTCTTGCTCCCTGTCTCCTGTACAATGTCACGAACCCCCATCCATAGTTCATCAGGCACTCTGTCTATCAGATCTAGTCCCTTAAATCTATGGATGCTATGCCCAGTGCGTTCTCTTGGCAAAACTCTATTAGCCTTTGCCCTCTTTCATTCTGTACACCAAGGCCAAATTTGCCTGTTACTCCAAAGTTAACTTTTCTTTAACTTTCCTTAATATGTTTATAACTTTCTGTACAGAGGCCTTGTACAAGGTTCATACAGTAAAGTTCCAGATACCAGACATAATTAGTGCGTCAAAAAGTAACAAAACTTTCCAGATTGTATGGAATGCATATCTTCAACTTTAACATGTAACTGTTTTCAAAAACATGTAAGAATCATTAGTACTAATATTGGCAACATTTAGAATTAAAACTTAAATCTTTTCCTTTATATATTTCGTACCCTGCTCAACAAATCATTTCTGACCCCAAAGTCATAAAGATCGTTATCAATGTCATCTTCTAGAAGCTCTGTTGTTTTAACTTAAATATTTAGGTCAAAAATCCACTTCAAATTGTTTTCTCTGTTTGGTGTAAAAACAGGAATCCAGTTTTATTATTTCTCTATGAAAAATTATTATTCCAGCAAAGTTACTAAAAATCAACCATTTCTTCATCAAGTGCAAAGCCAGCTCTTTCATAAATCAAGTTACTATGTATGAGGAGGTCTGTCTCAGTCCTCTCTATCCAATTTCAATGTTCTACCACTTTGTCAATATCCAACAGTCTGTATATATGGTAGGCTGTGTCCCACCACCCCTCACTGTCATTTCTTAGAAATATCCTGATTTTTTTTTTTTGGCTTTTTCCTATTCAATAGAAACTTATGGTATTCCCAAGAACTTTTCAGTTTTGATGATAATGGCACTGACTCTCTGGCTCACCAAAGGAAGAACTGACCACCTTAAAGACATTAAAGTTTTCAGTTTATGAATAGTATAAAACTGATATACGACTTCCCTGGTGGCTCAGCGGTAAAGAATCCACTGCCAATGCAAAAGACATGGTTTTGATCCCTGGGTTGGGAAGATACCCTGGAGAAGGAAATGGCAACCCACTCCAGTACTCTTGCTTGGTAAATTCCAAGGATAAAGGAGCCTGGTGGGCTATAGTCCATGTGGTCACCAAGAGTCAGACATGACTTAGCGACTGAGCATGTATTTGGTATTAGACTTAAAATTTTAATAGCCAGAAATAAAGAGGATTTCCGTAATAGGTGAAATCAGTGATTAAAAAATAGTAGCAAACTTTCCCTAGATATCAAGGTTTAATAGAAAGGAAGTCTGATATAAACCATTTGAGAAGAGTGGCAAAAATACATAAAGTTACACACAATTTGTATCCTACTGGTTTTGACCATAAAATGAACTGGTACACAGGTACCCTAAGGAAAATTCCTGCCAATATAAAACACATACCTTGTCTCTTCTTTATTTGAACTTCCTATAAAATAGTTGGTTTAAAAAAATATCTCTTATTCAAACATGAGAATCATAGTCAGCCTAGAATGTTTTCATGGACAAAACAACAACAACAACAAAAAAGACACATGAAAGAGATTTAACAGAAATATTAATATATACCAGTGGAACATGTGTGAACTATAACCCAATACACAGACAAATCCCATACAACAAAGATCTGTACTAAAAACAGAGGCAAAAGTATGGAGGAGAT
This sequence comes from Oryx dammah, assembly GCF_014754425.2. NCBI lineage: Eukaryota > Metazoa > Chordata > Mammalia > Artiodactyla > Bovidae > Oryx > Oryx dammah. The sequence goes on from NW_024070190.1 coordinate 29,463,947, forward strand.
ATGATTAAAGATGTTAATAGAAAATGAAATATAAACTGCCTGGATTCAAAGGAGAAATCTAAAATAAATGTAAAACTATCACAGAAATGGACAGAAGAAATACTAACAATGTAGTAAAAGAAATACAGCAGGACTGGGTAAAGTAAGTAACATAAATTGGGAACTAATGAAAACAGGAAAATAAATTATTAAGAAAATGATAGAAACAAAGCATTTGTAGGGCAATAAAAATATTCTGTATAAGACTATAATGATGGATATATGTCATACATTTGTTCAAATCCACAGAAGATACATCAAGACTGTATTCTCATCTTAACTAGGGTCTTCGGATCATAATGAAGTGTCCAGAGAGGTTCATCAACTGTAACAGACGAACCTCTCCAGAGGTGGACACTGATGATGGGGGAGGCTATGAAAATGTGAAGGCAAAGGGCAGATGGGAAATTTCTGTACTGTCCTCTAAATTTTGCTGGAAATCCAGAACTACTTAAAAAAATCATTAAAATAAAGTCCAAAATATACAAAAAATTATGAAAACAACAAACAGGTAAACCTAAGATAATATATTAATGTTTCTAAGTTAGAAAAATAAAACAGTAACAGAAAAATCATGAAAATGAATTTGGAACTGCAATGAGAACCCTGCACACTATAACAAAGACCCAGCAGAGCCAAAAATAAATTAGTAAATTAAATGTATTACTGGTATGCCTGTAAAGCAGTTGAAAAATTGCTAAATTGTATCTTTGATAAACAAATACATCAATGAAAGTATAATACAGTAGTGTATATATACATAGTTCTTTATGTTTCTAGCTTTATACTATCTAAACAAACTACTTTTTGCTGACTTAAGTTAGCTTCTTTCTTTCCTAGTAAAGAAATCTAATACTTTTCTTATTAAAAAGTTATTTAAAAAATTCTTTGATGAACCAACAAACACCTCAAAGTACCTAGATACCTGGAATATGGGAAAGAATGAGTTTCATCTCATTAATTCAAACTAACTCAATTAAACTATGAGCTAATCACTGCAGATGGTGATTGCAGCCATGAAATTAAAAGATGCTTACTCCTTGGAAGGAAAGTTATGACCAACCTAGACAGCAAATTAAAAAGCAGAGACATTATTTTGCCCACAAAGGTCTGTCTAGTCAAGGCTATGGTTTTTCCAGTAGTCCTGTTATGGATGTGAGAGTTGGACTGTGAAGAAAGCTGAGCGCCGAAGAATTGATGCTTTTGAAGTGTGGTGTTGGAGAAGACTCTTGAGAGTCCCTCGGACTGCAAGGAGATCCAACCAGTCCATTCTAAAGGAGATCAGTCCTGGGTGTTCTTTGGAAGGAATGATGCTAAAGCAGAAACTCCAATACTTTGGCCATCTCATGTGAAGAGTTGACTCATTGGAAAAGACTCTGATGTTGGGAGGGATTGGGGACAGGAGGAGAAGAGGATGACAGAGGATGAGATGGCTGGATGGCATCACCGACTCGATGGACGTGAGTCTGAGTGAACTCCGAGAGTTGGTGAAGGACAGGGAGGCCTGGGGTGCTGCGATTCATGGGATTGAAAAGAGACGGTCACAACTGAGCGACTGAACTGAACTGAACTGAACTGATGCTGTGTAGGATCGCCCAAGATGGATGGGTCACGGTGGAAAGCTCTGACAAAACGTGGTCCACTGCAGAAGGGAATAGCAAACCACTTCAGCATTCTTGCCTTGAGAACCCCATGAACAGTATGAAAAGGCAAAAAGATATGACACTGAAAGATGAACTCCTCAGGTTGGTAGGTACCCAATATATTACTGGAGCAGAGTGGAGAAATAGCTCCAGAAGGAATGAAGGGGCTGAGCCAAAGAGGAAAGAGTACCGAGCTGTGGATGTGTCTGGTGGTGAAACTAAAGTCTGATGGTGCAAAGAACAATACTGCATAGGAACCTGGAATGTTAGGTACATGAATTAAGGTAAATTGGAAGTGGTCAAATAAGATATAGAAAGAGTGAACGTCGGCATTTTAGTAATCAGCGAACTAAAAGGATAGGAATGAGCAAATCTAATTCAGATGACCATTTTATCTACTACAGTGAGAAAGAATCCCTTGGAAGAAATGGAGTAGCCCTCACAGTCAACAAAAGAGTCTGAAACGCAGTACTTGGGTACAATCTCAAAAACGACGGAATGATCTCAGTTTGTTTCCAAGGCAAATCATGCAAATTCACAATAATCCAAGTCTATGCCCCAACCACTAATGCCGAAGAAGCTGAACGCTTCTGTGAAGACCTACATGACCTTCTAGAACAAACACCCAAAAAAGATGTCTTTATCATCACAGAGGACTGGAATGCAAAAGCAGGAAGGCAAGAGATACCTGGAATAAAAGGTAAGTTTGGCTTTGGAGTACAAAATGAAGCAGGGCAAAGGCTAACAGAGTTTTGGCAAGAGAATGCACTGGTCACAGCTAACACCCTCTTTCAGTAACTCTACACATGCACAACACCAGACAGTCAATACTAAAATCAACTGGTCATATTCTTTGCAGTCAAAGATGGAGATGCTCTATACAGTCAGCAAAAGCAAGACTGGGAGCTGACTGTGGCTCAGATCATGAACTCCTTATTGCAAAATTAAGAGTGAAACTGAAGAAAATAGGGAAAAGCATTAGGCCATTTACCTATGACCTAACTGAAATCCCTTATGATTATACTCAAAATTCTCCAATCAAGGCTTCAACAGTAATGCTCAAAATTCTCCAAGTGAGGCTTCCACAGAACATGAACCGAGAACTTTGAAATGTTCAAGCTGGATTTATAAAAGGCAGAGGCAACATCAAAGATCAAAAGGCAACATCTGTTGGATCAAGAAAAAGCAAGAGAGTTCCAGAAAAACATCTACTTCTGCTTTACGGACTACACCAAAGGCTTTGACTGTGTGGATCACAACAAACAGTGGACAATTCTTCAAGAGATGGGAATACCAGACCACCTGACCTGGCTCCTGACAAATCTGTATGCAGGTTAAGAAGCAACAGTTAGAACTGGACACAGAACAACAGACTGGTTCCAAATTGGGAAAGAAGGACATCAAGGCAGTGTTTTGTCACCCTGCTTATTTAACTTATACACAGAGTATATCATGAAAATTGCCATGCTGAATGAAGCACTAGCTGGAATCAAGATTGCTGGGAGAAATATTAACAATCTCAGATATTCAGATGACACCACCTTTATGGCAGAAAGTGAAGAGGAATTGAAGGGCCTCTTGATGAAAGTAAAAGAGAAGAGTGAAAAAGTTGGCTTAAAAGTCAACATTCAGAAAACAAAGATCATGGCATCTGGTTCCATCACCTCCTAGTAATTAGATGGGGAAACAATGGAAACAGTGATAGACTTTATTTTCTTTGGCTCCAAAAATCACTGCAGATAGGGACTGCAGCCACTTTGCTCCTTGGAAGAAAAGCTACAACAAACCTAGACAGCATATTAAAAAGCAGAGACATTACCTTGGTGACAAAGGTTAGTTACATCAAAGCTATGGTTTTTCCAGTAGTCATGTACAGATGTGAGAATTGGACTATAAAAAAGCTGATCATCAAAGAATTGATGCTTTTGAACTGTGGTACTGGAGAAGACTCTTGAGAGTCCCTTGGACTGCCAGGAGCTCCAACCAGTCAATCCTAAAGGAAATCAGTCCTGAATATTCATTGGAAGGACTGATGTTGAAACTCCAATACTTTGGCGACCTGATGCAAGGAACTGAGTCAGGGTCAGTTCATAGAAAAGACCCTGATGCTGGGAAGATTAAAGGCAGGAGGAGAAGAGGATGACAGAGGATGAGGTGGTTGGATGACATCACTGACTCGATGGCCATGAGTTTCAGCAAGCTCCAGGTGTTGGTGATGGACAGGGAAGCCTGCCGTGCTACAGTCCACAGGGTCGCAAAGAGTCAGACATGACTGAGTGACTGAAGTCAACCACAATTATACAGTGGAAGTTACAGAAAGATTCAAGGGATTAGATCTGATAGACAGAGTGCCTGAAGAACTATGAACAGAGGTTCATAACATTGTACAGGAGGCAATGATCAAAATCACCCCCAAGAAAAATAAATGCAAAAAAGGAAATGGGTGTTTGAGGAGGCCTTATAAACAGCTGAGAAGAGAAATGAAAGGCAAAGGAGAAAAGGGAAGATATACCCATATGAATGCAGAGTTCCAAAGAATAGCAAGGAGAGATAAGAAAGCCTTCCTCAGCAATCAATGCAAAGAAATAGAGGAAAACAATAGAATGGGAAAGACTACAGATCTCTTCAAGAAAATTAGAGATACCAAGGAAACATTTCATGCAAAGATGGGCAAAAGAAAGGACAGAAACTATATGGACCTAACAGAAGCAGATGATATTAACAACAGGTGGCAAGAATACACAGGAGAAGTATACAAAAAAGATCTTAATGACCCAGATAACTATGATGGTGTGATCACTCACCTAGAGCCAGACATCCTGGAATGTGAAGTCAAGTGGGCCTCAGGAAGCATCACTACAAAGCTAGTGGAGGTGACAGAATTTCTGCTACTTTAGAATTTGAGCAATTTCAAATCCTGAAAGATGATGCTGTGTGAAAGACGATGCTGTGAAAGTGCTGCTCTCAGTATGCCAGCAAATTTGGAAATCTCAGCAGTGGCCACAGGACTGGAAAAGGTCAATGTTCATTCCAATCCCAAAAAAGGCAATGCGAAAGAATGTTCAAACCATCACAAAATATTACTCATATCACATGCTAGCAAGGTAATGCTCAAAATCCTTCAAACTAGGCATTAACAGTATGTGAACTGAGAAATTCAAGATGGACCAGCTGGATTTCGAAAAGGCAGATGAACCAGAGATCAGATTTCCAACATATGCTGGATCATAGAAAAAGCAAAAAAATTTCAGAAAAACATCTTCTTTTACTTCATTGACTATGCTAATGCCTTTGATTGTGTGGATCACAACAAACTGTGGAAAATTCTTAGAGAAAATTCCTCACCTTATCTGCCTCCTGAGAAACCTGTATGCAGGTCAAGAAGCAATAGCAGAACCAGACATGGAACAATGAACTGGTTCAAAATTGGGAAAGGACTACGTCAAGGCTGTATACTGTCACCCTGCTTATTTAATTTATATGCCAGAGTACATCACACAAAATGTGAGGCTGGATGATACACAAGCTGGAATCAAGACTGCCAGGAGAAATATCAACAGCCTCAGATACGCATATAACACCACTCTAACAGCAGAAAGCAAAGAGGAATTAAAGAGCCTCTTTATGAAGGTAAAAGAGGACAGTGAAAAACCTGGCTTAAAATTCAACATTTAAAGAACTAAGATCATGCCATCCGGTCCTATCACATCATGGCAAACAGATGGGGAAACAAGGCAAATAGTGACAGCCTTTATTTTCTTGGTCTCCAAAATCACTGCAGATGGTGACTGCAGCCATGAAATCAAAAGATGCTTGCTCCTTGGAGGAAAAGTTATAACAAATATGGACAGCATATTAAAAAGAAGAGACACTACTTTGCCGACAAAGGTCCACATAGTCAAAGCTATGGTTTTTCTAGTAGTCATGTATGGATGTGAGATGTGGACCATAAAGAAGGCTGAGAATGAAAGAACTGATGGTTTCAAATTGTAGTGCTGGAGATAACTCTTGAGAGTCCCCTGGACAGCAAGGAGATCAAACCAGTCAATTATAAAGGAAATCAACCCTGACTGATGCTGAAGCTGAAGCACCAATACTTTCACCACGTATGAGAAGAGCTGGCTCATTAGAAAAGACACTGATATTGGGAAAGATTGAAGGCAGGAGGAGGAAGAGGGGACGACAGAGGACAAGATGGTTGGATGGCATCACCAACTCAATGGACGGCATCACCAACTCAATGGACATGAGTTTGTGCAAACTCTGGGAAATGAAGGATAGAGAAGCCTGGCATGCTATAGTCCCTGGGGTTACTAAGAGTCGAACACGATTGAGCGACTAAACAACAACAAGTAATGGATACTGACAGAGACTCTTGGTATTTAGTAGCGAACAAGTCAGACCAAATCTCTTTAGTATTGTTTTCATTCTATGGGATGGAGATAGACAACGAATAAATAAGAAATACATACACCAGACCATAGAGTAATGAAACTGCATAATGTAAAAGAGAGTTAATCAATGAAGAAGGAAGAAATCTACGTGAGTGTACGGACACTTCAAAGCATCATCGAAAGATATAAGATAATGAAGCCATGACCACACTCTCCTCAAGGAAAGAAAATCTAGCTAAGAATTTTATTTGTGACTAAATTAACATGTAAGTAACCTGAAATGACAATTTTTTTGAACATAAAAGAATCAGAGGAATATAATGTCTATGTGATTTTCTGAAGAAGTCGTTGAGAATAAACTTTTGCAAACCAGAAATGACTACTGTTAATAAAAGTCTGGCAATGAATGTTGACTCTTTTTAGCTATTAAGGAAAAAACAAAAATTTGGGGTGGATGACTAGTTTTGGTTATAGAACAGAATGTAAATGTTATAAAACCTCTTTATGGATGCTTTCTCTCTCAGTAATTGAGAGTGAATGGTGAGAGACAGTGTATTAACTAAGATTTCCTCTTCTTTCATAATCAGGGGTCAAGGAGCTTCTGAAAAGCTGATAAACCATGCAACTGTAGTCTACATTTGCTTAAAAATACAAAGTGGGGGGAAACACTGTAAGAAAAGAGAATGAGGAATTTCTAAGAATCAACAGTTAATATCTTTAAAAAATTAGTTTATATGATGTTACAGATTACAAGGGAATCATCAGAATAAAAATATAAGCCTAAAAATTTATGGAAAACAAACACACACAAAATAAACCAGAGTGCAGGCACGAGGTTTAGGGGAAAGAAGAGACCACAGGAAAAGATTTAAAACAAAACCAAAACAAATAACCTCAGAAACAGAAAGAATATAAAATGACAGAACTCATTTATAAAATAACAATTTCGCATAATAAATATGACTGATTTCACACTACAAGAGTAAATCTTAAATGCATTTTGCCAGTGTTGTTTAGTCGCCAAGGCTGTGTCTGACTCATTGAGACACCTGCCAGGCTCCGCTGTCCACGTGATTTCCCAGGCAAGAATACTGGAGTGGGCTGCGTTTCTTCCACCAGGGGATCATCCCAACCCAAAGATTGAATCTGCATCTCCAGTTTGGCAGGATTTTTTACCACTGTGCCACCTGGGAAGCCCAAAATGTAATATAAAAATGTGATAAATATGTACAGTGGAACACTGTGTGTTAAGCTGCTTCAGTTGTGTCTAACTCTTTGTGACCCTATGGACTGTACCCTGCCAGGCTTCTCTATCCATGGGATTCCCTAGACAAGAATACTGGAGTGGGTTGCCATGCTTTCCTCCAGGGGACCTTCCCAATCCAGGGATCAAATCAGTGTCTCTTCCATCCCCTCCATTGGCAGGTGGGTTTTTTACGACTAGCACCACTAGTGGAATACTATTCAGCCTTAAAAAAGAATGGAGTCTTATCATATGGTGCAGCATGGGAAACTTTGAGGATATTATTCTAAGAGAAATAAGCGAATAACAACAACAACATAAAAAGATGGCATTATTCCACTCATACCTGGTATCTAAAATAGTCAAACTCTTAGAAATAGGAAGTAGCATGATAGTTGCCAGGAGCTGGGAGAAGAGAAGCTGTTGCTTAATGGATAGAGTTTCAGTCTTGCAAGATGAAAAAGTTCTAGAAATCTGTATCACAACAATGTGCTTATAGTTAATATTACAGCACCATACACATAAAAATGGTTAAGAAGATAAATTTTGTTAGGTGTTTTTGAACACACACATACAAGACAAAAAAGCTGGATGATAAACACACACACCTTATTTGGATTATGATTTGAATAAAACAATTATACAATGAAAATTATTTTTACTGAGATGATATGAAAATTTTAACATGGTCTAGATATTAGAATACACTAGGGATTACTGTTAATGTTAAGATATGAATGTAGGTAATGGGAATAGAAGAGTTCATTGCGCCATTTCATATTTGTGTATGATTTTAATTTTTCCATAATAAAATGTTTAAATAATTATAGTTTTTAAAGCTGAAAGCAACTTTATAGATAACCCTATTCACCTTCCAATTTTATTAGTAGTACAGGTCGAGAAAGTTTATTAAACTTGCATATATATAAACTAGTGACAAAACTATGATTAATATCTGAAACACAATTTGCCATCTAATGCTCTCTCTAATATACAATACTGACTCCTTCATAAAAGCTCTATCAATGAACACAGAATATATATTATACGTTTCAATGAAAGCCTCTACAGCTAGCTAAAATACTGAAAATTGTCCCATTAACAATTATCACTAAAAACTCACATGACAGCATGTCATATTTGAGAGCACTGTTAAACATTGCTTTTGAAGATTTGGAGAACACAAGTTTATTAAAACTCTGAAATTAAAGGAACTTTGGCTCATTTTTCTTTGAGTTCCTCACCTCAACAACATCAAAAACAGCCCAAAGCTGAACCTAATAATGGGTGGCTTCAAAAATAAGAATGGCAGTAAGTCAGTTAAGGTACAGCCTTACTTGAGAAAAAGGTGAGAGGAGGCTCTTTTTAATGAGGTATAACAACTATACAACTACCCACTTTCCTAATGGTCTTTTAATCCCACTATCTACACCAACACCCACTCCCTCTCCCCAATCAGAATAACTGACCACTTGGGGCCCTCGAATAGAAGCAGTACCGAATGGAAAAGGGCAGCTGGAAAGAGAAGTATAGTTCTACTTAACAGAGTAATAAATACAAAAAGTTAGGAGGAGGAAATTGCCTTAGAGTATAGTGCAAACTAATGAGGAAATGTGGTATAATATAGGACCCGGGTTTAAGAGCCAGCTGTCACTGTCAAGAGATCTAATCTCTGTCTAGTTCCATAAAGAACAACGGCAATCAATTGAGACTTCAGACTCATGTGAAAGTAATTTTTTATATAAATTGTGATTCCAGATTATTTATAAGATCAGCTGATGTTTAATATATAGTTTTAAGCAAAAATAATAAAATTAATACTGCCCTTACTAAGGTGTTTGTCATGAAAACTGCTTAAAATAGAGAAAAACATAAAATAGATTTCTTTTCCCTTATCTATCTTCTGGTTTTTGCTTTACGTGTCTTTGTTTCTTTCTTTGGTGTCTAATGGTTTATGATGTCTATCTTCTCTGTGAATTGTACCTTTTTAAAAATATTAATCTCTGTGTCATTAAAATGATTTTAAAAAAACCCCATAAAATAGAAAGTGAAAAATTGTCCATAATCCCACTTCTGAGATAACAATAAATGGCCTTACTAGTAATCCTCAACTACTGCAAAAGAAAAAAAGATTTAATATATTATTACTTGATAACTTTTACTGTAATGTAACAGTCAATGTAATATGCCAAAATTTGTTATTTTATTCTTTTGGATTCTGAGTTATCAAGGACTGACAATCTGGACTGCAGAATCAAAGACAGAAGGAAAGTCCTGGAGATACAGATAATTCATAATTTTAAGTTAATATTTGTTGTGGCTTTATGTACTATCAACTCAAAAAAGAAGTGTCCAGAATGGAAGTTTATAGTTTTTCACTGTACGAAGTCTATAGTATGCTAGTAGCTCACACTTTCTTTGATTCTTTAAAATAGTGATATAGGGACAGAAGGTTATTCAAAAGGTAAAGAAAGAAGAAAGATAAGAAAGTGTTAGTCATTTAGTCTTGTCCGACTCTTTTTGACCTCATGGACTGTAGGTCTCCAGCCCTCCTCCTCCTCTGGAATTTTCCAGGCAGGAATACTGGAGCCATTCCCTTCTCCAGGGGATCTTCCTGACCCAGGGATGGAACCCAGGTGTCCTGTATTGCAGGCAGATTCTTCACAGTCTGAGCCACCAGGGAAGCCCATTCAAAAGGTAAAGGGACCAGTAAAAACATCTATGAATTTTAATTTAATGCTAAAAGATTAATGTCCTTTCTTCAGTGAAATTTACCTTCCCTGAAACAGTATTTATAATAGATAAAATATGTTTTTAAAAGAGATGGGTAATACTATGCTGGATCAATAACTTACACTAACTAAAAGGAAAACTTTGACTATCTTTTCCAAAAAAATCTAAAATTTAAAAAATACAAACAAAATCATATACATTCACTTATCTTACCTTGGTAAGATCTCCAATTTTAAAAATTAATTTCTTTTCTTTATCTACATTTGTTAAATTGGATTGAGGATTTCATTTGTTGCATGTAAATACTACTAAATCACTAAATGTCTCATGTAACAGATATTAAATGAAGACATGACATTTCAACTAATGAAGCAAAGCCATTTATCTTGAAATTGTCTTGCTACAGAAAGAGGAACCTTTAAACATGGCCTTAAGTTTGCAAAAATCAGCAAGTTTAATCTATCCACTTTCTTTTGACCTTTACACTCAACCTCAAAAAAATGTTCAGCAACATAAATTCGATCTCAAAAGGCTGCTGCAAATCTCATTTTCTGCTGTTTTTCCATTAGGTATTTATGGGACTTGCTAGTGTTACAAGGGACTAGTAAAACGCCAAAGTAATCCTGCAGTTCCTGTGTATGAATTCAGCTTTTCCCTTTGAGATGGTAACTTTTTTGCCTCTTGCCAAGACCTTTTCAGAATCGAATATAAAACTAAGCGTATAGGTATAATGTGCTTTTTTAAGAGGAAGGATGGATGAGTTGGGACAAGGCATGGGGAAAGAACATTAACTAGGTTTAGCAGTTCAACTATTAAAACAAAATAGTTTTTAAGCCATTAAGGTAGCTTGTTACACATCTGTACTAATTGAAATTACAACATGATCACACAAGATAGAAACTGAATCCAATGAATTCTGAAGTTTGAAGATCTCAGCTGTGTGCATGCCTTCTCTTAACTGCACAGGAAGCCAGCTGCTTCCATTTATGAACTGTATTGAACACATGTGCTCTAGTATACCCATGACATAACGTGTAACACTATACTTTCAAACAAGTTTGCCAAGAAGGGGGAGGGTGTACAAATACGTTAGTAAGACAAAAGACATTATATATACTTATTTTTTAAATGTTAGTAAGAAAAGAAAAAGAACTTCAAGTTGTATTTCCATTAGTGTGCCTCATATTACATCATAAAATAGCAACAATAGAATTAATAAACTAAAAAAGACCCATTTCTTCATCATAAATATACAAATTTATCAAGGTCTAAGTCTAAAATAAGTTTGAGACAAAATGAAATATTGAATGATCTATCACTCATTCACTGTGGACAAGGGACTATGAGACTAAAACTTCCCAGTTTGTGTAAAATGGAACCAAATTCTTCCCAATTCCCTCATCTCAGTTAATGGAATTTCCATCTTTTATCATGTAAATAATAGATATAATACTTCCTTCTTCCTCTCATATCTTACTTCCAATCCAATAGCATATTCTATTACGTCTACCTGCAAACTATACTCAGAACCTGGTCACGCCTCACCACTTCCACTGCCAGCATCCAAGTTCACGCCACCTTATCTCTTCCCTGCATAACTGCAAAGCTCTCCAAATCGATCTCCCAATGTCTATCTTTGTCACACTCAGTTTCTTGTCCACAAAGCAGCCAGAATAACGCTATACTAAAATAAAAGTCAGGTTATGTTGCTCTTCCACACAAAAGCCTCTAAAGACATTTTACTCGTTACAAGTAAAACAAAAATAAAGTCTTTACTATGGTATGTAAAGTCGTTCTCAATATGCCCCTCAAATCTCTGCCTCTGTAACTACATCTTCTACTACTTTTCCCATTGCTTACTCCACTCCAGCTATATTAGTCTCCTTGCTTCTGAAATACGCTATGCTCCTCACCCCTCACATGTATACTATAGATATACTTGGTATCTATTTCCTGTGTCTAGATTGTTTTTATCCCTAAGATGTACGTGACTGGCTCATTGAACTTCTTCAAACTTTATTTAAATTCTACCTTCTTGGGTGAGGCTTTCTCTTATGGGGCCATTTGAAAGTACAACCACTCTCTGCAGACCCCACAACACTCCTTTTTCATTTTATTTTCCTCTATACTTCTTATTACCATCTAATACACTATATATTTTGTTTGAAGTCTTTATACACTAAATCATAAGCTCCTTGGGAACAGCAATCTTTACTTGTTTTGGTCACAGCTATATTTTCAGCACCGAGAAAAAGTGGCAGATACATAGTAACTCAGTATTAGGAATGAAGTAAACATACAATATTTAAATTTAACTACGGTTGTCATGGTAAGGTATCTTTTGAAATTATTTCATGTACCTCTTGAAGACAAATGATTCAAAGTTCATGAAATATTCTCTCAAGATATGACAGAAACAAATTTAAAACAGAACTATAATATAATATCATTCCATAAATTGTTTACAGATTCTTACTTACACAGAGCTAAGAAAACTTTTATGTACTGCTGTTTAAAAAAATGAAACTTTCTAAAACTAGAACACAAAGGACTCAGGAGAAGGTGTCACATATAAAATATATCCTAGGTATATTCCTGAAATTTTTCCTACTAGTCATTTTTAGTACAAACTCTCTATAACTTTGGGAGCATACAAATAACACTTATATACAAGAATCTTTGGGTATCTATAAGAATACATCAATTCAGAGTAATCATAACAGTAACAGTACCTTCTAATTATGTAAAGACCATGAAGCGTTGCTCATGATTTTTCTCTTATATTTAGGATCTATATGTTGGCAAGTAAGAATCTAAGAACATTCTCTTGAGTTTTATAAGTATTTCACTTAGACTTTACCAAATTCCTTGAGGATTAAGGTGTTGAAAAGGACCATGATTAAAAGGTACTGGTAAAGAAAAAACCGAATAAACACAATGTCATAAGCTGCAAAACAGAGACTTACTTTTAGTTTTCTAATAACTATAGGAAAAGGAAAAATACACTGAAAAACTGAAAATGTACAAGACTAGGAAATCTGTAAATAGTATAGAGGTTCTTTGTTTCATGGCATTCAGTGCCATTGCTTCATGGCAAATAGATGGGAAAACAATGGAAACCGTGACACTATTTTCTTGGGCTCCAAAATCACTGGAGATAGTAATTGCAGCCATGGAATTAAAAGATACTTGCTCCTTGGAAGAAAAGCTATGACCAACCTAGACAGCCTATTAAGAAGCAGAGACATTACTTTACCAACAAAGGTCCATCTAGTCAAAGCTATGGTTTTTCCAGTAATCATGTGTGAGTGGGACTATAAAGAAAGCTGAGCGCCAAAGAATTGATGCTTTTGAACTGTGGTGTTGGAGATGGCTCTTGAGAGTCCTTTCAACTGCAAGGAGATCCAATCAGTCACTTCTAAAGGAAATCAGTCCTGAATATTCATTGGAAGGGCTGACGCTGAAGCTGAAACTCCAATACTTTGGCCACCTGATGTGAAAAACTGACTCACTGGAAAAGACCCTGATGCTGGGAAAGATTGAGGGCAGGAGAAGGGGACAACAGAGGATGAGATGGTTGGATGATATCATTGACTCGATAGACATGAGTTTGAGAAAGCTCCAGGAGTTGGTGATGGACAGGGAAGCTTGGCCTGCTACAGTCCACAGGGTCACAAAGAGTGGGACATGACTGAGTGACTGAACTAAATTGAACTGATGTGATTTACGAAATTTGAGTCATCACTTTCTTGGAATCCAGAAGATACTTTGAGACCATCACAAATTCTTAAATCTGTGAATTATGAGGAAGTTAATTAAAAATCCTAAATTTTGTGTTTCAGTCATCCTTCTTTAATGTGTATCTCTAAACTTAATCAGTTTTTATCTTTACAATAATCTACGCTTCTCACTTAAAGGTAAGTTTTCAGAAAGAATCCAAATTCTTATTATTTCAGAAGGGCAACTGATATTTGATAAGCTCTAGGGAAGAAAGTATGTCACACAGATGCTAGACAGTTTACTAGATTCATTCACTACCTAAAGTCATGGTAAATGTGAGTCAAATTATGAAAGCTAAATTTGTGATGAAAGGGCAAGAACTATCTTGTTCTTTCATTTTGAAGTAGATGACTCACTCAAATATAACTGAACTATAAGGCTCTACTTAGTAGCCAAAACACAAAAATTACTTGAATTTTTGAAACTAGATATGAACTACACATTATTTAATAAATTACTTCCCAAAACTTCAGAAGTTAAGTTCTAGAAGAAAATGTGGTCTCCGTATATTTTTTAAAAATTATTTTTCTTATACTTTTTTCTCTATAGATCAATCTACAGAATTATAGAAAAGTTCTTCAAATGTACTCTTAAAGAGATTTTATTTTTCTTGGGAGTACCATGATAAAAGAGTTTTTTTATCTTAATATGCTGTATAATGTCATTTTTCAAAACTTAAATTTTTGTGATGTCCCCATGTCAGTAATATAGGTAGATTTTATCTAATATCAATAATACCATATAATATAAAGCAATGTTTTAAATTTGGGAGTGCTTAGGACATCGATTTCTGATATAAAAACAAAACAAATAAACCAAAAAGACATACAACAAAGAAATTAGACTCTTCTCAAAACCTGTAGAGCATTTGTGTAAGATTTAAAACAGACATACGCTTTTAAAGTCAAGAACTTTCAAACACAACAGTTAATCCACATAATAATTCAACAAGCAAGACAGGTTCAAAGTTCTAACAGATACCATATGCAACCTGTAATAAAACCCAAGTTAAGATATTTTCAAGCAACAGGATAATTTTATTTTAAATGGAAATGGGCTATTTTTAGTTAATGGGCTAACTAATATACAGCACTATAAAATGCTAAAATTATTGTATAATAAAACTCTAGTACAGATAAGATATTTTACAATTAGTTAGGAAGCCATGATTTGGGGAACAATATTGCAAAAATATTTTTCTACATTTACTATAGAAGATATAGTAATGAATCTACCATACCATAATCAATTTACCATTAATTGTAAAATGTCATGAAGTCTAGTGACTGTTAAAAATAAATCTAGCTAAGAAAGTAGATGAAACAGCAGGAGGTTATATTTAGCCAAGAAAATGTGTGAGTTCCAAACCATCTTCTATTATATTGCATACCAGCTATATGTAAAGCTTTGTGTCAGTCATAAAGGGGATATGTGTTTGGAAGATGTTATACTATCACAATATGAATCACCAAAAAAAATAGTACTCAGACAGTGAAAGATCAGAGATATATCTAAAATAGTTCATTTTTTAAATTGGAAGGAAACAGTTAAATGATGTGCAAATAGTAGGTCAGGATATTTTTCCTTTCCAAAATAGAGAATCAAAATCTTTGTTCTGATAATCAGAACAATGGAAGACTACATAAATCATTCAGACTAGAATGTGAGAAGTTTTAAAATGGAATTAATGTGCAGATAAAATTAGATGTTGGCTGACTAAAACAAGAAGTATATTTATTGTTTTTTGCTAGGAACTTTTGAGACAAAGAAACAAGTGTCTGGCAACTGAATTCAGAGAAGCTGGGAACTTAAATGGCATTATTAAAAGGAAGTATCATTTTCTATTTTTGGCTTCTCAAGTTTAAAATTGGTTTACTCTTAAGGATTTATTTTAAGTATTTCTTACCTTAATCACATAAGATATTCTGTAAATTTAAAGACAGAAAACTGGCAACCCCTCACCAGCAGTATTTCAATATTACAACAAAGTCTTTTATTAGAATCTCAGTACTCCTAATTCATTCATCTGCTAGACAGAACTTCCTGGCTAACAGTCCATTGTGATGACATAATTTCTGACAAAGGCATTCTCAGTAAAATGGAGACTACCAGGAGTAATCATTACAGTTTCAGTTTAAATATTTTCTCAAGCTATTTGTAATCCATGGAATAAAAGAACACTTCACTAGAACATTCACATCATATTATATTACCCTGAAGTAACAACTTCACAGAGGAAAAGATACAGCAAGCAAAGCTCTTGCAGATTTCACATTTGTTAGGGACAATTTTGCTTACACTCCTCACTGGCATAGAGTGTTTAAACTGTATATGGTAGGGATAAGGCAAATAGAATAATCTGGCACTAGAGATGGAATAAATTACACTGAATATAAAATCATAACTGAAGTTTTAAGAAAAAGCATCCTTGAATAGAAATCTCTTCATTATTAGAATTATACAAAACCTGATGGGGTTCATGTACATTTTAAAAAACTATAATCTTTTTACACGCATGCATCACTTTTTTTTCAATAGCAACAATAACTACGTGTGTTAGGTAAGAAATGAGTCAAATCAACAACAAATTAGACATACTAATATCTGAAATTTCACAACTATAGAATAGCAGACTCATAAACACGACAAATGAAATAAGCTCCACCCTTCCCATTTGCAACAATCAAAATGAGTTTGTGTACATGTGCATATTAGAATTACAAAGTTTATGTCAAAAGGACCTTCTGGTACACAGGTATCACAAGGCTTTGTTTTTTCCATTAAAAAAACAAAAAAAAACCTGCTTTATCTGGGAGAATAATGTTCAAAGAGCACTTAATACCAGGTGTTCTTTCACAGTGTTTTCCCCTTGGTGTAGAGGAACAGTTAGATAGCCAGAGAAACAGATTCCAAACCCAAATCTCTTCCCACTCCAGTACTCTTGCCTGGAAAATTCCATGGACTGATGAGCCTGGTAGGCTACAGTCCATGGAGTCACAAAGAGTCGGACACGACTGAGCGACTTCACTTTCAACACATGGAATCTAAGCTAGGGGAAAAACAAATCTGCCTTATTTTAGCAGTGAAAATGTTTGACTCTTGGGTATAGAGAGCTGATTTTTTGTACTAGTATTTTCCAGATAGTATCCTGCTGAACCCTAGTGTCTCCTGATATGTAAAAACATGTTCTGTGAAAAAAGGATTTTGTTTCACAGTAAAGAAATCTGTTCAATTTTTGCCTATCCTTACTTTTATTTTCCCAGCAATTTGGAAAAGAAACTCTTCTTTCATTTAGGAAAAACTGCTTTTCACTATATGTTAAGGTAGGGTGTGTATGTATGTGTTTAAAGAAAAAAATCTTTTAATCAAGTTTCCTTTATCATTTCTTGATCTTTCCCATGTTGAATCCTAACTAATCTAAAGAATTCTATGGTTAGGGAAGAACCACCAGGTGGTCTGTAGGCTGGTCCCAGAAGAAAGGTAGATGAGTATTCCAGAAAGAAATATGAAGAAAAAAAAAAGCTATTTAGTTAATTGCTTTGGGAGCTTAGACAAGTGGGAGCTGATAGTACAGGTGTGGTAAATGGAACAGCCTGTACCACTCTGAAACTAGATGACCTTATTAGATGTACGGTACAAAAAAATTTTAATGCCAAGCTGATGATAATACTTTTCTTTTGGAATAGGTCTCAATGTACTCACTCCTGAATGATAGAAAAGAGTACAAACTTAAAAACTGGGATGTGGTAGAAACATGAGGAATCTGAGGGATAAATCATAAACTAAAAATTACTGGTCATCATTTTTAAAAATTATGAGAATTCTGTATTGAAATGTCTACAAACAACATCTACTCCCAATTTTATAGCCAAGAAGATGTGACATACCCCTGATATTTTTCAAGCCTGTTTGAAAGGCAAGGTCTTAAGCTGATCAAAAGAAAAGTTACTAAATAAACAATCTGTTTGTTTTTCTAGGAAAATAATGATCTGGGCCAGTGTTTCAAATATCAGTCCATAAATTCAACAGATATTTACTGGCTATGTGCTAACTACTGTTTAAAGGGCCACAAAACATTGCCATCCTTCTCATCACAAAGGCTTTTTATTCCTCAAAAATTTCAAGCATGCCATACTGTCCATTCTATCTGCCTGGAACATTCAGATATATACATGATCTTCCCCTCAAATAATTTCTGTCTCAAGTAAACATCTTCTCCTTAAAGAGATCATCCAAGAATATCATGTTTAAAAGAGAACACTACCAATCCCTACCTGTCAAGTGCTAATCAATTTCCCTAATTTATTCTTTTATAAAATACTTACTGTCATGTTACGTCTATAAACTATTATTACCACCTGATATATATACACACATATATATATGCTATATTTGTTGTGCCCTACCCCCTTCCCCTGCCCCTCTAGAATGAAATATTACTGAAAGCAAAAAATTTTATATACATATGTATATACAAATATATACATGGTATCTAGCATATAATATGGACTCATTTAACATTTGTTGAAAGTGTAAATATTGTTAGGATAACAAAAGTACATTAAATGGAACTGATGAAGGAATTGATTATTGAGACAAAATCTGATGGAACTATAGAGTTAACTAGGTAATGGAAGGTAAGAATATAAGAATTATTTCATCAGAAAAGGATAAAACCTGAAAGAAGTCCAGTGTGTCTGAAACTCAGAACACTGTCTGAAAACAGGCAAGAGAGCTAGGTAGAAATCAGTCAAGGAAAGGCCTCTTTTGGATGTCAAAAAGATTTTTAAATTCAATTCTTGGTTAAAGAGATTTGCAGCTAAAATTAAAAATAAATAAAAACCTTGGGTAAAAAAGAGATTTGCTTAGAGGAAGAGGTAGATAATAGTTTTGTGCATCTTAAAGTCATGCCACTGCAATGCAAAATAATAGAAATCATTTCAGAAATATTCCTTTTTTAAAAAAGAAAGTTAAATATTTCCCATGATACACTAATGAAATTCACCTATAAATAATGAAATCAAACCTGAAGCTTCTGATCATGATGTTCAAATTAACAAATCACTTCATTTCTTGTAAAGATGAGAATGTCAACTCTCTGAAGTGTTCCTGATCAGTCAAGAAATAGATTTTATCTACTCAATATAACTCAACCATAAGTCTAAGAGTTAACTACATTTTCTAAATTATGAGCTTCCTTTGTATACAGTTCTACTTGCTTGAAAAATATGTTATTTCTTTTAACAACTCTTTGATTTTCTTTTTGTTGGGATTCAACTTCTCTCCTTGGTATACCTTTAATTTTGGAATAAACCTGTATAAAATTTAACATATAGTCTGAATAATAAAAACATCTTCATAGCAATATTCGGAGAAGGCAATGGCAACCCATGCCAGTATTCTTGCCTGGAAAATCCCATGGACAGAGAAGCCTGGTAGGCTGCAGTCCACGGGGTCGTGAAGCGTCGAACAAGACTGAGCGACTTCACTTTCACTTTTCACCTTCATGAACTGGAGAAGGAAATGGCAACCCACTCCAGTGTTCTTGCCTGGAGAATCCCAGGGACGGCGGAGCCTGGTGGGCTGCTGTCTATGGGGTCGCACAGGATCGGACACGACTGAAGCGACTTAGCAGCAGTAGCAGCATAACAATATTTGCCAAGTGTTTCCTGTGGGCCACGCAATATTCTAACAACCTACACATAATTTTTTATCCTTATGAGATATGTATTATTTTGAAGTGAAGAATATGAGGTTTAGAAGTTAACTTGCCCAAGAGAACACAGCTAGTAAGCAGTGATACCAGGATTTATATCCTGAAAGTTTATCTTCAAGGCATACTTTCTCAACCAAAATAATATATTCTTACCTTAGCATGAAGTTCCTATTAGTGTATATTATTTTTATACATATTTTCAAGTTAAAAAATGGAAAACATAAAGAATGTCTCTATAAATGAATATGACATTTCATATACTGACAGCAATTCCAAGTTACCTGAGATACACTCTAGTGGTGGTTTCTTTACAATAATCAAGTATACTAACAAAACAAATCAAATCACATAATGTAACTGAAACTTTGCTACTGACAGACACCATGAAAACAACTATTTGCCATACTGCATGATATGTGGAAACTTGGTTCCCCAACCAGGTATCCGGGGATCAAATCTACATCTATTACAGTGGAAGTGCCAAGTCTTAACCAATGGACCACCATGGAACTGTCCAAAACAACAACTCAATAAATAATCTTTTAAATGGAGGAAGAATAAAGAAATAGTACCAATGATTCTTAATATGTACAAATGAAGTAAAAAGATTTTAATTTAACTTAATTTTAATTTAATCCATGCATAAGACCATTCCTTAAGACTCAGGTGGTCTTCAACATTTCTTACTTCTGATGTATTCAAGAAAGGTCCATTCACTGCAAAGGTTAAGGAACTACTAGCTATGAGAAAATTTTAAGATATTAATACAGCTCTAATTTTGAAACAAACTTGCCTCATTGAAAAATAAAAGTTTGAAATATATATATGTGTATATCTACATACACACACATATATATGGTTTTGCTTTTAGCAATTACTAAATAATTTTGACCTCCAATTCCTGTCATTGTTCTCCAGATTTATTATGGCTTCTATTATGAATATCCATAAGCTTAAAATAAACAACTATTTTAAAACAAAATAATTCATTAGTCCTTTTAAATTATTAAAATACTGTTATTGAATTACAAGTTTATAAATTGTGGCTTTTTATGAAATCTATCAATGAAATGGTTGTTTCAAACCTTTTTTTAAGAGTTTTATATGTTGGAAAGGGGAGAGAAATGAGAAGGAAAGGAAATAACTATAAAATGATGAAGTAATTTTTAAAAGCAAAATCACTGAAAGGCCACTAATAATTTCAAGTGAAATGCTATATAAAAGCTTTTAATTGCCTTAAATTTGTGAAAAACTACCCAGGAGATCAACAAATTCACATCAATGAGCTGCATTATACTAATAAGGGACCCTTGGCCTCTAGCCAGAGAGAACAAACAAAATGAACCATTCTCACATGGCTGCAAATTATCCGAAAGGAAGAGAAAGAGACAGAGTCAAAGTAACATGTTTGTATGGTGGGAAAAAGATCAAATATTGATCAGTCCAAGCTGAGGTAATTAGAACCATAGTCAACGAGATGGGGTGCATGTTCTTAGTCCTATAGAAATGAATCTTAAATGCTGAACAAATTAGCTATTCACTATTTGGATTCTTACTTTAAAAAAATTCATAAAACATTTGGATGGTACCAGGTGTACAAACTTTTAAAAATTAGTAACTTCTTGACCCTGTAAGAAATTATCTCATTTTGTGTGATTTTCAGAAAGATTTATAAAATTTGATTTTTAGTTAAACTTATCTCTGTTAGCATGAAATTAATCACCTGCTCATATGTTGAACTATGGTTTGCACAAAAATAAAAATAACTGCAATATGAAAATAATTTAAAAATCAGTGTATCTATCTGATAAAGTATCTTTATACACCTATAAAGCATAAAGCTTACATAACTTTTTCTAAATTCTATTACAGTAAAAACCTACACACTTATCACTATCATCATTGTAAACTTCAGAGGTTACAGTAACCAAAAACAAATTGAGAAAAATTCCTAATAAGTCTATGGCAAGAGGCAAACCAGAAAGGTATCCACTGCTTGTTCAAAATAAATTCTTTTAATTTACGAGCTATTCTAATCATAATGAAGTGTATCTGGAAAATTCAAACGTGTATTTCAAAAACTTGTGGCCAGTCATAAGATAAACTAGAGTTAACATGAAAATGGTCACCCAGAATCAGCTGGCCAGGAAACAGTGTTCTTAAAAACCTCTGGAAAGAATTCTTATTATTACTATTCTATAGCAAAATCAAGCTCTCATTTATAAATTTCCCAAAATACATCTGAAGATTTCATTTTTATATCTATTTATAAATTCATGGTTTTACAGTGTTGAAATAAAAAGAGGTTATATGCCTAATCTCATTTCTTCCTACCACATTCATGTGTGTTGATCAATTAACTACAGACCAACTTCAAACACTGTTTTAGAAACAGCAAATCATTAACAGCTATAAAGAAAGCAGCACCACAAAGCTTTATAACATAAATTCAGTACTTTAGAAGCTGTCAATAAGCAGAATGAATGACTAGCTCCACATTTCAGCTAATGATATAACCAAATACAGATAAAATTATAGTTAATCTGAAAATTTTAAATTCATTTATCTAAAATATATCTTTCGTATTCTGTCAACCAAGTCCATTTCCTCAGTTGCAAATTTACTAAAACAAATAGCATTAATTCAAGTTAAGGTGTAGCTTTCTTTTAATTATGCATAATTATACATAGCTTAATTTTTGTGAAACATATCATGTCTATACTCTGAATTATAGCTGATACACCATTAACAAGCAAAACAGTCGATTGAGACATTTAATCAATGTATTGGTTCTGATCAAGTACTTTCAAGTTCCTTTCCCAACAGTGCCAGTTACAGGAATAAGTAAGCAAATAGTCTCTAAAATAATTCACTTTTTATACACTGAGTTATATTATTATTCTTTAAAGAATACAATATTTAGTCTTCTTTTTACTTCCATTCTTCCTGGCATTTACTCCTTCATTTTAGGATGGCTTGATCAATCCTTTATTTCTTCATAAAATGAGAAATAATTACACCCATTTGCATTAAATTCGTGATATCCAGTATAGATGGAATGAAAAACTCAGTCACTTCAGTAGCTTTGCTATATATTAGGCCCCCACTCTCACCTTTTTTCTGAATTGCTAAAAAAAATGGATAACATCATCTGTTAAGAAGGAACTGCATATCGAGATGTCACCTCAGAAAAACAGGTTTCGTTTCTAAATTTTTGGTCACATTTCAACGAATAGAAATTATACTCATTTTTCATCATTAGCATTTTTTGTATGTATCTATGATCATGTGATAAAAGCTACCAGTATTTGCCAGGGAAGAACACAGGTAGCAAATTATTCCACTGGAACACTACTTTTATTGTCTCTTTGGGAAAAGGTGGAAAAGTAAATACACTGTTTTGCATTTTGTTACCTAGTTTCAGACAACTTTACTGAGTAAAATAAACAATAAAGCAATGTTTCACATTCTAGCAATAAAATCACTAAAAAGCCATCAGAGTAAGATATTCTTTGATCCTTACTGTTTCCCACAAGAGACTCTCTATAATATTCAACTGACTAGATATTATAAAATAAGGATAAATTCAAAAGAAAATCATTAAATAAATGGAATTAGTATTTTACTTTTTCCACAAGATCCCGGTAAAAAATAAATTTAATTACAAAAATAGCAGTGGAGCCGTATTTCTTAAAAATTTTAAAAACATTAAAAAGTGAAAAGATGTCCAACTGTTCTTTCCTTTGATATTTTTCTGATACTTGGTTAGAAGTGAGAAAAAAATGCGAAATAAAACAGTTTCTAGGTACTAACAGATAACTTTCTGCCTCTTGATGAGGGTGAAAGAGGAAAGTGAAAAACCTGGCTTAAAACTCAACATTCAAAAAACTATGATCATAGCATCCAGTATTATCACTTATGGCAAACAGATGAAGAAAAAGCGGAAAGAGTGACAGATTTCATTTTCTTGGGCTCCAACATCACTGTGGATGGTAACTGCAGCCATGAAATTTAGAGGCCTGCTCCTTGGAAGAAAAGCTATGACCAACCTAGACAATGTATTAAAAAGCAAGGGCATCACTTTGCTGACAAAAGTCTCTCTAGTCAAAGCTACGGTTTTTCCATTAGTCATGTATGGATGTCAGAGTTGGATCATTAAGAAGGTTGAGTGATGAAGAATTGATGCTTTCGAACTGTGGTGCTAGAGAAGACTCTTGCAAGTAACTTGGACTGCAAGGAGATCAAATTAGTCAATCCCAAAGGAAATCAACCTGAATATTATACTGGAAAGACTGATGCTGAAGCTAAAGCTCAATACTTCAGCCACCTGATGCAAAGAGCCAACTCACTGGAAAAGACCCTGATGCTGGGGAAGACTGAGGACAGGAAAAGAAAGGGGTGACAGAGGATGAGGTGGTTGGATGGCATCACTGAGGCAGTGGACATGAGTCTGAGTAAACTCCAGAAGATAATGAAGGACAGGGAAGCCTGGTGCTCTGCAGTCCATGGGGTTGCAAAGAGTCAGATATGACTTGGCAATTAAACAACAGATGACTGATCTGTTATAGGAAAGTAAAGAAAGTAAAAGTCACTCAATTGTGTCTGACTTTTTGTGACCCCATGGACCGTAGCCTGCTAGGCTCCTCTGTCCATGGAATTCTCCAGGGAAGAATACCAGAGTGGGTTGCTATTCCCTTCTCCAGATGAACTTTCTGGCCTAGGGACTGAACTCAGGTCTCCTGCACTGCAGGTGAATTTCTCACCACCTGAGCCACCAGAGAAGCTCTATAGGAAGGTAAAAAGGTAACAGTTAATTAATCTTTAAACCATTTAGGGGAGGTTTAAAGGTGGCTTATGGTTATGATTATAGACTTCTACTGTTTTGGCCTGAGTATAGTTCCTGGTCAAAAGCAGAGGGATGTAGCAAAAATAGAAAACTTTAAGCCATTTATACAATAAATCTTTTAATTCCCATACAAATAGTTTTCCTTTATATTCAACTGCTTTATTTCATTACACAGAAAAGCACTGAAAGATATCAACCAGAGAAACTTCATAATGCTTTAAAGACAAAACAAACTTTAAATATATAAAAGCAGAAACACTGAAAATATGTTTATTACTTCTTATTCAATTATATTATATACTTTAAACATTAAAAAGTCCACATAATACACAAAAATAAAGAGGAAATACCTTGAACTTGCTATTTCTTTCACCAAAATTTATCCTCTATGATGGCTTTTTTAATGAGATCAATTTGGCTAGGCTACAGACTCCAGTTTTTCATTCAAACATTAATCTAGGTGTTGCTGTGAAGGTATTTTTCCGATGTAATTAAAACCCCTAATCAGTTGACATCTCATAAGGATATATTCTGGATTATGTGGAAGGGCTGGACTGAATCAGTTGAAAGGCCTCAAAAACATGCCCAAATGTTTCCCTCACAGAATAAATTCCACAAATGGAAGATAGCCTCAACCCACGCCCACAGAGTTCTAGCCTGGTGGTGATCATTCTGGTTGCCTGTCCTGTGGTTTTTTTGACTGCCTAGCCAGTCTCTACAAGGATAAAGGTTAATTCCTTGAAATTTCTCTCTTGATCTCTCTGTATGCATGTGTATCAAATGTATCTATTGGTTCTCTTTCTCTGGTTGAAGCCAGACTGATGAAAATCTCATTCCAAATCACACATTATACTCATACATTTTCAAAGAATGTGTGCCTCTGCTTTTTAACTGGAAAAATGGGCGTTTTATCAATTAAGGAAACCAGTACACATTATTGTAAATGAGTATATAAAATACACAAGTCTGAATTGCAGTGAATGTGTCTAACAATTCTTGGCTTAAACATCAACTTTCAACTAAAGGGGCTTAATCATAGAGAAAACTGAAGAGGAGTTCTAAATTGTCAATGAAAACTTTATTATTTTATGAACAGAGCACTTCACTTGGCACTGAGGTATGTTACAAGGCAGGAGAGGACATGGTTTTAACATAAAACTTGCTTAACACCTGGGGTAGGACAAGAAGCCTAGAAAATTTATATAGAAGAGGAAGTGGCATATAATGAAATTTATCATATGCCTGATAAATGCTGCCTCATTTAATGCTTATAATCTAATGAACTAAACATTATCATTTCTATTTCCAGATAGGAAAGCTGAGGTTGAGTTGTCCAAGGTCATATAACTAACAGGTGACAGAATCAGACTTTGAATACAAGCCTATCTAACTCTAGGAGCTCCAACTTTTTCTTCTGCACTACAGACTCTTAGAAGGAAATGATTAACAGCATTATGAATCATTCATTGAGCAGTTAACATGTGTTAGGCCATTTTATTAAGCACTTTTATGGATTTCTTTTTTCTTTGTTTCTTTTTTCTTTGTAGGCCATGCTGGCTTGAGGGACTGTATTTTCCTGACATGACCTGGGCTTTAGTCAGTAAGTGTGAAGTCCTAACCACTGGACTGCCAGGAAATTCCCATGTATTTATTAACTTTTGGCAACTTTTTGAGTGAAGTGCTATCATCACCTCCATTTTAAAGATGAGGGAACTAAGGCTGGAAATTGACAGAGTACTAGGATATTAGCCAAATCTTAAAGTGCATTTTCATTCAGCATCTTAGTATTAATGAGTAGTCTGTAGCCAATTTCTCCTACAATCTTCTGGCAAATAGGGAAAGAGAAGGATGTTTAAATAAAGTTAGCAAATAGTATAGCTAATAAGTTAATATTCATTATGAACATAATAACAGATGTCTAATAGAAATTATTACTGAAAGGGTAGATGATGTGAAATGCTTTCACTAAAGCATTAAGGAAACAAAAACAAAACCTCAAAGCTTTCTCAACACAAATGAGGAACATGAGATGTTTTGACAGTAATCATTTATACTTTTGGCTTATAAAAATCAAGGTAAAAGTGTGCTTAAAATCATTGTAGTATATAAAATAGAGAAAATAATAGTTGATGAAACAGGTTTTAAAATATCTCAACGTATTTCCACGCTCTAAAAGCAACAAGAAACCGAAGAAAAGCTGAAGCTTTTTGTTCTGTATTTCATTCATTTTACATATTTGGGAACCAGTAGCATAAATGGTTAAAAACAAACGGACAATTATCTAATGTCTCACTAGTATTCTTTCAAATTAGTCTTATACCACATTCCTCCTAAAAAGATTTCATGGTTCCCAAATGCTTATACTTTTAACCATGAAATATAAGGTCCTTCTAACTTTTATATTTTTTACCATACTCTATTTTTCTATCACAACCTCCTACCCATTATTCCATATACAACCTATCTTAGCATTTCACAATCTCTTCCAGAGGACAGGTTAACAAGCTCTCTTTGGGAAAAACGCTTGAGTGGCAAATGAATTTTAAGAGCTGCATAGCTCCCTCTTACAAATTCAAAATGAACATTAGCATATTAAGGAGAGGGTAAGGTTGGAAGGATTTCTGAGAAAATAACTTACAAAAAGTTTATACAATTAGTGGCAGGATGCCCCCTCCCCAATTTCAAGTAATTAATGAGTAAGGAGATAAATTATCAATCTTAAATCAGTATAAAAGAAAAAAGTATAAAAGAAAAAAGAAAAAGTTAAAGCCCTTCAAAGTATGTACCATCCATTTTACGGTTCATCTGGCAGAACCTATTCCCAAATTCTTTACTGGGTTTTGCTAATCTACTATTTAAATGTAATAATAATAATAATAATAAAATGTTTATGCTGTATGCTTCAATTAATTCAAAATCACTATTGAGATAACAAAGCAAATCTTTAATGTATTTTTATTTAAACAGCTCTTTTTCAAAAAGGTAGAAGTTTTAAAAATGATAGTTCAACGACTCAACTGCAGTTCCTTTGAGAGAGGAGAGCAGTTATAACTCTTTCATTTATACTTGACATTTTCCATTACCCTTTCTTAGAATTCTCAGTAAACAATTACTTGCACTCACTTTATGATTTAGGTATAAAGCTCAACAGCCACTTCCTCTAAATAAGGAAACCAAGGTTAAGAGAGGTTAAATGCCTCAGAGCAGATCAGAGGTGGGACTAGCTATGTAACTGTGGGGTTCTCAGGAAATAATTTACTCTTTCCTTCAAGCAGGTGTAAACATACTAGGGCATGTGATATTACAGACATTCCAAGTAGCTTCTTTTATATTTCAACCACTTTTGTTCACTCAAAGGCACTTAAAATATGGAATAATAGTGGACAAATACATAAGAGAATGAATATAAAAGCATGTTTAAACTTACATATGAATTATAGTACTACCAACAGCATCTTGCTCTTTATTAAATTTTAAAAAATATAATTGCCACTTAGCTATAAACTGGAAAATTCTTCATCTGAGGAATGAATAATAAGAAACATGAGGTGTTAATAATGAAATTAAATGTAGATACATTAATGATATTCATACCTGTTATTAAGATATTAATCACTCTATGGGGCAGCTGATTTTAATGGAAGGTTTTTTCAACAGAGGCTGTGTATTTCATCTGTAATTTTCACGTGATAATAGGGAGAGAAAAAAAAACTTTTGGGGGGCAAGTGTGTAAAAATTAAATGTGCCTGCAATGAACTAATTCTTTAGAAAAATACCGAACAACATATTTACATCACTGTTTACTTTTATTTTTCGAAATTAGTAATTATGCCATTAAAGAAACTAATTCTATCAGGATATTTATTCTCAATGTCTTATTACTTCTTTTCTAATCCATATCTTTAATATGTGTGTTCACTTCAGTTCAGTTCAGTCACTCAGTCGTGTCCGACTCTTTGCGACCCCATGAATCGCAGCACGCCAGGCCTCCCTGTCCATCACCAACTCCCGGAGTTCACTCAGACTCACGTCCATCAAGGCAGTGATGCCATCCAGCCATCTCATCCTCTGTCGTCCCCGTCTCCCTCCAATCCCTCCAATCCTTCCCAGCATCAGAGTCTTTTCCATCCTCTGTCGTCCCTTTCTCTTTCCAATCCCCCAATCCCTCCCAGCATCAGAGTCTTTTCCAATGAGTCAACCCTTCGCATGAGGTGGCCAAAGTACTGGAGTTTCCGCTTTAGCATCATTCCTTCCAAAGAAACCCCATATGCCCTTATAGACAGAAGTTATAAAAATTATTATACTCTCATACGAAATGGATTTTGTGATTTCTGGTGGGAAATAAAGCAGTCAGACAAATGAACCAATACAGGAAAAATGTCCTATTTTTCATGAAAAGTAATGGATCAGGATTAATGACCATCACCTCTTTCTCTTCTTGCTGAAGAAAAAGGATGTAAATCTCTTAACTCTGAATTTTGAAGGAATAATTTCTTTTAAAAGTTCCGAGGCGGCGCTAGTGGTAAAGAATCCACCTGCCAATGCAGAAGATGCAAGAGATGTGGGTTCAATCCCTGGGTTGGGTGGATTCCCTGGAGAAGGAAATGGCAACCCACTCCAATATTCTTGCCTGGAAAATTCCATGGACACAGGAGCCTGGGGGTGGAGGAGCTACAGTCCATGGTGTCACAAAGAGTCAGATACAACTGAGCACACAAACATCAGTTAAATGGAGATTTCCTTGTGGCTCAGACTAAACAATCTTCCTGCAATTCCAGAGACCTAGGTTTGATCCCTGAGTAGCAAAGATCCCCAGAGAAAGCAATGGCTACCTACTCCAGTATCCTTGCCTGGAGAATTCCACAGAGGAGCCTGGCAGGCTGCAGTCCATGGGGTCACAAAGAATCAGACATGACTGAGCGATTAACACAACAACACAGCAAAATCAGTTATATGACTGGGATGAAACAGAAGACCCATGAGTTTGTTTAACTTCCAAATATGTGTTCATCACAAAACAGACAAATATTTCCCACTAAAAGTGTAAAACCTCGGAGCCAGGATTTATCCTCAGGAAAGAGGCTTTTCTTCCTCCTCGTTCACTGCCTACCTAAACAATGCTTTAAATTAGTTATATTAAGTACTTATGAAATATTGTGGGGAATTAACGAGCTTTTGCACAGGGGGATAATTCCTGTGGTGAAATGCATTTTAAGCTCTAAACAACAAAATTACAAATACACTTTGGCTATATCGATCATTTGCTCACATTGGATAATCTGGCAAATGACTGACGAAGTGGCAAAGAGATCATCATATTAACAGTTAGGTCACTTGCACATGCCTGAAATGGAGAGGCAAGTGACAGAGGTTCCATGAAGTTCTGATATGAATTATTCCTCAATGGATTATCAATATTTGACTCATTCTAAGTACTATAGTCTACTTAACCAAATGGGACTACAGAGAATACGTAAATTAACACCACCATGGTTTTGATGAATAAATATAATAACAATAATACTTTTACGTTATACATTTCTTCAATGTGCCCCTCTCTAATTCTACGCCTTTAATACTACAAACAAGTATACTTCTAAGTACTAATGTTTTAGATACTTTGTTCTTAGGTGTGCCAACAGGTCTAAGTAGTCTAAACATTCTGAACATCATGTTTTGTTTTACATTTTACTTTTTAAATCATAGCTTTATTGAGGTCTAACTCACAGACTAGACAATGCACACATTTAAAGTACACAATCCAGTGGTTTTAGAATAGTAACAGAGATGTACACTCATCATCACAGTCAATTTTAGAATGCTTCTGTAACCTCCAAAAAGAAACCCTGTACCCAGGAGTCAGTCTCCATCATCCATCACTATCTCCCCATTCCTCACAGTTCCCCTCCATACCCTGACAGGCAGCTACCAACCTAAATTCTGTCTCTTATCAAATTCTGGAATTTTCATATAAGTGCGATTATGCATCTGTGGCACTTTGTAAATTGCTTCTTTCACTTAGAATAATATTTTTAAGGTCTCCATCCATGAGGTCGCTAAGAGTCGGGCATGACTGAGCCACTTCACTTTCACTTTTCACTTTCATGCATTGGAGAAGGAAATGGCAACCCACTCCAGTGCTCTTGCCTGGAGAATCCCAGGGACAGAGGAGCCTGGTGGGCTGCCGTCTCTCGGGTGGCAGAGTCGGACACGACTGAAGCGACAGCAGCAGCAGCAGTATGTTGTAGCGTGTGCCAATATTTGATCCTCTTTATTGCAAAATAATATTCCCTGGTAGCTCAGCTGGGTAAAGAATCTGCCTGCAATGCAGGAGACCCCGGTTCAATTCTGGGTTGGGAAGATCCCGTGGAGAAGGGAAAGACTACCCACTCCAGTATTCTTGGGCTTCCCTGGTGGCTCAGCTGGTAAAGAATGCACCTGCAATGTAGAAGACCTGGGTTGGGAAGATCCCTTGTAGAAGGCAACAGCTACCCACTCCAGTATTCTGGCCTGGAGAATTCCATGAACTGTACAGTCCATGGGGTCACACAGAGTCAGACACAACTGAGCAACTTTCACTTTCACTCCAGTGTATAAATCCAAAGATTATAATACATTTATCAGTTTATGGACATTTGAGTTATTTCTAAATTTTGACTATTATGAATAATGCTGCTACAAACATTTGTGTACAAATTTTTACACAGACAAAAGTTTTGATTCCTCCAGGGTGTATACCCAGAGTGGAATTGCTGAGTCATATGGTCACTCTATGTTTAGCCTTTTAAGGAAATGGCACACTCCCAGCAGTATTTCATGAAGTTCCACTTTCTCCACATCCTTGTCAACACTTGATTATCTATCATTTTGATTATGGAAATGCTACTGAGTGTGAAGATGAATCTCATTGTGGTTTTGATTTACATTTCTCTGATCCTTAATGAAGCTGAACATGTTTTCATGTTCTTATAAAAACCTCTGCTTTGAGTATATGTATGTGTATGTGTTTTCAGAAAGTAGATGTAAGGCCTTGAGTTTACAGAGCTATAGATTAGTACAAGCTTGATGGAATTATACATAACTTGTTACTTTTCACAGATTAGCTAAGGGGACCCTCACATATACTAAGTATTTGTCAAGTTATATTGCAATAGATCTCATCCTTCCTAAAAAACTGGTAGTCCAATAAAGACAGCACCCTTGTTTTCTACATCTTTGTACCTGTAACATTACTTAACAGAATACACACAGTAGGCAGACCCAATGAATAATGTTTCAATTAATAAATTTAACATGAAATCTCATACTAACTTCCCAAAATCCTCTAAGATAGAATGGATAGTATTCAAACCCCTTTTGAAATATGATAATCACCGACAATTGTACTTTGAATTAATGAGACCACAACAAAACTCCAAATTTCCTAATCACAAATTTAATGCTCAGTATATCTCTGATTGGGTCAGAAATTCTTCACATTCAGATGACATTTTAAAATATTCAACAACAAAGCAATGTCTTTATTTTGGTTTATGAGCATGAATAGATAGTTCACGTATTTTAAACAAAACGAACCTAAAACTAGGTATCATCTCATTGGACTATGGAAAAGCTTTAGCAATTTTCTCATTAACTATGAAATAAGTGGTAAGTAGATTCTTTGTTCCTGTCAGGCATAAAAGGCAGATCCAGGAAATGACTGTCTACTTCTATAAATCTATAATGAAGGCATGAGTTCCAGTCCCAAATCCACCACTTACTAGTTGGGTGATCTTGAGCAAACTATTTAACTTCTTTTAACTTCAGGTTGTATATTTTCCAAGTGAAGTGTGACAGGTGCTCAGTCATGTCCAGCTCTTTGTGGCCCCATGGACTGACTGTATAGTCCATGGAATTCTCCAGGCCAGGATACTGGAGTAGGTAGCCGTTCCCTTCTCCAGGGGATTTTCCCAACCCAGGGATCAAACCCAGGTCTCCCACAATGTTTGCAGATTCTATACCACTGAGCCGCCAGGGAAGCCCCATTTTCCAAGTAGGTAACAGAATTTAAAATAGAGAAGTATCAAGGGGAGTAAATATGTAATGTACTACTGTGTAGTAAGATATGTTAAAATAAGCTATTATTATTCAAGAAAACATTGTAAATATGTCCAATGTGCAATCAGTTTTGAAACAAAAAAAAATTCTTCAACCTATAACAAAGTACTAGGATTAATCTAAACATCTTAGCCTAGTGGGGATCTAGGTGGCAGAAATGGGAAAAAGATGAACTTTTACTTTTTGAATTACGTATTATTTCCCTGCTTTATATACTCAAAAGTCCATAACAACATAAGTAAACAAATAACTTTGACTATTAAACAGAATACATTATTATGAGAAAATTAATTATATAAGTTGATAGAAGACTTTATATGACCTAATTACTAATACCAAACATAAATGGTTATAGGAAATTATACATGTCTATATACTAAAATTAAGTCATATTGATTCATTTAGAGAAGTTGTGGTTATTTCAGATTGGGACATTCATTTGAACACTAAGAAAAAATGTTCTAACATTTAATTTTATGTGATGCCCTTAATATGTTATTTTGATTTATTGTGTATTATATACTTTATAAACATGAAAACTGTATTTGCTGAATTAAGTAAACAATTTCAATATGAAGGGGAATTTTCTCTTTTGGAAGCCAAGACAGATTATAATCCATTAATATATCTTTCAACAAAAAGGATAAAATCTTCCACTGGTTAGGCTGATAAACTCTTTCGTGTCAAAACTAAGCCTCTTTATCATGATAACCCAGAATAATGGTCGGCTGCTCTAGGCACTTTATCTACTTTACAGATGAAAAATCAGCTCTACTTTCATGGAATTAGATTAATGCCATAACAGGAAATACTTCTAGGCCTGAACTTGCTTCATGCCTTCAAAGCTGCCTGTAAATTTAAAGTACTTCCTGAACTCAAAAGATAAGACAGGAGAACGAAAAAGAAAAACAGTACAGTGACCCTTTTACTGAAGGAAAATATTGCTTCCTGAAAAAGCTGTTGAAAGCTACTTGCTACGGGCATTATGCTCTAGAAAGCCTAGGGCAAGACAGTTTTAGTTGAACATGGGGATTCTGGGCATATATCAGACAGCTGCTATAAATCTGTTCTTTCTATAATCCTTTTTGAAAAACTTTAAGTCATCTTGGGGAAAGCCAAAGTAATAACTTTCTCAGCTTTTAGTAAATTCAAAATTACCTACTATTTTACATATAACATTTTATAAAGGATTACAGTTTAACACACTTGGAAAATGCTGACCCTAAGCTCTAGAATTAAAATTTTGGTTCAGAATGTGTGCCAAAGGCAGCAAATTTATGTGACACCTAATTGGGCAGTCTAACCTAACAACAAGAAAAAAACAACAGGCGTTCTGGGGAACATATAAAAGGGTTCTTTAAAAGGTGATCACGATAGAAAGTTGAGAGTTTTTATTCAAAAGACACATACTTAGGGAGAAAAGAAGACTGACCATAGGTATGTATTTGAACATGCCACATGAAACCAAAGACAAATCAATAATATAAATGATTATATGATCTAAAGAAGGGAGAAAGGAGGAAACAGACCCACTAGAAAACAACAAAGAAACTCAAACAAGATACAGTATCTGTTGATTTATATATCAGTTCAGTTCAGTTCAGTTCAGTCGCTTAGTCATGTCCAACTCTTTGTGACTTCATGGACTACAGCATGCCAGGCCTCCCTGTCCATCACCAACTCCCGGAGTTTACCCAAACTCATGTTCATTGAGTTGGTGACGCCATCCAAACATCTCATCCTCTGTTGTCCCCTTCTCCTCCCGCCTTCAATCTTTCCTGGCATCAGGGTCTTTTCAAATGAGTCAATTCTTCGCATCACGTGGACAAAGTTTTGGAGTTTCAGCCTCAGGATCAGTCCTTCCAATGAACATCCAGGACTGATCTCCTTTAGGATGGACTGGTTGGATCTCCTGGCAGTCCAAGGGACTCTCAAGAGTCTTTTCCAACACCACAGTTCAAAAGCATCAATTCTTTGGCACTCAGCCTTCTTCACAGTCCAACTCTCACATCCACACATGACTACTGGAAAAACCATAGCCTTGACTAGACGGACCTTTGTTGGCAAAGTAATGTCTCTGCTTTTTAACATGCTATCTAGGTTGGTCATAACTTTCCTTCCAAAGAGCAAGCGTCTTTTAATTTCACGGCTGCAGGCACCATCTGCAGTGATTCTGGAGCCCCTCAAAATTAAGTCTGCCACTGTTTCCACTGTTTCCCAGTCTATTTGCCATGAAGTGATGGGACCAAATGCCATGATCTTAGTTTTCTGAATGTTGAACTTTAAACCAACTTTTTCACTCTCCTCTAGTTGTTAACAATGTGGTCAGCACTGGGTAGTATACAAAAAGAAAAATAATATTCTGCAAATGCATAATGAATATAAATTAAATATCCAGCACTGTGCTAGCCGCCAGAGTTAATGCGGTTATTAAGACAGGCAAGAACTTTGTTTACCTTCTCATCTAGTTAGGATCTGAGGAGAAATAAAGATAATTACCAACTGAGATGACTCAAAAAAGGTAACAAATATGATTATATAATGAATGGGGAGTATGTTAGAGGTATATAATAACAAAGGCAGGAAGAAGCAGGCGCAGCAATTTTACACAGGTGACCAGAAAATGTCTTGCTAAAAGAATGATATCAAAGTTGAAAGCTGAAGAATATGCATGAGTCGGCTCTTAGAAAATGTGACTTAAGAGCAGGGATCCCCAATCTCTGGGCTGCAGACTGGTACCTTTGTCAGATCAGAGGCAGCATTAGATTAGAAATAAAGAGCACAATAAATGTAATATGCTTGAATCATCCAGAAACCACCCACCTAACCTCTGATCCAAAGAAAATTTGTCTTTCACAAAATGAGTCCCTAATGCCAAAAATGCTGGGGACCACTGGCCAAGAGTATTCTAGGAAGAAAGAATAAGAATGAAGGACTTGAAGAAGAAAAGAGTTTAGATATTTAAGAAATGGTCAATGAGGGAAGAATGGAATAAGATGATATGACCGTTAAGAGAAAGCAATAAAACATGTAGGATCTTATATATCACTGCATAAAGTTCAGACTTTATTCTATAAGCAACTGGCAACTATACAAGGAATTTAAACAGTAAACGACTTATACTGATGTGCATTTTGAAAAGATAACTCCTATTATTCTGTGGAGAATGGTTTAGAAAGAGTTAAAAGGTAAAACTGGGAAGACTAGTTGTTGCAGTAGGCCTAGAGAAAAAAAAAAAAAAAACTAAAGTTTTATAATAGAAAGGTAGTTGCAGGTAAAAGAAAAATAGATGCATTCCTGATAAACTTTAAAGACAGATACTTCTTGAAGGGAAGGGAATAAACAAGGATAAATTTTAGGATTTGGCCAGAGAGCATTGAGCCAAACCTTATAGTGATGTCATGCACAGAAATGCGTTAGATGAAAGGGAGAAACAAGATCAAAGGTGTTTCAAGACTACTGTTGGCATATATCGATTAACCAGTGGGTATTGCTACTGCTGCTGCTAAGTTGCTTCAGTCGTGTCCGACTCTGTGTGATCCCACAGATGGCAGCCCACCAGGCTCCCCCGTCCCTGGGATTCTCCAGGCAAGAACAGTGGAGAGGGTTGCCATTTCCTTCTCCAATGCATGCAGTGGGTATTAACACTTGGAAATTAGAAAAGAGGCATACACAAAAAAAATTCATTTGGAAATCACAACCCTCTATGAAGGGTATTTATAGCCATAAGTATGGCTAAGTCTACTATGAAGATAATATATAAATGAGAAAATTTCAGAATGTATCAAACTTTTAAATATACTGGCCCCAATTTTTCCTCTCTTTACTGATTAAACATCATTTTCATTGCTAATGGGCTCTTTCCTGTTTTTCACTTTATTAGTATTAACAGATAATATTATCTACTTTGATTACTTTTTAAAACAACTAGGTTTTAGGTTTAAGTCTGTATTATTTTCTATTTCATTAACTTCTAATTTATGTTTATCATATCCTTTTCCTCTCCCCCGCACCCCTCCCCCTTAGTGGATGCCTTAAAATTCTCTACATGAGAAATCACATACTACTTCAAATCCAATGTCTTTAATCCATTCAGACTGCTATAACAAAAAAAAACAAAGACTGAGTGGCTTGGAAAAAACCAAAAGTATTTCTTACATTTCTGGAATTTGGGAAGAGGAAGATCAAGTGTTTGATGAGGGCGTGCTTCCTGTTTCATAGATGGGCATCTTTTCATTATGTCCTTACATGGCAGAAAGGGCAAGGGATCCCTCTGGTGCCTCTTTTTTTAAGTGCACTAATATCACCTATGAGGGCTCTGTCTCATGGCCCAATCACCTCTCAAAAACCATACCTCTAAATACATTGAGGATTAAATTATTAGCATTCAACATATGAATTCTGAAGGGACACAAACAGTCTACAGCAGATAATTCTACTTTCTCTTCTAGCTGTCTATTATTTTTCCTGCTTAACTGATTTGATTAGTACTTCTAGTACAATATAGAACAGAAATTTGCTTAGTCCTACATTGATATGCTTTTGTCAAAAATCAGTTGAATACACTTATATGGGTCTTTTAATGACTTTAAATTATAATTTTGTGATTTTCTCCTTGCTTGCCCTAAAACTTAGAATATACATCTTAATTATATCTACCTCAGATTCATATTAACTTAATTCTAGTAAGATACAGAACTTTATTTCTGTACAGCTCTATTTACTCCTCTCTCTTATGCTATTATTATTATATATTGCCCTCCTCCAGGGGATCTTCCCAACCCAGGTCTCCCGCATTGCAGGTGGATTCTTTACCATCTGTATCCTGGTTTCTATTTATTCTGATGAGAAGTTAGCTTAAAATCTTATTGGTGTTCCCTTTTATGTGATGACTATTTTTTCCCATTGCTTTTTTCATAATTTCTTTTCTGTACTTGTTTGTCAACATTTTGACTATTACATATCTTTGCATTTATACCACCTGACATTCAGTGAAATTCTGAGACATGTAGATTAATGTTTTTCAACAAATTTAGGAAGTTTTCAGGCATTATTTCTTCAAATATCTTTCTTTATTTTCAAACATGATAGTAATTATTAGTATAAAACTAGGCATCAGAATATTTCTATTCTCTAATCATGTGATAATGGATAAAGCATCTGAATTTTTTTTCTTTCAGGTGGAGAGCCAGTTATTCATAAATTAAATTCATTATACCATTTATTTGTAATATGGGAGTGGGCAGACATTCCCTTCTCCAGGGGATCCTACCCAACCCAGGGATCAAACCTGGTCTCCTGCATTGCAGCCACACTGTTTACCATCTGAGCCACTAGGGAAGCCTCAAGGAACCTGAATTTTTTTCTCCATTTTCTTCCATGTTCAAAGGAATGAATTATAGAAATTATACTCTGTCTAACTCACTGGATTCTCGTGAGGACCAAAATAAACATCTAATAAAAACAACACACAAAATATTAAATAAGTATAAAATTCCATCCAACAATAAAGCCTTCATCTATATGCCTTTGATTTCATTCCATCTATTAGTTATAATTCTTCCATTTCCATCATTAGACTTCTACCATATCTTATTCAGATAATACACAAACTCAGATCTATTATGTCTAAAAAAACTTTTATTCTCATCCAACACTCTTTATGTAATCTATCTACTATCACTCTCTGGTGGAGTCCATATCAAACTCTGCGTGGTGAAAGACAAGTTGGATTTTTTAAGCCACTCCAATATGAACTCTTATATGGCACCACAGTACAAGACTTGCTTATAGACTATACCATCAGAAATCTACCACAGGTGTTTCCCAACATTTGAAGTTATCCATTCCCTATTCAATGAGGAATTAAACTGACATTTAGTAACAGTAAACTTGCTTAAAAGTTTCTAAATACTTTCTCTTGATTGCTGTATTTAATTCATTGCAGACTGAGATCAAATGTCTTCCAGACTACACTTAGCTCTAGTGACTTTTTTTTTGTACTGCTACCAGTGATGTAAAAGTCTGAAAGGGATTTCTCTGTGATGAACTCTTAGTTTTTAAAACCATTCTTCTGTATCTTGTTTGCTGCTGTTGTTCAGTCACTAAGTCATGTCTGGCTCTTTGAGACTCCATGGACTGTCTTCTTAGTTGATTATAAATTTCTTCATTCACCATTTAGGAAGCACTTTTCAAAGTACTGATTTTGGTATTCTATATTTTTCTCTCTCAATAATCTCAATACTCTAGAAGCTTTACCAAATCCACCATTATGGCTGACTCACAAATCTTCACCTTTGGCTCCAACTCACTCCCGAAGAACCAGAGCTGCATTTAGATTACCTACACATATTGCATTGGCTCTTCTAATTCAACACGCCCTAATCAAACTTACTATGTATCTAGACAATTCATTTTCCCTCTGGATTGCTAATGGAGCCATAAGTCTCTCAAGACATCCAAGAGGGTAATTCTATCTTGTTTTGGTCTGTCACAGATTTTTTTCCAAAGGCTCTTATATTATCTCCTGCTTTTTTAACTGGTATCTTAGTAAAGGTTCCTATGTTCTTTTACCTTGACCTAGACGAAAGTAACACTGCTGACTAATGTTCTTGTAACTAATGTCTCTTACTCCAGGTCAGGTTAATGTAGATAATGTAGATAATCTATTCAAACAAAGATACTGTATATGAAATCTTGAGACATGGAGAAAACAATTATATTCACAGAACTGATAAAGACAATCATGAATTTATACAGCTACATCTTTATCTGAAAGAGTAAAAATTTAAAGACAGTCTTACTCAGCATTTTGTGTGTTAAGATGCACTACTGTCCTTGACAATTCTGGATAAATGATATATCATTAAACAAAGTTTCAGCAGTACTAACTGCAATTGCCACAAGGAAGCCCTCAAAGCCAACTAATGTCTCTTACTCCAGGTGAGGTTAATGTAGTCAGTAAAGTTTGGATCCTACTACATTCCTATCTACTCAAGAAATATTCAAAAATATTTCATTGCTTTAGCACAGCATGATAAAGCACCAATTTCAAATTTTACCACTAATTTATACTAATAATCAATTTTGAGAAGTCAACAATTACCTTAACATACCTAGCAAGTATAAAAATCAGTAAACGTTCATGAATAACTAACAAGTGATTTTTAAAAATCACACCCTATACTTTATAAGATTATATCCTTTGATATTACTATTCACCTTTTATTAAAACCAATACATAACCAATGCTATTTTCACATGTCTAATATACTGCTGCTGGTTTACTTTTGAATGAACTACATTCTAGCATCCTGCTGTTACTGAGAAATGCATTAAAGCAGGTCACGTGGTTTTTCCCCTCATGTCAACAAATGATGGCTCAATTAGGCAGATAAGTATCTACAGCCCTCAGCAGAATCTTCAGTCCATTCTCAGCAGTTTAGAAAAGCACTCTGGTTAGCATTAGAGCTAAGAAAAGGAACACTTGTAATTCTTTAAGCATTCAATTAAATATTTAAGTTCAAGACTGGCTACTGAATGTTTCCAAACACAAACAGTATGGAAGTAGACTTTCATCATGAATGAGTACTCTAAAATCTGTGTGTATGTAAATTTTTTAATGAAATGAGACTATGACATTTCTGATACACTGTTTGCAGTATAAACAATTATGGATGATCCAAATTGCTCATTTTCTCATCAACAGAACATGTCAGGTTGCTAATAACGGGCAGTATTTGCTTCCACGGAACCAAAGGACTTCAAATTGAACAACGTATGGAGATACTGCTGACTTACTTTGTAAAGCCTTTCAGGAAAGCAGAGTACAAAAGAGAATCAGGGAGCTGAAGAAGTCCCAGAGTAGTCAAATACCTAAATTATTAAGTATTTATTTCCTCTTTTCTAAAAATTCTACCTACCTAGATTTTTCATACCTACACTAAAAAATTAGAAATACTGAAAGGAAGCTGGTTAAGGACCATTCATTACCAGCCACAGAGGTGGTAAACTTATTACAAAGGATCTATATACAAAAGCAGAACATATTAAGAAGAGGTGGTAAAAATACACAGAAGAACTATGCAAAAAAGATCTTCACGACCCAGATAACCACAATGGTGTGATCACTCACCTAGAGCCGGATATCCTGGAATGCAAAGTCAAGTAGGCCTTAGGAAGCATCACTGCAAACAAAGCTAGTGGAGGTGAGGGAATTCCAGTTGAGCTATTTAAAATCCTAGAAGATGATGCTGTGAAAGTGTTGTATTCAATATGCCAGCAAATTTGGAAAACTCAGCAGTGGCCACAGGACTGGAAAAGCTCAGTTTTCTTTCCAATCCCAAAGAAAGGCAATGCCAGAGAATGCTCAAACCACCACACAATTGCACTCATGTCAACATGCTAGTAATGTTCAAAATTCTCCAAGCCAAACAGTACGTGAACCGTGAACTTCCAGACATTCAAACTGGATTTAGAAAAGGCAGAGGAACCAGTTGGAACATATTGCCAACATACGTTAGATCACAGAAAAAGCAAAAGAGTTCCAGAAAAACGTCTACTTCTGCTTTATTGACTGTGCCAAAGCCTTTGACTGTGTGGATCACAATAAACAGTGGAAAACTCTTCAGAGGATGGGAATACCAGACCACCTGACCTGCCTCCTGAGAAATCTGTATGCAAGTCAAGAAGCAACAGTTAGAACTGGAAATGGAAAAACAGATTGATTTCAAATAAGGAAAGGAGTACGTCAAGGCTGTATATTGTCACCATACTTATTTATCTTATATGCAGAGTACATCATGAGAAATGCTGGGCTGGAGGAAGCACAAGCTGGAATCAAGACTGCCGGGAGAAATATCAGTAATCTCAGCTATGCAGATGACACCACCCTTATGGCAGAAAGCGAAGAAGAACTAAAGAGCCTCTTGATGAAAGTGAAAGAGGAGAGTGAAAAACTCGGCTTAAAACTCAACATTCAGAAAACTAAGATCATGGCATCCGGTCCCATCATTTCATGGCAAATAGATCGTGAAACAATGGAAACAGTAACAGACTTTATCTCTTTGGGCTCCAAAATCACTGCAGGTGGTGACTGCAGCCATGAAATTAAAAGATGCCTACTCCTTGGAAGAAAATTTATGACCAACCTAGACAGCATATTAAAAAGCAGAGACATAACTTTGTCAACAAAGGTCCACATAGTCAAAGTTATGGTTTTCTGTTTCATTGATGCTTTTGAACTGTGGTGTTGGAGAAGACTCTTGAGAGTCCCTTCGACTGCAAGGAGATCCAACCAGTCCATTCTAAAGGAGATCAGCCCTGGGATTTCTTTGGAAGGAATGATGCTAAAGCTGAAACGCCAGTACTTTGGCCACCTCATGCGAAGAGCTGACTCATTGGAAAAGACTCTGATGCTGGGAGGGATTGGGGGCAGGAGGAGAAGGGGACGACAGAGGATAAGATGGCTGGATGGCATCACTGACTCAATGCACGTGAGTCTGAGTGAACTCCGGAAATTGGGGATGGACAGGGAGGCCTGGCGTGCTGCAATTCATGGGGTCGCAAAGAGTCGGACACGACTGAGCGACTGAACTGACTGACTGACTGAGGGAGCTGCGTTAGGCATTACTGACAAAATGGAGGCACGGCCCCAACCCCTTCTCATCTCGCAGGCACGGCCCCGGGATGAAGGAGTTAGGCCTTGTGATTCTGACTTGTTCTTTCCTTTCTTCGGTTGAGTTGGCTGGAAAGAATGTTAAGGTGCTTTAGAGAAGCATGAGAAAGCACAAAGCCTTCTGCAGTTGTGCCCAGAAAATAATCTGTAAAATAACCACTGATATTTGTTCAAGGATCTTTACAAAGAATGTCCCAGGATGAGCACGTAGGCCACAGCTTGAGGCCACGGGAAGGATTATTCTCTGAGACCTGTTTGTGAGGAAAATGTTCATGGCAAAAGATGTTTGCTGAGTTTGGGGCTTAGGATTAATTAAGAACAGCTAGAAACCACCAGGACTTCCCTGGTGGCTCACAGTAAAGCCTCTGTCTACAATGCGGGAGACCCGGGTCCCATCCCTGGTTTGGGAAGATCCCCTGGAGAAGGAAATGGCAATCCACTCCAGTACTATTGCCTGGGAAATCCCATGGACAGAGGAGCCTGGTAGGCTACAGTCCATGGGGTTGCAAAGAGTCAGACTGAGCGACTTCACTTTCACTTTCAGAAACCTTTTTAGGAGATAATGATCTTAAGATACTAGGGGCAAACAGGATTTAGAAAGACAAGAAATAAACTGAGGCATGTAGCATGAGTTACAATGTAATCACAAGTTAAGTACAGTAAATCTGGGTGGGGGAAACTAAAAATGTCAAACCTCTGACCTAATGCTTTTGTCAAAGTATAAAAGAGAACCTGAAGCTTGAAATAAACATGTAGTTCCGTACTATGAGTCAGAGGCTACATCACTGTCCGCCGATACCACTCACCCCTTCAGGCTGATTCCCTGGCTGCCGGAGCTGGACTCCGGCAGTAAACCATAAAACAACAAAATAAGATGAGAGAAGCCATGCAGCTTGTTTCAATATATTAACAAATCTAGAGAAAGGTTATGTTGAAGTTAGGAGTTGTGTTAGTGCTGACAGGTCATAAAAGAGAGAGAAAGGCAAATGTTAATATTCAACAAGAGCTCAGGAACTATGGACAATGGACTTCACATTTTCAGGTCCCAATGAAGAGATGAAGTTATCAAGTACACATGCTACTAAAGACTGAAAGTCTCTTTCTTCTGATTCTATGTCACCACAGAGGAAATACTGAGCTCTCAATGCAAATTTATCTATGGCTAGAGAATAAGCAGGTTCAGTTCAGTTCAGTTGCTCAGTCGTGTCCGACTCTTTGCAACCCCATGGACTGCAGCTCACCAGGCCTCCTCGACCATCACAAACTCCCGGAGCCCAAAAAAATAAAGTCTGACACTGTTTCCACTCTTTCCCCATCTATTTTCCATGAAGTGACTGGGCCAGATGCCATGATCTTAGTTTTCTGAATGCTTTAAGGCAACTTTTTCACTCTCCACTTTCACTTTCATCAAGAGGCTCTTTAGTTCTTCTTCACTTTCCGCCATAAGGGTGGTGTCATCTGCATATCTGAGGTTATTGAGATTTCTCCCGGCAATCTTGATTCCAGCTTGTGCTTCTTCCAGCCCAGCGTTTCTCATGATGTACTCTGCATATAAGTTAAATAAACAGGGTGACAATATACAGCCTTGACATACTCCTTTCCCTCTTTGGAACCAGTCTATTGTTCCATGTCTGGTTCCAACTGTTGCTTCCTGACTTGCATACAGATTTCTCAAGAGGCAGGTCAGATGGTCTAGTATTCCCATCTCTCTCAGAAT
This sequence comes from Oryx dammah, assembly GCF_014754425.2. Lineage (NCBI taxonomy): Eukaryota > Metazoa > Chordata > Mammalia > Artiodactyla > Bovidae > Oryx > Oryx dammah. Next base: position 29,507,831 of record NW_024070190.1, read on the forward strand.
TTTTCACAGTTTATTGTGATCCACACAGTGCAAGGCTTCGGCATAGTCAGTAAACTGAATCATCCTCTCTCTCTCATATCCAATAATCAATCTATCAAAAATATATCCAGAATCTAACCCATCTTAAACAGCTCCACCACTAGTGCAAGCCACCATCATGTATTTGCCAAGTATTATTGTAAAAGCCTCCTTATTGTTCTCCCTGGCTCAAGTTCCATCTATTTTCCTTAGGAGTTACAGTGAGTTTTCAAATATAATATAGAATATGCCATTCCTTTACTCAAACTCTTTAATAATTGCCTGTCTCATCTTAGGAAAATTTAAAACCTTACATATCTTATATATTTGACTCATAGCTGCCTTTCAGAGGTCGTCTGCTTTCATACTCTTTATCGTATGTCTCAGTGTCCTCCTTTGCTGTGCTGTAAATATAGGCATATTCCTACCTCAAAGCCTCTTAACTGCTCCCCTCTGCTAGAAATGTGCTTTCCTGAAATAGCTACATGGCATTTTCCCTTAACTGCTTCAGGCCTCTTCTCAATGTCACCTTGCTTCTGCTGCTGCTGCTGCTAAGTCGCTTCAGTCGTGTCCGACTCTGTGCCACCCCAGAGACGGCAGCCGACCAGGCTCTGCCGTCCCTGGGATTCTCCAGGCAAGAACACTGGAGTGGGTTGCCATTTCCTTCTCCAATGCATGAAAGTGAAAAGTGAAAGTGAAGTCACTCAGTCGTGCCCGACTCTTAGCGACCCCATGGACAAGGGTACTGGAGTGGGTTGCCATTGCCTTCTCCGCAATGTCACCTTACCAGCAAGTTACTGTCTATTCAGTGTACTGAGAAATATGAAAGGATGGATAAAGCTTAGAAGTAGCTAAGAAAAATAAATACAAATATAAACAAATGTTTATAGAAACTTTTTTATAATAGCTCCAAACTAGAAACAACCTAGAGGTCTTCCAATGAGTAAACAAACTGGCAGTTCCGTACTAAACTATGTATTAATAAAAGAGAATGAACTATTGATATATGCCAACAATCTAGGTAACTCTCTACAGGATTATGCTGAGTGAAAAAAGCCAATCTCAAAAGTGAAATACTGTATGATTACATTTATACATTCCTGAAATGTCAGAATTACAGAGAAAGGTTAGTGGTTTCCAGGGTTAAGGGGGTATATGAAGGGGTTGGGGAAGAAGGTAAGTGGGTGTGGCTATAGAGAGACAACATAGTGCTATATAATAAATGTCTCAGTTCAGTTCAGTTCAGTCGCTCAGTCGTGTCCGACTCTTTGCGACCCCATGAATCGCAGCACACCAGGCCTCCCTATCCATCACCAACTCCCGGAGTTCACTCAGACTCACATCCATCGAGTCCGTGATGCCATCCAGCCATCTCATCCTCTGTCGTCCCCTTCTCTTCCTGCCCCCATCCCTCCCAGCATCAGAGTCTTTTCCAATGAGTCAATTCTTCGCATGAGAGTATGTCCCTACAATTGTGTATGCTGAAGCCCTGATTCTCAGTGCAATGTTTCTGAGGTAAGGCTTTTCAAGGTAATTAGGTCACGAGAATGGAAGCCTCATGAGAAGGATTAGTGCCTTTGTAAGAACAGACAAGAGAAACAGTCCCTTCTCTACAGCATGTAAGGCTACAGCAAGAAGATAGCCATCTGCAAGTCAGAAAAAGACCTTCATCAGAACTCAACATGCTATGCTGTCACTCTGATCTTAGACTTTCCAGCCTACAGAACTGTGAGAAATAAAATCCTATTGTTTAAGCCACCCAGTCTGCAGCACTTTCATACAGTAGCCTAAACTAAGACAATGAGAGATTCTTGTGATGGATCTGTTTGGTACCTGGATTATATTCCTGTCGGTACGTTGGTTGTGCTAATGCAGTATAGTGTTTTGGGGGAACTGTGTAAAGGTATATGAGATCTACTTATATGATTTGTTACAATGACATATGAATTTTCAGTGATCTCAAAAGTTTTATCTTTTTAAAAAAAGAGGACACAGGAGCCTACACAATGTGTTCAAATTCAAGGTTGGTCATATGCTAGCTGTGAGACCTGCAGTAAGTTAAGTAACATCCCCGTGTTCCTGTTTCTTCAACCATTAAATGGAGGTGATAACAGTGCCAATACTCACAAGGTTAATTAAGGTAAATTAAGATACATAAAGATCTTAGAATGGGATGTGTCACTACACAAATATGATCCATTATTAACAATTCTTTAGAGAACATTTGCTGCTATACTGTCTATTATAAACACGATTCTTATTCACAGTTATGTTCTAAGTGCCAAAAACACCGTCCAGCACATAAGCACGTGAACAAATGAATGGTCCTGAGAGATGTATTTGCTTCCAGTGCACGGATAAAATCACTGTTTTGAATGTCCAAGTTTGAGAATATCACATGTCAAACTTTCTTTTTATATTTGTATAACTTGTATAATTGATTATGGATGACCACAAAAATTCTCCTCTGCATTAGAGAATTTCTTCTCCTTTCTTTCTCATGAAATCTTCCTTGGCTTAAAATCCATTCATATTATATCCATCTTGATTGAAAGAGCTGACAGATATATTGTTAATCTCTTCCTTCTCTATCTCTATAATATTACAGATATGAATTATGATTAATAAGGCCAGTAGTCTTAAAAGTTTATAGGTTTCTTCTAATAACTCTAATGATCTCTTTTATGCATGCAAAAATTGACTGCAATTAATAGAAAGAATTGAGATACTTTGCTACAAGTTGTGTGTATTAACCATAGAGCCAGCATTCTGTAAATGTAGATGCAGAAATACCTTGATATTAATACCTTAATATGACAAATACCTTGATAGGACTGACTGTTCCATATCATTTTATATAAGGGATTTTAGCATCCAAGGATTTTGATGTCCTTGGAGGGGGATGTAGTTCCTGAACCAATTCCCCATAGATACTGATTATATAATATATCTATAATATATAGATACTAATTATATATTAACTATAAATTATATATATGTTAGCTATATATAACTACACATTAAATGGTATGTTAAATCTCAAAGAGATTCTAGGTATCATAATTTAATGCTTTAAGAAGCATAAAGTCAGTGTAGTAAGATATTTCACAGTTAACACAAAATCAGTTTCTTAAAAGTTTGAATAATATTCACTAAAAAGATTGGCTAATTGTCAGTTGGGACTGTACACTATCTGAGTCCAATTTAAGATGGTTTTCTCCTCAATTTCTTCTCAGTAACTAAAGAATTTTGTTGTTGTTAAGTTTCTAAGTTTTGTCCAACTCTTTGAACTGCAGCATGTCAGGTTCCTCTGTCCTCTGCTATCTCCCGGAGTTTGCTCAAATGTATGTCCCCTTAGTTGGTGATGCTATCAAACCCATCACATTCTTCGCCTACCCTTTCTCCTTTTGCCTTCAATCTCCTTTTGCCAGCATCAGGGTCTTTTCCAAAGAGTTGGCTCTTAGCACCAGGTACCCAAAGTACTGGAGCTTCAGCTCCAGCATCATCCTTCCAATGAATATTCAGGGTTGTTTTCCTTTAGGATTGACTGGTTTGATCTCCTTGTAGTCCAAGGGACTCTCACGAGTCTTCTTCATCATCACAATTTCAAAGTATCAGTTCATAGGCGCCCAGCTTTCTTTATGGTCCAGCTCTCACATCCATACACGACTACTAGAAAAACCATAGCTTTGACTATATGGACCTTTGCTGGCAAAATAATACCTCTGATTTTTAATATACTGTGTAGGTTTGTCATAGAATTTGTATGAGTTTTCAGCTGGAAATAATTTCAAATGTAGAAAAGTTCCAAAAATAAAAATTGTACAAAAACACCCATATACATATGCTTTTTACTCAGGTTCCTCTGTTAACATTTTTATTTCATTTGCTTTATTTATTTGCACTTGTTAGGACTGTCTTTCTCTATTTGTGTGCATTTTCTAATGTTTCCTGGTTATTAAGTTGAGATAATGCACTCTAGACAGAATATTGCATAGGCAACACTGTGTCCTCCTCAGAGAACCTCATCAGTAGACATACACTGGCCATCTGACTTTCATTGGTGATAATTTTCATCACTAGGGCTTGACATCTCCAATGCATTATTGCTATTTCTTTTCAACCCTACAACTAATAAACATTCTTTGGGGAGCCACTTTAAGACCATGCAAATATCCTCCTCCTCTTCAACCTGTTGCCTCTACTGATAATTTTTACTTGCTCTAATTTTTACCCTGGAAGCTGCAAAACAATGTCAGGTTTGTTTTCAGTTTTGCTTTTTTCCAACTCCACGACACCTTCCACATCTGCCATTCAACCTGCAGCATTCTGCTGTAAGCAAGATGCCTTTCTTTTCCTTGTTTTCTTCCTTTTACTTCCTCCCTCCCACCTGTGATTGGCATAATCTCACAAAACTCTTTTTTCCCAATGGTTCATAATTCATTATGGTATTTAATTATTTTGATGCTCAAATTGTTCAAAATTTGGCCAATGGGAGACCTTCAAGCTCTTTCCTATATAGTTAACATAAACCATCCATCATTATTTTGAATGCTTCCTTTGTGACATTATACTTGGCCCTGGAACCTGCCATTTCAACAAGTAATCCTGATTTTTTTTTTTAAGTGGTGTCATGGGTTGAACTGTGCCCCACAATAAGATATGTTTAAGGTCTAACTGCTGGTATTACTTGTGAATGCAGGCCTACCTGGAAATAGAGTTTTGCAGATATAACAAAGAGGAGACTAAATCGTGTGGGACCTAAGCCAATGACTGGTGTCCTTATAAGAAAAAAAGAAATCTGGACATAGAGTAAAAGCATGCGACAATGGAGGCAGAGACTAGAGCTATGTTGCCAAAGGCCAAGGAACTTCAAAGATTACAGGCAACCACTAGAAGTTACGAGAAAGGCATGGCAGAGATTCCCCCTTGACCTCTCTAAGATCAAGAATTAACCAAATTCTGCCAGCACATTGATTCTGAACTTCTAGACTCCTGACTTGCGAGAGAATAAATTTCTGTTTTTTAAGTTTCTGGTAATTTCTTACAGTAGCCCTAGGAAGCTAAAAGAATGGGACACTAGCTGTGTCATTACTACTTGAGCAACTTTCTTCCTTTGTCCACTTGGCAAGAGAACTAGGGCATAAATGCGTATATATTCACATAACTACACACGTATATATACAAGTACACACACACATAAGTCACTTATACACAGGAATGTACATATTTACACAGACACCTCTAATCCAGTCCATCCCCATAGCATTCTTTTCTGTCTTCTCTTATTCTATATTTGTATGTCCATTTTTTCCACAGTGATAGTACCTGCTCCAAACAATATTAACTCAATTACTCATTCGCTCAAAATAATTTCAGGATTAGTTTGCTCAAACCGCCAAAATAAATGGAATCAAGAAAAAAAGTTGAAGATTTGTATGCAATACTGTTTGCCTCTCTCATTCTGCCCCAAACTGAGGATATATCATCCAATACTGTGTTAATAAATTACTTGAATTATTGTTCCCTTCTTTCTTCTTTATATTTCAGTATACAGTATTCATTTGACTTCTGATAAACAATTATGTTCATTTGTTTTAGTATGCTTAGTTTTAGATCTGCTATCTCACTGATACCATTTTTCTTTAACCTGTTGAATACACAGCAGTGGTTTAGTTGCTAAGTCATGTCCAACTCTTGTAACCTCATGAGCTGCAGACCACCAGGCTCCTCTGTCCATGGGATTTCCCAGGGGGAATGCTAGAGTGGGTTGCCATTTCCTCTTCCAGGGGATCTTCCCGACCCAGGGATCGAACCCGTATCTCCTGCATTGCAGGCAGATGTTTTACTTCAGAGCTATCAGAGAAGCCCTTTGAATAGGTAGGATATTAACAAACTTTGAAACTATACTAAAAAAATAAACTTCAAAAAGTGTCATATGAGACCCATATCTCTTCCACCACACTTTCTGCCACATACAGATTACTGATCTTATTGTGTTCTGCTTTACCCTTCCTGCACATATGCATGTTTTATTTTCCCTTCTTCTTACATACAAAAACAACACTACATGTGCTCTTTTGTGCTTTCATTTTGTATCTTATTTCCTGGATATCAATTCATTTCTGTTTATAAAAAAGCTGCATTATACTCTATAGTGTGCATGTACCATGGTTTATTCAATCTCCTATGATTTGTCATTTATATACATTCTAATATTTTTACAATTATACTGAAATAAATAATCTTTGCAAATTATTTTAACATACCATAACGACTGGATTCCTGGTTTAAATTAATTCATATTTGTGAAGATGTTTTTCTTTACTCTTGTGTAATGGGGTATGGGCATCTTGTGGAGGAATTTTTAATGACATGAGCAAACATTCCTTAAATATTAAGAAATAAAAATCACATTATGAAACAGAAGATTTAGTATGATGCAAATTATATAAAAACTCAAAGGGACACATGCACGCACAAAAAAACAAATGTGGGATGGGATTATGGGTGTTTTAATATTCTTTGCTGTACTTTTTGTATGTCTCAAGTTTAATGTAATCATCATGCATTATGTTTATAATACAAAAAAACCAATAAATTATATTTGCAAAGAAGAAGTAGTTCTATTTTTGGTAGTTAAACTAACTTTAGGTACCATAATAACAAAGCCCTTTTGCTGAAAACAACAAACGATGAGTTAAATAAAAAAGAAAAGAATCTTTTTCGTTTCGAAATGCATTGCTAGATTGACACAGAACACTCGGAAAGCTAAAACAAAGTAAAAGTGGAAATCCAGGGAGGTAAGCAAACAGCCAAATGTCTTTCATTCTAGAGACATGTCAAATTCCATGAATTGAGCTTTACTTTTTACAGCCATGTACAGAGTTGGCAGCAGTATCCTGGAAATGGCTTATGGGAGCAAACTATACATATCTCTTCCCAAATTCATGCTCAATGACTTCACATTGGTAGTTTGAAATTAGTTGTAACATAAAATTGAAAAATACTGCAAATCAAGACTTTTTTTTCCCTCTAGAAGGCAAGTTTTAAAATCCTTACCAGCACACTACTGAACCTAAGGTTTAGAAAAGAAATCTTAGGTAAACTGAAGATAGGGAGACTATAGATCTCAACATAAAGCTGAAACTCTAAAGAGTTGCACACTTAGTGTAAGAGTGAAACAGAAGTAAGCCTATCCCAAAGAAAGAGGCAGCAAGGAAATCTGTTTGTTTCAAACCTGCTGATGGGTGAAGGTAAAAATATCTTTCCTGAAAATTTAACCACAAGCCCACCCTCATAGAAGTTTATAGGTCTAGAACTCATACTACCCATGCAGCCCACAAAACTTTAAGCCTAAAATTTATCTGAATGTGTGTCCATATTGACAGTATTCCTAGGGTTTTGGCAGATTCCCATGCAAATCCTCTCTCTGGAAACTCACCTTCATCTCAGCCTCAAAAATACTACAAATAATGAATGTGAGCTCACACATAAAACATAAGGGAGTCTGAGTAAGAGCCAGCAGAAACAAAAAACAACAAAATCAGAGCTGCAAAAGATCTAACTATTATGCTAGGCACAAAAAAAAAAGTTTAATATATTTTTTAAAATGAAAGAAGTATAAACAGGAGAAAGGAGTCAGAGTTTATCAAAATGATGAAACAAGAAGCAAATCTGAAAGAAATAAAAATGAAAAACAAAGTTATGGATATTAAAAACCTCAAAGGAGAGGCAAAACAGAATACTAGACACTACTGAAGACATAATCAGAAACATCTGAAAATACATCATAATCCAGAAAGTAGTAAAGACAAGACAGGGAAATTATGCAAGTGATTAAAGGTTTTGCAATAAAGTGATCAGGGATACAAATATGGTTAAGTTATAAAGAAAACCACAGGAATAATATTCATAAAACTCAAGATAATGGTTACCTTAGGGCTGGAGAGAGATGGGAGATCATAAGGATCAAATAGAGGTTTAAAGATACTGGCAAATTTCTGTTTCCTAAGATGGGTGGTAGGTACACAGGTTAATTTTTATATAAAGTTTTATTTGGGAATAATTTTAGATATATAGGGAAACTTCAAACAGAGTAAAGAGAGTTTCCAGATGCTCTTATTCCAGTTTGCTGTAATGTTTATACCTTACATTACCATGGTATATCTGTCCAAACAAAGAAACCAACCTGTTGTACTACTATTAACTAAAGTCCAGACCTAATTCATTTTCACCAGTTTTTATACTAATATCCTTTTCTGTTCTGGTTCCAATCCAAGAAACCACTCTGTGCTTAGTTGTATCTCTTTAGTTTCCTCTCATCAGTGGCACATTCTTAGTCTTTCCTGATTTTTTCAATCTTAAAGGTTCTGAGGAGTACTCAACAGTATTTCTTAAGAGTTTCCATCAGTTTAGATTAGTCTGATGTTCTCATGATTAGATGGGGGTGGAAGAATACAAGATACTACAAATTCATTTTCCCTGTTCCAGTCATAGAATCAGCCATTTGTCCAAGAAACCCTGGGTCCTTTCAGTGGAGAATAGTATTTTCCAACACAGGTCTGGGTGCTGAGTATGTCTGTTGCTTGGGGTATCACTGCTTCTAAGCCTTCTTAGTTGACAGATCTAGGAAATATACATATGTACGCTAACTCATGTACACACAAGTATCTGTAATTATTTCTATATATTAAGCTGAACAAGAATTCATACTGTTATCGCCAACTCTAACTCAGTACCAAGAGTTTATTCTAGTTTCCCCCCAACCCCAGGTTATCTTTAACATCTCTCTCCAACAGTGAGAAACCTGAATCCCACCATCCATCATCTATTTCAATAGTTGTCCAACTCCAGTATATATACAAAGTAGGCTCAGAATGATTAACTCATACGCCTTTAAGAAACAAATCTGCCAACTATAGTGTTTCTATAGTGTTCCTTTGTATTTAACTTAATGTTTTCCAGCCAAGACACCATTTCCCAAGTTACTTAGGTCAGCTCCTTTTTCCTGCACCCCTCCAGTAAGGTAATATTATATATTTGGAACACAGATTCACTTCTCAAAGTCTGTCCTAATTCTAGGATTCCCTACATTAAAAAATATTTTCACCTTAACTCCTTGTGATGCACAGTTCTATAGGCTTTAATAAATGCATAGCATCATGTACCTACCACTATACCATCCAAGAACAGTTCTATCAGGACAAAAATTGATCTCCATGTCTTCTTTGTAGTCAATGATTTTATTTGCCCAACATTTATAATTTTAATATCTCCATGATTAAAAATGAGAATATAAGAATTAAAACTGATGATTCTTCACAGAGTAAAACATAAAAATGTGAGGAAAGGCCATGCTTAAACGTTACGGGGGAGTGCTTATACTGTATCACTTTAGAGTTCTAGACTGGAGAAAAGACATGAGATCAACTTTTACATTTTTCATGGTTGGGAACTGGGGTCTAGACCCAAGCAACTATTTTATATGATTATAAAGTACTGTCCAGGGAAAGACTCTATAAGCTTTGCTCACACAAATGTTTAGTATTGAATTGTAAATGGTTTACTAGAGAGATATTAAAAAAAAAAAAACCAACACCACAACTACAGTGTAGGGACAATAAACTAGAAAACTATCTTACAGACTATTCAATTTATATCAATCACGTGAATATTCGATTTTAGTAGATATGCTAATATCTACCCAATGTCACAGATCTGAAGAATTCAGTTTCAGAAGGAGAGCTCAAGTAGATAGACAGTTAAGAGAAAAACAATAATAAAAATTCAACTTGTTTATTTGTACCCTCTCTTAAAAAAGAAAAAATCATGCAGTATGGGAGTTTCCATTTTAATTTACATTTAGATACTTAGTTAAGTCAGTATAGATTTCCTATACATTTGATTTCATATACAAATTGTATATGAATCATGACCCCAAAGGCACTGTTATCTGGAGAAATGATTAACTATATAGGTCTAAGCAGCACAAGTCACTTGCTGGCAGTGTTATCATCAAAGACTTTTTAGCTTTCTCCCCCTGGTGGTAATGTATGCGTTAACACTTTAAATAATATTTGGACAGAATCTTAATGCTTTATGTTTATGGCTGCTACAGGCAATTATAGGTAGCCAATTCTGGGATAAGAATGGATTTAAATGAAATAGAAACAGATCTCAAAACTCTTCTAAAGGAAGCACTTTTCTCCTATAGTTCCTCTTTTGCCCCCTCAAAATGCAATTACAACCATTACATCATTATAAATTACATGCTGGAGTTATCTCAGTAGGCCAAATGTAAAACTTACAGAAGGTATTCAATGTAATAATAATGCTTTATCATTTTAATTACAAACTCTTAAAAAAAAAGCTCCCTAAAGTGTACCAATTGGGGTGGTCTAAATTAACAGTAACTCAGTAGCTCAAGGGTAGTAAAAATAGACTGAACTACCAAATTTTATCATACTTATAGCAGCTGTCTTCCTGCCTCTAGGAAGCTAAGTATTTAACAAAGCAGACAGCTTGGCATTGGCATCTGATTAGCAGTGTGTGTATTGTCAGATAGAATGTGCTTGGCTCTTTTGTTTCAGGGTTTGATTAGAAATCTGGAGAGCAGTGGCATCATGTAACTTTATTCTTAAGGTTGTAAAAGGTAAATAAACTGTGATGCTTCATCTGTACATTAAAGACTGATCAATGTCATTCTGGTAATATACTTTATCAAATTCTAGAAAATGTAAAGGAATTCTTTTTCTATATATAAATACATCAAACATAACAGGCAGATCTTAAAATCATTTTAGTTAAATATTTTATATATTAAAAATAGTTTTACAAGAGGGTCTTTGAAGCATAATGAGTCCTATAATTAAAATACTGCTGGTGGAGAGGAAGAGTAGTCATTTTAAGTACATAAATACAAGATTCTATTCCTAAAATTATCAACAGTATAAATGAAGATTCATAAAAAATTTTTTAAATGCCTATGAACATCTTATTGGGAAAATAATGCTTTCTTGAAAGAATAATATTGTTTTGATGCAGATACCCACACATTAAACTATAAAAGGGTGACTCTCATTACCTTCTCCCCACAAATTTCTTTGAAAATTTATTACAAATGATTGTGCTTATTGGCAGAGTTCAAAATCAGTAGAGTCTATGCAAACAATCTACTTCAATGAGAAGTACATTCTTTTACTCTATCAAATCCTTCAGAGGTAATCGGACTGGATGTTTTATTCAACAGGGCTGAAGAAAATTGTTCTACAATAGGTTAATTCAAAATGGCAGCATAGAAAATGCATCTGTCAGTGGGGATCAAATTACAGGGCAAGCTCCTCTCAATGCTTAGAAAAACAAGTCTGCAGTTCTACAGATTATGTGCCTGTGTGTGTTTAAAGGGGTGGGAAAGGAGCTAAATATCTGAGCTAACCTCCAATTAAAGTCAATCATAAAAACAGCCAATTTAATGAGTGCGGATTTCTTTGGGTAATTATAACACCAACCACTTTTTTCTCTTTTAAATCTGTAATTCTGCCTTCTTGTTATTGCTTGCTTTGTCATTAATCGCCTCAGGACCTTGATTTCCTAGCAACAGACTGCCACCAAACATTTGGCTCCTGTTCAACATTTTCTTTGTGAAAAATGGCACTGCTGTTGCCGCCTGGGCTGCTGCAGCTAGACTGGCTGTGTAAGTGCTCTAATAATGTATTCTACTGGAAAAAAAAAAATCACATGATATGGGGTGCAATGACTGAGCTCAGTTAATTACTGAGCTGGGAAGTTTATCTACAATCAAAAAGCTGTTGAGGAAAAGGAGGATATAAGGATTAAAAAGGTGCTCCTTCTATTATCAATTATTTGCAGGTGAGAATTTACAAAGAAATATTTTATTCTTGAATTGACAGGTTTCTGTTTAAGTTTATTTAGGAAAGGGTATACAAAAGGCCAATGTCCCTCAAATGCTGCTTGACAAATTCTTTCTCCACAAAGCAGTCCCAAACACACAAAAGAATCACACAACAGTTTGCTGCAGTTTTAAAAAGGAAATTATGTATCTGTCGGTTGTTTCCCTTCTACTTAAGGCAAAAATCATATGTATATGTAAATATACTATGAGATGAGAGAATGAGGTTTTCATTCACAATATGAACACTAGACATGATAAAAACAGAAAAAGATACTGCGTTTTGATATATTATATACCAAAATAACTATTGTATAATCCATGATAAGAGAAAAAAAGATGCTTATCATTATTTTTGAAGCAATTCAATTAGAACTGAAAGAAACCAAACCTCATAATTGGAAACCCAGTGAAAACGTAGGTATTTTCTCATTTTTCACTTGGTAGATTTATCAAGATTCTCCATGTCTTAGAAATACTACTGCCCTCAGAATGATAGTTATGGAAATTAACATGGCATGTCAGATATGGTTCGCTGAAACCTTGCTTTAGTTCTTAGAAACACGGCTTTATAGGACTGGCATGTTTCAGGATTGCTGTCAGGATATGATAATTTAATAAACCCAAGGGTACACTAAGTATTATGGAAGCATCTGTGAAACTAGTAACTTAGTGGACATTTCGATTCTCACCCATGTCTACGTACTGTATTAAAAAAAACTTCCCACAAAGCATAGTCCCAATTTGGCTCATATGAGGAAGTAAAAATGCTGTGGTTTACCTGAAAACATCACAATGGCCACTTTGACAGACTGAATGAATTAAAGATATTTGAATAATTTTATAGAATTCTGTTCTTCTATCACTGGCACTAAACTATATCATTTCACCACTGGGCCTGATTCTCCATTTTAACACCTTTCTACAAAATCTAATTCTTGAATGATATAAGAAAAGAAGCATATAGACACGACTAGAGAAGCTTTAGAAATCCAGAATGGACATTTTTAATACGGAACTATAACTGGAATTATATATCACTTCATTCACTATTTACTAAACAGGGGTTACTGACCTGGGCTCCATTAATTAGGAAAAAGTCTTCCTATATCCATGAACTATCAAAAACTCTACAAAAATTTTATGAGTAAGTATATCTTTCTGGAATGGTTCAAAACTCAGAAAAATTAAAATCTACTATACTAAGCAGATACATCTGCCTGAGAAATGCTGGTCTACATTTTTAAGCAAAATAATATTTTAAAGATTTAATATAGTTTATTATCACTATCAAATTAAATAAATATTAACCTTAGAAGAAACTACATATCTGTAAAAATATTTATTTTTGTAGGATGAATAATGGAATATATGGGACTCTTTTAGTTTGTGTATATATAGTCTTTCTGAAAAGACTGAGCCAAGATATTTTTGGTGGGTTACTATATAGTCATATTTTGTTTTGATTGTGACTATTTCTGTCATGTCCCTTAAACTTAACAATAATAATACAAGTTGGTCTTATGTTATTTATAGAATGAAGTAAGAAATAATAATTTGAAAAATAAATACATAAAAAGACTAGCCAGGACAGCAGGGTTAAACAGAGGTGAGAGATTAGACAAAATTTGTGTTTGGGCTAAAGGTATTTATAGGGGAAGATGGAAGAGAGAAAAGTGTTCAAGGGTTTATCAAAATTTTAACAAAAACTTGTGCCAGTAATCTGTACATGAGGAATGCAATTTGGAAGGGTATTAATCTATCTTTTAAAACATCTTCAGTTATTTAGGATTTGCTAATGCTCCTAATTATATTAGGACAAAGTCAGTGAAAAACTTAATATGAATATATCCAAGGGGTAGAGAGAAAACACACGATTGACACTAGAAGTTAGAGTCAAATGAGCCCTGTTATATAGTTCAGAAACCTATACTGATCTGAAATTGGATGATAGCAAATATGAATTTAATAGGTCTAAGTAAGAACTGAAAAGGAAGAAAACTTTTCTCATCTTTTCATCCCACTTTACCAAATATGATTTTTAAAGCTTCATCTACTACATGTGGTACTACGTCATCCACTCAGATCAGAAAAAAAAAATTAAGTGCTATTGTAAAGAACTGACTCCAAAACATGTAATATTATATTTAGAACAAATAAATGAGAACGAAAGATTAAAAGCCACTCTTTATAGAGTATCTGCAAAGGAGAAATAGGTAAAAGGAAGAAAACAAAGAATAGAACTTATTATGACTTCTACTATGTGTGTCAAAGAAGAAATAAATTCATTATCTAATTAGGAAAACTATATAATTTATAGCCATAATACTTGAATCATACAAACAATTATACCATATGGATATAAAATTGAATGCTGGACCATGGAGAGTAACTGCGAATGGGTACAAAGTTTCTTTTTGTGGTGACGTTAAAATTTTAAATTTAAATTATAGTGATGGCTGCAGAACTGTACACTTTAAACAGATGAACTTTATAGGATATAAATATCTCAAAAAAGCTGCTATAAAAAGACTAAATCCAATTTTATTTATCTATTGTAGAAGAACAGACACAACAGAACATATGGCTTAAATCATATTAAGCTAGAAAGAATGTACAATAAAATATGTTAGAAAAAGATATACATCTACAGATACTAGACTGTTTATGTCCACTTTATAAACAATATCAAAGACGTGACAACTAGCATGTAAAAATGTATACTGTCATCACAATGCTTATAAATTTCCCCTCTTAAACATGTTTATTAAAGAGATTTAATAAACATTTTCTCAAGCAATTGTTGATTGACCTGAAATATATCAACTGAAGCAGAAACACTTCAGTAGATGGTTTATTAATTCATTTGGGGTTCTGTAAAAGAACCTACTGTCTAAACAATTAATTGTTATACATATACATATGGTAGCTCAGTGATAACAAATTCACCTGCTGAGGCAGGAGACACACGAGACACAGGTTTGATCCCTAGGTCGGGAAGATCCCCTAAAAAAGGAAAGGGGAGCCCATTCCAGTATTCTTCCTGAGAAAATCCCATGGAAAGAGGAGCCTGGCCGGCTACAGTTCCAGGGGTCACAAACAGTTGAACATGACTGAGTGCACACACACCCACATATAAGAACCTATTGTCTTAATAATTAACTGCTATCCATATGTTTATTTTCTTACCTTCTAAGGCAATTAGCACACAGTGTGGTTTCCAACATCACATAAAATTCCAAGACTTAATTATAAAGCCTCAAGTTTAAAACACAAACACTTTCAACCTTTATCTATCTTTAGAGTCCAAAGCTTCTTTAATCAATATTATCTTACCTCTACTAAGCAAGTAAAAAGATTATTCTGTTTAGCTGAAGATAACTTTAATATTCCATATATTCATCCCTCCTACTGTAGAGTTTTACTTTTGATACCTGCTAAAAATGAGACTCAAGAAAAATTATAGGCGTATAGGAGTAAACTGGCTTTCCAGGTGGTGCTATTGAAACCACCTGTCAATACAAGAGACATAAGAGATGCAGGTTCAATCTCTGGGTCAGGAACATCCTCTGGAGGAGGGCATGGCAACCCACTCCAGTATTCTTGCCTGGAGAATCCCATGGACAGAGGAGCCTGGTGGGCTGCAGTCCATAGGGTCACACAGAGTCGGACACAACTGAAGCGACTTAGCACAGTACAGGAGTAAATTGCTCAACTTGAAGAAAATATCTCTATATATTTTTCACAAAGTATTAGTTTAAAAAGTGAAACTGTTAGAGTTTAACTTACCAGAAAAAAATTCTAGACAAACTGAAAACAAATACAAATAGAATTTCTAAAAATCACATTATCATTTGAAACATATTCTAGTATGAATCAAAGGTTCTCTCTAATAAGGAAGAAGCAAGAGCAGTAATCATTTGTGTAACTCACTGGACAGACATAACATTCAGAAAATTTTTTCAGCTTAAAAACTGAATTCCAATGCTAATGTTTAAGAAGCAAAAGAATTAACAGTCTTTTTCTTTCTCTATCTTGTATCCAAGTTAAAGATGGATGTCTTTTACCACACAGTTTGGGGTTTTACTTGAAGAGATGTCAAATTGGTACATAAAATTCTAAATTCCTGAATGACACAGATTCATATGTATAGCACCCCCCTTATCTGTGGAGAATACATCCCGAGAATATCAAGGTATACTTGAAATTGCCAATAGTTCTAAACACTTTATAGACTACATTTTTCTCAGCATCACTATTCTTGCACTTTGGGGCCATTGTGAAATACCGGTTATTTGAACACAAGCACTGCGATACTGCAACAGTTGACCTAATAACTGAGATGGCTACTAAATTACTGACAAGTAGTGTACAGTGTCAAAGTGATGGGCAAAGGACAGAGCAAGACGGCGCAAGACTTCATCATCCTATGCAGAATGGTGCTCAATTTAAATTTATTAATTGTTATTTCCAGAATCTTCCATTTACTACTTTCAGGCCGAAGATGATCATGGGTAACTGAAAGCACAAAAAGGAGAACCACAGATAAGGGTTGGGGGTGAGGCGGGGGGACTACTATACTAAATGTCAGAAATTAAACACAAACATGTAATGCTCCAGAAAGAAGGGGAGAAAATGTTTCTTATTTTATATTTTGACTTTATAAATGTTAATAGTTAATGTCACCTATAAGGACATTGTAAAAAAAATTTTTTTAAGCTTAAAAATCCATAGTTACTTCCTAATGAAGTCAGTGAAGCAAAACAGAATAGTATAGTCAAAACCTTCCAATATAAAAATGCAGGAATAGGACTTCCCTGGTGGCACAATGGATAAGAATTTCCCTGCCAACGCAGGGAACACAGGTTCAATCCCTGCTCCGGGAAGATTCCACATGCCATAAAGCAACCAAGTCCGTGCGCCACAACTACTAAGCCCACACCCTAGGGCCCAGGAGCCGCAACTGCTAAAGCCTGAGCGGCTAGAGCCTGTGCTCCACAGCAAGGAAAGCTCGCAAACTGCCACTAGAGAAAGCCTGTGTAAAGCAACGAAGACTCAGCTCAACTTAAAAGTGAATTCAGAAAATTTTTAAAGTTTCTAAAAAAAATGCAGGAGTAAACCAAATGATGGTCTTCAATTTGACCAGTGCAATGGGAGTTTCAAATACATAAGCACTGAAAAACTGCATTTAGAACACTGATAAAATGAAAAGTCAGAGATAGTTCAACCATCCCAACTCCTTAACTAATGATCTCAGAAGATAATGACAAGGATTAATAAATTTCAGAAATGCCTTGAATTCATTCATAGCTAAAGGTTTTATAAACAGCTTATTAAGTGACTTATTAAATCAATTCTTGCACACAAAATAGCTTAAATTCTTTTAAAAAATACATTTGTTTATTTACTCTGTCAAAGTTCATTCACTATAATAGCACATTTTTCAGAAGATGATATTACAAAGGCTTTTTCTATAGTATAGTAAGTGTATGGTAACAAGTTTAAGTGTCCATACTTGAGCAAAATTTTTCTATTTCACCTATCCAGATGTTTTGGGGGAAGGAGTATAAATCTCACACATATATATATAATATATTAATATATATTAAATAGGTATCTTTCATTCCCTTGTACATTAATTTCTATTAGGTTACAATTATAACACAAATTCATTCCTTTTCATTAGAATCTCTCTCAAATTTTCTCACATTACAATATTAGATGACACTAAATATTGAGTATAATCAAAATGTCTTTAAAATTCTAATCATGTTATATACTAAGTGTATTTTTTTAGCCAATGTTATCTGAAGAAAACCAAATCCTGAAAAAAAAAACAGCAATTATCTTATTCCATTAAGCATTCATTCTAATTTGCTATTCAACATGCACAGAAAAAATTTCTAATATGTAAAATCTCAAATATATGATCTCCTAGACTACATTTCTTATAATTTATCACACTTCATTTTAATGACTTTAGTTATTGCTTTCACAATATCAACAAAGATATTTAATTGTAACTGAGTCCAAGTAACAGTTCTATTAAGATAAATTATTACTAAT
Organism: Oryx dammah; assembly: GCF_014754425.2. NCBI lineage: Eukaryota > Metazoa > Chordata > Mammalia > Artiodactyla > Bovidae > Oryx > Oryx dammah. The sequence continues at coordinate 29,525,826 of NW_024070190.1, forward strand.
GGCGTTATTAAGAATTTTAGTAGAAAACGCAACCAGGCCGAACGAAGTTACGACCTAAATAATTGTCACTGAATACTAGTTGCCCTTTATGCGCAAAAGATCCTATTTCTTACCACGTATTAACTCTATGCCTTTTCTCTAAGCATGTACACTTCTTCAAATCATGTTTCCTCCAATCATCCATAATCATATCTCCCATCATTCCAGAAGCAAACCTTACTAACATTTAAAACCTTACCTTCCAGAAAAATATACCACCCAAAATATTAAGACTATAGGCTGTAAAAGATCTATGATAAGCCATTAAAACTGACAACATCACAGAAAGACGAAAATATGCACAGGAGTCAAAGGATAATCCAAATTACTGGCCCTGCATTCTCAAACAATTACTGACAAACTATGACTCATTGTTTTTTTCATTTATGGTGCTTCATTTTCAATCAGTAAAAAAGAACACACACACTAGGTGACTCAGTTTACACAAAGAAAGTAACATGGCACTTGAAGCTTTTGTTAACCTATTTCTTAAATATAACTTTGATCTCTAAAGTTAAAAATTCTCCCTATAGAAGCCTAAACTTGCAAGCTGATTAGTGTTTTACAATGTATTTGACATACAGAAACTTTTTCTCATTAAGAATTCTTCAGAAATAATGCATAAACTTCGATGCAAAATCCCACTGTACTCACAACGCAGGCCACAACACTACTAAGAATTGACTGAAAATGTTAGAAAAATTACCGTAATATCTTAATTATACATGGATGACAGTTATCTATTAGCTAAGAACTTTCACATTTTTAAATGATAAAATGACATTTTATCATTTTACAGAATTTTACAGAATCTAGAACAATAACTTACAGAGTTTCTTAGGCTGAATGAACCTTAAAATTGTTCAAATTCAAAAAAGAAGCTTAGGTAATCTTACAGGAAAAAAAAAAGTCATCTAAAAAAAGGAAAAACAAAGCCAGGAGATTTCTAATTCTAACCAAGATGAAAACAATGAGAAATGGATTTATATTCCCATCTTAAAGAACAATGAAAATGAGCAAAACATATCAAACAACAACTTTGAGAAATTGGACAACAATCATATGAGAGACAAGATCAAGTGATCTCTACAATTATTCAAACTTAATTACTAGAGAGAATTTCCAGGTTGCAGTCAAGGCAGAGAGAACCTAAACAGAATCCAGTAGTCTGCAATCAGGGAAGCCATGGCAGGAAGCACATGCAAGGGTAATATACTGAATGGGAGAGAGCCATTTGAAGAAGTACAAGATGAGAACTTGAGATCTGCAAGGCTTTCCCATCAAGTATTTAGCAGATGTGCATGAAGAAAAAACCCAATGTCAAGGTAAGAACCAGAAAAAAACACATGACAGAACTTGCAGACAAGGGTATTAAAACAGGTAGTATAACTATATCCCGGAAGTTTAGAAATGGAGGTAATTTCTAAAATTTCATACCTTTTACTCAGGTAAAAAGTATGAATATGTAGAGCAGACACAGCAGGAGTTAAAAAGGCCCATTATCAAACTTACAAAGGGAAAACTACAATGTCTGAGATAAAAAATACATTGGGTGGAGAGAACAAGATGGCAGAGGAGTAGATGGATTTGGAGTACATCTCTCTCCACAAATAAATCAGGAATACACCTTCCGACACAGACGTCCATGTGGAACACCAGCTGAGAGCAGACAGGAGTACCTGACCAGTGGAAAAGAATATATGGAACCATGCAAAACTCAGCAGGACAAAGGAACTAGAGGGGAAAACAGGAGTGGACATGCACTCAGTGGGTGGAGGAACTGAAACAGGGGTCCGATCCTCACATCAGGACAACTGTCTGAGTCAGAAGAGAAACATTTAAGGCTGAGAGTGAAAAAGATTATCTGCAGCCTAAATGGATTGAGAATCAGAAAGTCCTTGCCGCAGCCACATGCATCCCAGACAGGGACACAGGTCCCCTAGAAGGTGAAGTGGCTGGGAGCCGGAGCTTAGGGATTGTGGAGCAATCCCAAGGCAACGGCTGCTGTTGACTGTGGACAGATGGACTGAGGAGACATCAGGGAGGAGACTGAGGTAGGAAATGCCTGTGGATGAAAGCCAGGCAGCCATGGAAGCAAGGCAATACTGCTGAGTGACACACAGTGGGTGGAGCCACCACCATAGCCTCTCTATGCCCACATGCCAGCATCAGCATCTGAATAACCGACAGGCTGGCTCATCAAGGGCCTGACACACTGAACTACAGAGTCGGACCCCCCTCCGCCCCTTTAAGTGCCTGATGTGCCGATCTACAGAGTGGGACCCCGGCCATGGGGGCCCCTCTATCTGCCTGATGCACTGAACAACAGATAAGGACCCCAGGTAAGGAGGAATCAATAGCAGAATATCTGAAACGGAAGAACAAATCAGTGAGCTGGAAGATAAAATGGTGGAAGTAACTTCTGAAGAGCAGAAAAAATTAAAAAGAATGAAAAAAACTGAGGACAATCTCAGGGACCTCTGGGACAATATCAAACTCACCAACATTTGAACTATAGGAGTCCCAGAAGAAGAGAAAAAGAAAGGGTATGAGAAATTATTTGAAGAGATTATAGTTGAAAATATCCCAAACATGGAAAAGGAACTAGTCAATCAAGTCCAAGAGGCACAAAGAGTCCCATACAGGATAAACGCAAGGGGAAACATGTCAAAACACATACTAATCAAGCTAACAAAGAGTAAACACAAGAAAGAATATTAAAAGCAGCAAGGGAAAAGCAGCAAGAAACATACAAGGAAAACCCCACACATTTAACAGATGATCTTTCAGCAGAAACTCTGCAGGCCAGAAGGAATATGGCAGGATATATTTAAAGTGCTGAAAGGGGGAAAGTCTACAACCAGAATTACTCTACAGGCGAGGATCTCATTCAAAACTGATGGAGAAATCGGAAGCTTTTCAGACAAGCAAAACTTAAGGGAATTCAGTCCCACCAAACCAGCTTTACAACAAATATTAAAGGGACTTATATAGTCAAGAAATACAAGAGGAGAAAAAGATCTACAAAATCAACCTCCAGACAATTAAGAAAACAGGAACATATATATCTATAATTACTTTAAATGTAAATGGATTAAATGCTCCAACCAAAAGACACAGATTAGTTGAATGGATCAAAAACAAGACCCACATATATGCTGTCTACAAGAAATCCATTTCAGGCTTAAAGACACATATAGACTGAAAGTGAGAGGATGGAAAAATATATCCCATGCAAATGGAAAGCAAAGGAAAGCTGGAGTAGCAATCCTTATATCAAACAAAACAGACCTTAAAATAAAGAATATTAGAAGAGATAAGGAAGGACACCACCTAATGATCAAGAGATCAATCCAAGAGGAAGACATAATAATTGTAAACATCTATGCACCCAACATAGAAGCACCTCTATACATAACACAAACACTAACAGATAAAAAAGGAAAAATTGACAATAACACAATAATAGCAGGAGACTTAAACACCCCACTCAAACGAATAGACAGATCATCAAAACAGAAAATGAATAAGGAAACTCAAATCTTAAATGATACAGATGAGATGGATCTCATGGCTATCTTCAGGACGTTCCATCCATATGCAAAAGAATACACTTTCTCAAGTGCACATGGAACATTCTCCAGGATAGAGCACACCTTGGGTCACAAATCAAACCTCAGTAAAAAACTGAAATCATATGAAGCATCTTTTCTGACCACAACACTATGAGACTAGATATCAATTACAAGAAAAAAACTGCAAAAAACACAAACACATGGAAAGGTCATGGAAGAAATCAAAAGGGAAATTAAAAAAAATTGTAGAAACAAATGACAATGAAAACACGACAACTCAAAACCTCTGGGATGCAGCAAAAGCAGTTAGTTCTAAAAGGGAAGTTTATAGCAATACAAGCCTATCTAAAGAAACAAGAAAAACACTGATAGACAACCTAACTTTACACCTAAAACAACTGGAAAAAGAAGTCCAAAAAACAAGACAAAATAAAACAAAACAAAAATAGCAGAAGGAAAGAAATCATAAAGATCAGAGCAGAAATAATTTTAAAATAAATGAAAGAAATGATAGCAAAGATTAATAAAACTAAAAGCAGGTAGTGTGAAAGATAAACAAAATTGACGAACCTTTAGCAAGACTCATCAAAAAAGAAAGAGAGAAGAATCAAATCAACAAAATTAGAAATGAAAAAGGAGAGGTTACAACAGACCATGCAAATATACAAAGGATTATAAGAGACTACTACAAACAACTATATGGCAATAAAATGCATAACTTGGAAGAAATGGACAGATTCTTAGAAAAGTTCAATTTCACAAGGCTGAAACAGGAAGAAATAGAAATTATGAACAACCAAAATTACAAGCACTGAAATTGAAGCTGTGATCAAAAATCTCCCCAAAAACAAACGCCCAGGACCAGATGGCTTCACAGGACAATTCTATCAATAATTTAGAGACGGGCTAACGCCTATCCTTCTAAAACTCTTTCAAAAAATTGCAGAGGAAGGAACACTCCCAAACTCATTCTATGAGGTCACCATCACCCTGATACCAAAACTAGACAAACACAACAAAAAATAAGAAAACTACAGGCCAGTATCACTGCTTAACATAGATGCAAAAAATCTTAACAAAATTTTAGCAAACAGAACTCAGTTCATTTCAGTTCAGTCACTCAGTCGTGTCCGACACTTTGCGACCCCATGGACTGCAGCACACCAGGCTTCCCTGTCTATCACCAACTCCCGGAGTCCACCCAAATCCATGTCCATCGTGTCGATGATGCCATCCAACCATGTCATCCTCTGTCGTCCCCTTCTTCTCCTGCCCTCAATATTTCTCAGCATCAGGGTCTTTTCCAATGAGTCAGCCCTTCGCATGAGGTGGCCAAAGTACTGGAGTTTCAGCCTCAACATCAGTCCTTCCAATGAACACCCAGGACTGATCTCCTTTAGGATGGACTGGTTGGATCTCCTGGCAGTCCAAGGGACTCTCAAGAGTCTTCTCCAACACCACACTTCAAAAGCATCAGTTCTTCGGTGCTCAGCTTTCTTCATAGTCCAGCTCTCACATCCATACATGACCACTGGAAAAACCATAGCCTTGATTAGACGGACCTTTGTTGGCAAATAATGTCTCTGCTTTTGAATATGCTGTCTAGGTCGGTCATAACTTTCCTTCCAAGGAGTAAGAGTCTTTTAATTTCATGGCTGCAATCACCATCTGCAGCGATTTTGGAGCCCAGAAAAATAAAGTCAGCCACTGTTTCCAATGTTTCCCCATCTATCTGCCATGAAGTGATGGGACCAGATGCCATGATCTTAGTTTTCTGTATGTTGAGCTTTAAGCTAACTTTTTCACTCTCCTCTTTCACTTTTATCAAGAGGCACTTTAGTTCTTCACTTTCTGCCATACAGGTGTTATCATCTGCATATCTGAGGTTATTGATATTTCTATCGGCAATCTTGATTCCAGCCTGTGCTTCATCCAGCCCAGTGTATCTCATGATGCACTCTGCATGTATGATAAATAACCAGGGTGCCAATATACAGCCTTGACGTACTCCTTTCCTGATCTGGAACCACTCTGTTGTTCAATGTCCAGTTCTCACTGTTGCTTCTTGACCTGCATATAGATTTCTCAAGAGGCAGGTCAGGTGGTCTGGTATTCCCATCTCTTGAAGAATTTTCCACAGTTTGTTGTGATCCACACAGTCAAAGGCTTTGGCATAGTCAATAAAGCAGAAGTAGATGTTTTTCTGGAACTCTCTTGCTTTTTTTGATGATCCAGCGGATGCTGACAATTTGATCTCTGGTTCCTATGCCTTTTCTAAAACCTTCTTGAACATCTGGAAGGTCATGGTTCACATACTGTTGAAGCCTGGCTTGAAGAATTTTGAGCATTACTTTGCTATCATGTGAGATGAGTGTCATTGTGTGGTAGTTTGAGCATTCTTTGGCATTGCCTTTCTGTGGGATTGGAATAAAGACTGACCTTTTTCAGTCTTGTAGACACTCCTGAGTGTTTCAGATTTGCTGGCATATTGAGTGCAGCAGTTTCACAGCATCATCCTTTAAGATTTGAAATAGCTCAACTGGAATTCTATCACCTCCACTAGCTTTACTCGTAGTGATGCTCCCTAAGGCCCACTTGACTTTGCATTCCAGGATGTCTGGCTCTAGGTGAGTGATCACACCATCATGGTTATCTGGGTCATTAAGATCTTTTTTGCATTGTTCTTCTGAGTATTCTTGCCACCTTTTCTTAATAGCATCTGCTTTTGTTATGTCCATTCCATTTCTGTCCTTTATTGAGCCCATCTTTGCATGAAATGTTCCCTTGGTATCTCCAATTTCTTCAAGAGATCTCTATTCTTTCCCATTCTATTGTTTTCCTCTATTTCTTTGCATTGATCTCTGAGGAAGGCACTCTTATCTTTTCTTGCTATTCTTTTCAACTCTGCTTTCAAATGGGTATATTTTTCCTTCTCCTTTGCCTTTAGCTTCTCTTAAACAGAATTCAACAAAACTGAATTAGCTTACTGCCTTGAGAGAGTTCCCAGCCCACTAAGTTGAGGAGATAGAGCTGAGAATCAAGGAAGACCACAGCAGGTAGACATCAGAGGCCAGATATCCAAGAAGCAAAAGCTTTACAGAGAATCCCGGAAATGTGCAAAGGGTTTGCTTTTGAACATTCACCAGACCAGAGCCCAAGAAAAAATGATCTAAAAGTATTACAGGGAAAAGGACTATACAATAGCTTTAGGCACACAGATGTCCGGAAATGGTACTTTTTTCCACCATCTAGAGCAAAAAACCTAATTAACAGGGTACTGCCTTAAGTATAGATAAATCTTGCTTCAGTCATAGGGATTATTTAGCCTTAGAACAGAGTTTCTTAAACCTTGGCTGTATTGATGTTTACAACTGGATAACCCTTTGTTGTGTGGTTCTGTCCCATGTATTGTAGGATGTTTAGCAACGTTACTGTCCTGTACCTACTAGTAGCAATCCTTAGTCATCACAATAAGAAACTTCAAGTGTCCTATACAGAAGTACTCTGAGACCCAATAGGAGGTGATGGATGTTGAGGCAAAGAACATATTTAAAGAAATAATGGCTGCAAACATTTCAAACATAATAAAGACCATAAGTCCACAGCTCTAAGCAGTTAAACCCCAAGCACAATAAACATGAAAAGAAAACTGAAACTAAAAACTGAAGCACAATAATCAATTGATCAAAATCAGCAATAAATAGGAAATCTCTAAGAGGAGACAGAATCAGGGGTATGGGGCATGTGACATCCAGAGAATCAAAATTTAGGATATCAGATTTCTCATCAAAATAGCGCAAGTGACAAGACAGTAGAGCAACATTTTCAGAGTACTAAAAGACAAAAACCTGTCAAACTAGAATTACATACCTGGCAAAATTTTCTTTTAAAATGAAGGTGAAATAAAGACTTTTCAAGTATAAAAAAATGGAAAGAATTCATCATCAACAGACCAAAACACATGGAATGCTAAAAAAAAATGGTTTTCAGGCAGAAGGAAAATCATACCACGTGGAAATCTGATTCTAAGCAAAAGAAATGAAGAGCTCTAGAAATAGTAATTAAATGAACATATATACATTTATTATTTAAATCACTTTAAAAGATATTTGATGATTTCAACAAAAATGTTATAGTGTTTATCACATGTAAAAGTATAATATGGCTGTGTATGGTAAGTGAATAATGTATTAATAAAGCTATTTTCAAAAATAAACACAAAATTGGAAAATAAAATGTATTACAGTGATGGCATAAAGACGAGGAGGGATGAAACTGAAGTGCACTACTGCAGGGTTCTTATACTATGTGTGACGCCATACAGCATTATCTGAAGGCAGATTACAATGTTTTAAATATATATAACATCTGAAACAATTGCTAAAATAACAACAGAAAGTTAAAGATATTAAACCAACAATGGAGATAAAAATACTGGATTAACCCAAAAAAGAGGAGAAAAGAGAAAACAGACATTAAAGAACAGATGGGACAAGTACCAAGATGAAAAACTCAAATCTAACCATATCAATAATTACACTAAATGGGAATAGTATAAACATTCCAATCAAAAAGTAGACCTTGTTAGGATGGACAAAAAATAAGACTCACTAGCATGCTGCCTACAAGAGATCCACTTTAAAGAGACAAATAGGTTACAAGTAAAAGAGTGGGAAAAGATATACCATAATATCAACAGTCAAAAGAAAGTTATATTGGTTATATTAATATCAGACAGAGTAGAACTGAGGACAAAGTATATTACGAGGGATAAATATTTCAAAATGAAAAATGAGTCAAATAATCAACCACATCCATTTATGCCCCTAATAAAAGAGTTTCAAAATATATGAAGAGAAATCAGAATTGCAAGGAGGAATATACAAACGCATAATGGTAGTAGGAGGAAGATCCTTGGAAAAGCTCTATATTTAGGAAAAAACAACACATTTCTAAATAATCCATGAGTGATATACGAAAGCCAAAGAGAAAGTAGAAAGTATCACAAACTAAATGAAAATGAAAACGTGATATATCAAAATTTGTGACAGACAGTCAAAAAAATGCTTTCAGAGAATTTTACAGCACTAAATGTCTATAGTAGAACAGAAGTCTCAAATCAATAAATAATTTTTCCAAAGGTGGAAGGGGTGTGGAACAGAATGAAGGAAGAGGAGTAAATGAGTGGCAAATGAAATTCAAAGTAAACAGAAAAAAAGAAAGTAACAGTAAAGAACAGAAATAAAAACCAACCTGACCTTGCACTGCTCATAAGAAGTGTTAAGGGACAATGAAGCAATGTCCACAAGGTACTTTATTTCATAAAATATGACACCAAACAAGGCGTCACTCACATATAAAAACAACATGAAAATAAGTTCAAGAAGAGAGTTCTTAGTCTCTCATTGGTTGGGAAATGTTTAATGAATGCAGCCAATTGAGGGACAATCAAAGTAAACAATAAAGGAATGGGGTAAATGGGGTAAAGAAGCGGATACTTAGCATTTAAATCATTTAAATATAGAATAAGTCTGTAACAATTATGGTTATAGAACAAAATGTAAATTTTTAAACACTTAAAATATAAAAATAATTATAAAAAACCAAGAGGGAGGATGAAATACAGCACTAATTTGCTGACTTTTCACAGCACATTAGTATTGCTTAAAAAGAAAACACATGGTTTATAAAATTAATGGCTCCAATCTCATCTTTTTCATCCTTTTCATATCTTTCCTAAATATCACAGTCTTAGAGGGCTACTGTAACAATGTTTCTTTCAATAAACAGACATGTCAATCTGATTCTAAGGTAAAGAGCAACTAAGGTTTATGTTTCAAAAATCAATTAGCTACTAATATAACCAAGAATCCCTAAATATCTACTAAGAATTTGGTTTAAACACGGAAAATTTGAGTTTATATGCCATAAGTGGGACACTTTACACCAAAAGAGAATGCTGGTGTATGCATAATCTATACTTCAATTTTTTATAAGACAACTTTTTGCTTTCAGTTATAGATTCAATGCATTATGTGACAGGAAATGATGAAAAGTTTTAAATTTTCTTAATGCTTCAGTAATTCATGGAAGAGTAAGAAAAAGTTGAGTATGTAGATTTAGATTATTTTGTGTAATGCAGACAGACATTTCACTTATGGAAATATGCTGGATATACTGAACTGCTTCTTTAGATCAAGAACCTTTTATATTTAAAAGAGCTCCCACAATTTCAACTTGTTGAACCTCCAAAGTTTACAATGATGATGTGAGATGACTACAAACCCCTATAGAACCTGAAAGTGTTAGAAAGCCCATTTGATTTCCTGAAATAAGTACAGATATATCTATCAACTCAATCTAAATTTGCAGTTTTCTCACTAAGACTAGACTGGATGCTCTGAACACAAAGGAAATTAAATATTTAAAAGAACAGCTGAAAGTCTGTAGAAATAACATTACATTTCTGAAGAAATATCACAGATTTTAATGAATAGTAATTATGTTCTTAGTTGTTAAGCAGAATAAATATTTGTTGAATGTTCACCAAGAATATATAGCATTGTAAGTATCCGGTATGAATCTACTATTTTCAGAACTACTTAAATAGTCAAATCTGAACAAACTATAGATTTACCTGGCAATGTGAAAAAGCATTCTTTTATGAAATTGCTGACACAGAAACTAAGAGATAACAGCTACAAACAGATGAATCAACTGCAATCTGTTTTGATACTTGTTTCTGGCTGAATACCCCACACAATTACTCAAAAGTAATTCAATTTTATTATTTTGATCAAAACTGATCACTCTATACTTTATAAAAAACTTTATTCGAATAACAAGTTAACACTACTAAAAAAATTCTATCTACCTGAAGTTGGCTAGACGTGTTACAGTATATAATTGCTAATGGGTCTATGCTGCTACAAAAATTTCACTCACGCAAAACTGGCTAGATGTGTTATATGTGCATAATCATTAAAATTATGAGTTGTTTCCAAGTTACCTCATAACTTGAGGTCCAATGAATATATTGACATACCAAGAATTATAACTGTCAAGGTAAAACTATTTTTGTATCATTATATATTGTCAAATTTCAGTCAGTAAATATAGCATAAATAACAACAAACTTTAAACCATGTGCTCTTTGACTTTCAAATATAAGATGGTTTAAGATAATGCACAGACGCCCTTACAGCTACACTACAAACACTTGCTACATTAATGAAAAAATGAGACAATTTTGAGAAATAAAACAAAACAGAAGATAACACAGAAAATTTTTTACATTTTGAGATGTTTTTCTTACATAGTAGCAGAAGACATAATGTGACTTTCCTCTATATAATCCTCTCAATGTAAGCATTTACTTGACAGCTATAAAGGAGACAGGATTTGCTATCCAGAAGGATCAATACCAACCTTGTAAAGCCTACAGCAGAGCACATAAACATGCTGTAGGAGACATTAACACTAGACTGAAAGAAATAATTATATTTTCAATAAACATGTTCTTACTGGATAATCAATTTTTTACACATGTTACCAGCTGTTTCACAGCTCAGGTAGTAAATGGCAGCAGCTGTTATATCAAAACCATATATGCATATGAAGTATTTGTAATTTTTCAGAGGTATCTACTTATTTTTCATCAGTCACATTTAACTCATATTAAATAAAAACAAGATTTTCATAGGGTGATTAATTCAGGAGAATTTTTATTACAGTCTTATTTTAGAAATGAATTCTTAACCAATTATTTTTATGTCAGAAGACTTAAAAATTGAAATTACATGCTGCCCTTATTCTGATATTTAACAGATTTGTCATGATCAATGTCTCTGAAATATTAAATTAAAAGGTGTCATGGTAATTACTATGGAATAAATACTAATTAAGATTTTTTAGGCAAATAAGCTCAAACTGTTTGCAGTGAACAATTATATTACTAATATTTTCCCACACAACACATGCATCATTCATATGCAGCCTATAAATATAACTGGCTAATTTCCAGAATTACTTCAAAAGACCTTAACATTTAATACAGAATTTGTCACTTGGTTAAAAATATCTATATATAATGTATACAAAAGAAGGTATACTTAAAGGTAAACAATTCAAATTATGTTACCACAGAATGATCATATTTCTGTTCTTACTTTGTAATAGTGACCCCAAAATATGCTTTGAGATGGGTATATAATTTGCAGGATGAGACAATTATTTTTAAATGTACATCAACAAACAACTATAATTTATAGTAAAAATATGTACCAGAAATTTGAATTAGTCAAATACTTACTGCTATATAATAAACTCTTGCTTTGTCTACCAATATCCAGTTTTTCTCCATATCAAGATGTTTTTCCTTTTTGTAACAATTGGCAGCAGCAAGATTAGCGACAAGGGATCTAAAACAACAACAAAAGGTAAATAGGCTTTTACTTACAGTCACACCTGTCCTGTAATGATACAGTTAACTATTTTTGCAACTTTTGTTTTCATTTTCATTTTTCTTTTTAAATTTTTTTAACACCCAAAACATTTTGTATTGAAGTATAGCCATTTAACAACGTTGTGACACTTAGAGGTGAACAGATAAGGGACTCTGCCAAACATATATATGTACCCATTCTCCTCCAAAACCCCCTCCCATCCAGCCTGACACGTAACATTGAGCAGAGTTTCATGTGCTATATAATAGGTTTGTGTTAATTATCCATTTTAAATATAGCAGTATATATATGACCTTTCCAAAGTCCTTAACTATTCCTGGAGTATCCCATGGAACCTCCCCACAACCATGAGTTCATTTTGTAAGTCTCTGAGTCTTCTTCGGTTTGGTAAGTTCACTTGTATCATTTCTTTTTAGATTGCACATGTAAGGGATGTCATATGATATATCTCCTTCTCTGTCTGAAATACTTCACTATGACTTTCATTTTAATTCCTAATTCTTCAAACTGCTATATATTGATTTTACTAAACTAATGTTAATTTTGTTTTAAAAATTTTGTAAGACATCTTGGTTACCTTGATAAAAACAGACATTAATCTAAATGTCATCTGGTATTTCAAGAAACTACATTTAAGCTTCCTTTTGATACTAACATGATAAAATTATCTACCCTCTACATTTTAATAGTTCAAAATGAAGGTAAGAAATAGCTACTATATAGTTATATAGAAAAAATATATATGCAACTAAAATCTTCAGTTTTCAAGTATCAACAGAATATCCATTGATATTTAATGCTTTAAAAGCCAAGCATGAGATTAATTTTGTAAAACCCACATATATATGTAGACTATATTTACTATGAGAAATTAACTTGCAATTCATTACATTTTATGCACACTATAACATTTAAATTACTTTTTATAGTTGAAAACTCCCTGTGCTGGTCCACTTTTGCAGCTGAAAAATCTAACCACAATACTACACTTAAAATTTTGCTGCCAAGTATCATATACCACTTTTTATTATTGTCCAACAATTAAACTTAACACAATTGTTTACATTACATACAAAAATACTTTTCCTTTTCCTATTGATCCAGAAATAAGAAAACACAACTTGCCAATTTTTCCAACTTTTTTTGGTAACAGTTGTGATTTAAAAAATGGAAAGAAACCTACAAATATATAATCACTTAAGATTTTGATAACATGGTTAGATTCTCTTTTGAAAAAATCAATTATCTTCAAAAACATATTTCTACTCAACCATATGCCAACTGAGTGACTAACTGAAGGGTACATTCTGTTTATGTTCAATTGGATTAATGAAAATAAGCATGATGTGCATCAATGCATGCATATATAAAATAACTATATTACAATTTAAGAATAACCACTCAATCTATAAAACATATTTTAGTAATTGTGACTCCTGCAAAATTTTGGCATAAAATGGTTACTAAATAAAAGCAAATACTTTTAGTATGAGCTACTAAATTCTATTCTGATAATAAAACTACTCTTCGGTAGAAAACTAAATAGTCCTCCAAAAGAAAATACAGGTATTCTTACTATCCAAGTGTATCTGGCCCAGAGTTTGGAGAAAAAAACCTGGTTAAGAAAAATATTGCCTTAATCTGAGTTTGGGATAGTAGAAGTAAGAGTTTCTAGGTCTATTTAAAAGTTTATCTAAATTTATTAAGTTCTACAATTCGGAAAATGAGTTAGATAGCAAACGTTTCCCTCAGTTTCTGACTTCCAATATTACCTAAATAATACTGATAATGCAATTCATATGAGTATATAAATTAAGCTGCTGACATCTGGAAAACCTAGTATTATCACAAATGCTCTTTAAAATAACAACATATAAAAACAATTTAGCAATTTTACTGTAGCTTGAGTGGTAAAACAGGCAAAAGTCGATCCATTTCTCACTAACAGGAAATCTCTGCACCTGCCTACTAAAAGTAATTTTAGAAAAACCGTAAAGAGGAAAGGTCTAATTAAGTATACCTCAATATCTCAACAATTGATGGTTTTATTTATTACTGGTTTTATTTATTACAAATACTATTTTTTGTTGGTAGAAGAACTTTACTACTTTCCTGTAACTTTATTTTTAAAAATGGCTTTGGTACCATAACTATTTCTGAAAGTTTTATTTTAGCTATTTCATGACTACTGTCTAGAATATTGTCAAGGTTTTAATATATGTTTGCAAAGTCAAAAGTGTGCAAAAATAAATGAAGTAAAAAGAGGGAATAGAGCAAGGGGAGGAGAGATAAGGTAGGAAATAAGGAAAAGAAGACAAGAGACAAGAAAGAAGAAAAAGACAGGAAATGGGGCAGGACACACAACATTTCTAGTATAAGGTATGTAAAGTATCGAGCGAATTGTTATTTTAAAAGAGATCATCTTTGCGGATTCCAACAAACAAAATCATTTTTTTCTTTTTCAATGGAGGAAAAAAGCTTGTGCTGATAAGCAACATGGTAATGTTGATGTTAGCAAAGCATGAATGTACTGAAGATATACCCCATGTAACTGCAAAAGGCACAGAAAGAGGCAATGCATGGCAGGCTCTGACAGACAGCATTCAAGTTCATAGAAAGAAAAATCTTCTGATAAGCAAAGCTGTTTAGAAATGTAATGGCTTGTTTTTTGAGTAGTACACTACCCATGACTGAAGTTGTTTAGTTTGGACAGATAACTATCTGCCAGAACTGCTTTAGATGATGTAATCCATAAGAGACTGGATATAACGTAGTATTTTATACATGATAAAATACATTAAAATATATTTTATATATATTAAAATATATATGTGCAAATATTTATTTTAACATCTCAATCTCAGGATATGTGGAAAAGGACACTCTTCTTAATGTCAGTTTGGCAAGAACCTAGCTATAAAACATTGAATAAAATGTGCTTTATTCTTAACTCTTAATTCTCTGGTGGCTCAGCTGGTAAAGAATCTGCCTGCAATGCAGGACCCAGGTTAAATTCCTGGGTCAGGTAGATTCCCTGGAGAAGGGAATGGCAACCCACTCTAGTATTCTTGCCTGGAGAATTCCATGGACAAAGGAGCCTGGTGGGCTATAGTCCATGGGGTCTCAAAGAGTCGGACACAACTGAGCAACTAATGTACACACACATAAAAAGCATCAGCAAGAACACATGATCTCCAAATTTTCATTTCATTGTGCTTCATGGAGACAATAGCAGGTTCAAGAAAGGAAAAAAAAAAAGAAAAACCTTAAGGAAAAGTGATATAAGAAGGGTTTATTAAATATTAAAATCATTATAAACATGAAGTCTAAATTCCAAACTCAGATTTGAATTCAGATTTTACCAGCGGTTAAACAGTCAATTAGTACAGAGCTGCCTTCAGACAGCACTAACCTGTTGCCACCAGTGATGCACGCGGCACAAGTTCCTGTGGGCTGCTCATTCTGTTCATAGTAATGAGCATCCACATGGGCTTCAGCAGCTTTTTTCTTCAGGATCTCCCCAAATTTATCTATCCCAATGCATCCAAAAAATGTTGCTGCTTTGTGTGGCTGCTGAATCATCCACTGAAAAATGGAAACATAAATAATTTTAATGGGTCAGAAAAATGGAACACATAGTTCAGTATTCTGCCATGGATGGTGGCATAAAATGGTTTCTTTGTGACCAGCTGTAGCTGTTATGAACGGAATTCTATTCCTGTATCACCACTTATGATATCAAATTTGATATAACAACTAGAGAAAATCTTAATATACTTCTTTCAAGGAAAGAAAGAGAGCAGAGCAACTGATTAAGAACTCAGAATCAAAGTCATATAGAATGTTAGGTTACTAATTAGTCTTAATACAGAAAAATAATACCAAGTCCAATAGAAGTAGTGAAGCATTGTCATTAAAAGTCCAGAATCTATAATGAATACCGTGTGGGTTCAAATATTGCCTTTGCCACTAATTAGCTGAATAAGTAAGAGCGTATCACTTAACATTTCTATGCCTCAGTGTCCTCATCTCTAAATGGCAAATAATTGTATCTCATAAGGTTGCTGGAGATTAAACTAAGTAATTTAATGTATATGTATTGTTGGACAAGGTATACAGCATACAGTAAATGATGTATAGCTGTGGTTGTCTCTGTGACATATGTAATTCATATATGTGTGTATATACATATATATACACAAATATATATGCTAAACTATGTTCAGGTCTAGTAAGTTGCTTTAAAGACAACTTACTTATTCAGAACTAAAGAGTATTAAAAATTCTAATTCATTAGTCTCATAAACTTTCATTTGCTATAAACTAATGAAAATGTCTTTTAAAATGCATACTTTCTCTTGACTTGTTATCTTTTCTAATTAGGCTAACTCCTGAGGTTTTTAACACTTGTATTAGTTACAACAGTCATTTTGTTATTGTAAACATTTATTTTGTTTCTATGACTTTTTAGCAAACTACTCAATATACATAGTCATGATGTCAAAATCATACCATATTCCCAAATATTTGGAGGAGAAAAGAAATGCATGTATCAATATATTCAGTGTAAAAGGGATGAGGAAAGTAAAAAGATAATGAAGAGAAATCTGTAAGATAAAGATACACTAACTGTCTAATGATTGAGCAGTCTAATTCTACATATACGGATTTATCCTGAAGATACACATCCACAAACACGAAACAACATATGCCTAAGTATTCTTTGAGACATTATTTGTTATGAAAAGTTATTGGGGAAAAAATGTCCCACCACAGAAGAGTAGGTTAATAAAATATAATACATCAATCAATGGAATATAAAAATTAAAAAAAAAAGGAAGCAAAACCATTTGAAATACAACAAATATTTAAACACAATGTGTAATCCTTACTGGATGTTGGATTGAGAATAAAATCAAACAGCTATAAAATTATTAGAATAATCACTGAGATTGGAATATGTATAATATATCAGAAAACAGTATTGCATAAATTCTAAATTTCTGAGGTAGAGAATACAAAATGGTTCAGAATATATATATATATATATTTACGTGAAGAAAGAGAAAGCGAAAGCTAAGATGCTAAAAGTTGGCATATTTATATAATAGGTACAAAGAAGTTTCTTTTACTTCTCTTTATACTTCTCTGTGAGAAACCAAGACAGCATATTAAAAAGCAGAGACATCACTTTGTTAACAAAGGTCCGAACAGTCAAAGCTATGGTTTTTTGAGGAGTCGTGTGCGCGTTTGAGAGCTGGACCATGAAGAAGGCTGAGTGCCAAAGTACTGATGCTTTCAAACTGTAGTGCTGGAAAAGACCCTTGAGAGGCCCAAGGACTGCAAGGAGATTAAGCCAGTCAATCCTAAACACTGAAGGCAAAAGGAGAAGGGTGCAGCAGAGGATGAGATGGTTACATAGCATCACTGACTCAATGGATATGAATTTGAGAAAACTCTGGGAGATAGTGAAGGACGGGGGAGCCTGGGATGCAACAGGCCATGAGGTCGCAAAGAGCTGAATATGACTTAGTGACTGAACAACAACAAATATTTTTCTGTGAGTTAGAAAATTTTCAAACTTAAAGGAAGCACAAAGATACTATGACTAAATCAGTCATTAAATTTAAAAATAATAATAATTTAAAATTAACTTATTCAAAATTTGATGATATCAATTTATTACAATAAGTCAACCTCATGAAGCATTTTAATATCTTAAAATGCATCAATAGCCATACCTAATAGATTTTAAATCCTTTAAACCACTCTTAGGTAAATTATAAATTTAACAACAGAAAATATCTGTGGGGCTTTTTTATAATTTACTTTTACTCATGTAGAAGCATGATTGAATGATCAACCATGTTTGCTTTAGGTAGTGAGATTAAAAAAAGGGAAAGTCAATAGCAAATTTTACTATGATCATTTAAATAACTTAAAATGTCATTAAAACATCAATGATAGTAATTGCAATGTAATTCAGCCTAATTATAATCAAATTTCATATGTTAAAAACTGTAGTCTGAAAAAAAGGGCTATATCACCTCACTATGGAGGTTAAATCTGATTTATAATTCTTCCTTAATCAGAATTTAAATAAATTGAAATGTTTCTATTACATATCAATATGACTTGAATCTTTAAAATAAAAAGAATGGACAAATAATAGAACTATTCAGCAGGTTATGTTATAATTCCACTATTGAATATTTAATCATAGGCAACTGGCTAACATTCTGGTAATATCTGATATCAGCATACTGACAAAGAAAAGAACTTTACTCTTGGATCAGTTATTTCCACTTAAAAGTTAGCCAATCTAAAATGAGAGTTTAGTAAGCCAAAGCAGACACATAAAAGAAACAGTAGCCATGCTCACTGCTTGAAAGTGTTTAATAAACTACCTGAATAAGTCAAGACATTGTAATCAAGGAAGTTGAGAAAGATTAAAAAATCAATTCTTAAACATTTAATACATGTATACTAGAGAATAAAAAGATGAAAATAACAGTCCCTAAAACAAAGTCAAAATCATTACATTCTCAGAGTTTCTAGAAGAGATTAAACCTTCAATCATAACTGGATTCAATCATTACTGCTTTTTTAAAGGCCAAATAAACTGCCCCAATTTTTTGTTCTTGTAAGTACAGTACATCATTAAACACATATGTTTAATTTCCAATCTAGCTCTGAGGGAGAAGCAGGGTTCAGAATTACCCTTGTGCTATAATTAACTTATAAGAAAATCAAAAGGGAAAAACTGTAGAATTTTCAAACACTGGCCAACAGGAAGAGCTGCACTGTAATCTTTGATAGGAAAGACACAAGGTAAGCCCTGACATCACACAGTCTCTGCCAGTAAGCAATTTACAGACTATGGTGCAGGGAAGAAGACAAACACAACCTGGCATTCTCACTGAAATGAGCAGACAGAGGTTCAAGGAGAGTCAAGAAACTAGAAATTTTGCAAAGATTTTCAAAGAGGAATGAGCTGAAATCCATGTAGAGTAATTACTGAGGCTCTGGCTGGGGACCAATCTGTGCGTGTTTAAAGACTATCTGAGATCACAAAGAATCTCATATAAATGCTTTAGGATTAAAAAGTGACTTTATCAAGGTCTCAGGCGTCAGTTCAGTTCAGTTACCCAGTCATGTATGACTCCTTGTGCTGTGGCACACCAGGCTTCCCTGTCCATCAGCAACTCCCAGAGCTTACTCAAACTCATGCCCATTGAATTAATGATGCAATCCAACCATCTCATCCTCTGTCGTCCCCTTTCCCTCCCACTTCAATCTTTCCCAGCATCAGGGTCTTTTCAAATGAGTCAGTTCTTCGCATCATGTGGCCAAAGTATTGGAGTTTCAGCTTCAGCATCAGTCCTTCCAGTGAATATTTAGGACTGATTTCCTTTAGGATTGATTGGTTTGATCTCCTTGATGTCCAAGGGACTCTCAAGAGTCTTCTCCAAAAACACAGTTCAAAAGCATCAATTTTCAGCACTCAGCTTTCTTTATAGTCCAACTCTCACATCCATACATGACTACTGGAAAAACCATAGCTTTGACTATGGACCTTTGTTGGCAAAGTAACGTCTCTGCTTTTTAATATGCTGTCTAGATTGGTCATAGCTTTTCTTCCAAGGAGCAAGTGTCTCTTAATTTCATGGCTGCAATCACCATCTGCAGTGATTTGGGAAACAAAGAAAATAAAGTCTCTCACTGTTTCCAGTTTCCCCATCTATTTGCTATGAAGTGATGGGATTTGATGACATGATCTTCATTTTTTCAATGTGGAGTTTTAAGCCAACTTTTTCACTCTCCTCTTTTACTTTCATCAAGAGGCTCTTCAGTTCTTTTTTGCTTTCTGTCATAAGGGTGGTGTTGTGTGCATATCTGAGGTTACTGATATTTCTCCTGGCAATCTTCATTCCAACTTGTGTTTCATCCAGCCCAGCATTCTCATTAAGTAATCTGCATATAAGTTAAATAAGCAGGGTGACAATATACAGCCTTGACGTACTCCTTTCCCAATTTGGAACCACTCTGTTGTTCCATGTCCAGTTCTAACTGTTGCTTCTTGGCCTGCATACAGATTTCTCAAGAGGCAGGTAAGGTGGTCTGGTATTCCCATCTCTTTAAGAATTTTCCGCAGTTTATTGTGATCCACACAGTCAAAGGCTTTGGTGTAGTCAATAAAGCAGAAGTAGATGTCTTTCTGGAACTCTTACTTTTTCAATGATCCAGCGGATATTGGCAATTTGATATCTGATTCCTCCTGTTTCTAAACCAGCTAGAATATCTGGAAGTTCACGGTTCACATACTGTTGAAGCCTGGCTTGGAGAAGCCTGAATCAGGAGTCATTATTTTAAAAAAAAAATCTAGTGATTCTATATACTACCAAGGAACAGCTGAAATTTAAAATTAAGAAAACAATGTCATCTACAATAATATAAAAAAATGAAACATAATGGGATAAATTTAAGAAAACGTGCAAAATCTGTACAGAGAACACTATATATGTTTGCTAAAGGGGAAAAATATCTGCATAAATAGAGAGCTATATACTATGTGTATGGATTAGGAAAAAATATGTATACACACACACACACATACATTTTTGGCCATGCTGTGTGGTTTGTGGGGTCTTAGTTCCCTAACCAATAGACTCAATCTGGTCACTCAGCAGTGAGTGAAAGCATCAAGTCTTACTTACCACTGGACTGCCATGGAATTTCCCCAAACTCAATACTTGTTAAAAAAAAAAATTCTCCATTAATAGATTCAGAGAGCCATTGCAAATCCTAATCAAAATCTCAATATGAGGACTTCCCTGGTGGTCCAATGGTTAAGACTCTCCCTGCCAATGCAAGGGACAGGGGTTCAATCTCTGGTCCTGAAAGATTTCACATGTTGCAGGGCAACTAAACCCATGTGCAGCAACTAACGAGCCTGCATGCCACAAGTACTGAAGCCTGCTTGCCCTAGAGCCATCCACCCAACAAGAGAAGACATGGCGATGAGAAGCCCACACACGGCAACTAAAGAGCGCCCCACTCCCTGCAATTAGAGAAGGCGTGTGGGCAGCCCTGAAGACCCAGCACAGCCAAGAACAAATAAATAAAAACAAACAAACAAAAAGCTCAATAGAATTTTTAAGGATATATCAAAAAGCTGGTTCTATCAATAGGAAAAGGAGAAGTAACTAGAATAGTCAAAGGTTAAGAGGTAGGCAGTGTGACAGAAATGAACAGTGATTTAAATTCCAATGTCTTCACATATAAAATGTGGATAATATAATCTGTGATCTTATAAGGATGCTTTAAGAATTAGAAATAGACTAACAAAACATGCACTTTAGTTCTGGAAATGATATGAAATAGCTCTTACTATAACTACACCTAACAGGAGAACCAGAAAGTCATCACTGTTAACTTTAAATAAACACATGAATTCAGTTCAGTTCAGTTGCTCAGTCGTGTCTGACTCTTTGCGACCCCGTGAATCACAGCACGCCAGGCCTCCCTGTCCATCACCAACTCCCCGACTTCACTCAGACTCACATCCATCGAGTCAGTGATACCATCCAGCCATCTCATCCTCTGTCATCCCCTTCTCCTCCTGCCCCCAATCCCTCCCAGCATCAGAGTCTTTTCCAATGAGTCAACTCTTCACATGAGGTGGCCAAAGTACTGGAGTTTATCAATTTTGAAAGCAATAGTAAAGATACCATGTTACCAGGAAACACCCAGGAGGGAGATTAATTGCAGCTGAGAGGATCAGAAGAGCCTTCCAGAGATGGGTGACATTATAACTAGTCTGAAGGATAGGTATAATTTTCAAAAATAGCTATAAACTGGAAAGAAAGTAGAAGCATAGAGCACATGCCTCCTTTACTGTGTTAGGAAAAAGAAGTTTCATTTATTAAACAACATAGTATTTATTTCGTAACAATTTAGCCCCTGCTGGGCACTACACAATTCTCAAATCTTGCCATCACACTGGTCACCACCACACTCATTTCCTGTCTCACAATGATTTTTGAGCAGTGCTTTTTTTTTCCAATCACAGAAACTCAATTTCACATAGTTTATGATACCACCAAAATAAAGATTGCAATCTAATTTTAAAATGGAAATATCTGAAGCGAGTGGTTTGTACTATGTCTAACAGATATCACTGTGTTCCTAAGAAATTTAAAAAATACTGTGGAACCAAACTGTCCACACAGATGAGACCTTGGCACACAGTTTGAGGAATAAGAATGGTGTTAATAAAAATAATGAGAAAGAGAAATAAAGGAAAATAAACATTTGTCAATTAGGAATATAATTACAGAACATTATGTGTGAGAATGGTGTTATCTGCATATATGAGGTTATGTCATCTGCATATCAGATACGGAGATGACACCACCCTTATGGAAGAAAGGGAGAAGGAACTAAAGAGCTTCTGGACGAAGGTGAAAGAGGAAAGCAAAAAAGCTGGCTTAAAACTCAACATTCAGATCATGGCCTCTGGTCCCATCACTTCATGGCAAATAGATGGGGAAACAATGCAAGCAGTGACAGCCTTTATTTTCTTGGGCTCCAAAATCACTGCAGATGGTGACTGCAATCATGAAATTAAAAGATACTTGGCTCCTTGGAAGAAAAGCTATGATAAACCTTGACAGCGTATTAAAAAGTAGAGACATTATTTTGCCAACAAAGGTCCATCTACTCAAAGCTATGGTTTTTCCAGTAGTCAATTACGGATGTGAGAGTTGGACCATAAAGAAGAATTGATGATTTTGAACTGTGGTGTTGGAGAAGACTCTTGAGAGTCCCTTCGACAGCAAGAAGATCAAACCAGTCCATCTTAAAGGAAATCAGTGCTGAATATCATTGGAAAAACCGATGCTGAAGCTGAAGCTACAATACTTTTTGGCTACCTGATGTGAAGAGCCGACTCATTGGAAAAAGACCTTGATGCTGGAAAAGACTGAAGGCAGGAGGAGAAGGAGACAACAGAGAACGAGATGGTTGGATGGAATCTCTGATTCAATGGACATGAGTCTGAGTAAGCTCTGGGAGATGGTGAAGGACAGGGAAGCCTGGTGTGCGGCAGTTCATGGGGTTAGTCACAAAGAGTTGGACATGAGAGTGCAACTGAACAACAACAAATATGTAAGGAAAGAGACTGATGAGAGCAAATATCTAGGTGAGATCATTAAATGCCACTTTAAGAAGTTTAGGCAACATTCTATAGGTAGAAGGGTGCACAGGAGGGATTTTTAGCAAAAACAAGAGGATAAGAGATGATCTCTCATAAGGTAAGAAACCAGGAGGAGGAAATTTACAACTGGATTTAAATAGGAGCTGAATAAATGACATATTAAGCTTCACATCAAGAGACTTAAACAACACATGGGAAGATTTCTATTAACTTCACCTTTCAGATGAATTTTCTCTTTGTCACCTAAATGTAACATTTAGGTGGGACAATATAAATGACAGTGATGCTCAAGAACCAGTCACTTCTAAAATAATGCTACTTTAATTCAATCCATGAAGAATGATGAAGAACACTACCTAGATACTAAAATACTTTCAAGATAAGCCTAAGATAAAAAATTTTGTAAGAGAAAACCCAATGAGGTATTTCAAGAAAACCATAAAGCACAACTATTAGAAATTAAATGTCAAAACTGGGAAATAACAGTAACAAAGCAGATTGCAAAGGGTGATGAGGAAACCAAAATTGAGGTTCAGTTCAGTTCAATCACTCAGTCATGTCCGACTCTTTGCAACCCCATGAATCACAGCACGCCAGGCCTCCCTGTCCATCACCAACTCCCACAGTTCACTCAGATTCACGTCCATCGACTCCGTGATGCCATCCAGCCATCTCATCCTCGGTCGTCGCCTTCTCCTCCTGCCTCCAATCTCTCACAGCATCAGAGTCTTTTCCAATGAGTCAACTCTTTGCATGAGGTGGCCAAAGTACTGGAGTTTCAGCTTCAGCATCATTCCCTCCAAAGAAATCCCAGGGTTGATCTCCTTCAGAATGGACTGGTTGGATCTCCTTGCAGTCCAAGGGACTCTCAAGAGTCTTCTCCAACACCACAGTTCAAAAGCATCAATTCTTCAGTGCTCAGCTTTCTTCACAGTCCAACTCTCACATCCATACATGACCACAGGAAAAACCACAGCTTTGACTAGACAGACCTTTGTTGGCAAGGTAATGTCTGCTTTTCAATATGCTATCTAGGTTGGTCATAACTTTTGGTTAGGAAAACTGCATATATCACAAAGCTTAAAGGATTGATTCTCTGAGATGACTGCTATGCTACCAAGTGAGTCAGGGTGAAACAAAATTTTCATAAATATTATCAAGAATCCATTCTTCTTCAATGACTAGTAACACTACTCTCCTGTCCTGCCAAAGCTGCTTCATTTTTACCTACTGGAAGGCGATGGCACCCCACTCCAGTACTCTTGCCTGGAAAATCCCATGGATGGAGGAGCCTGGTGGGCTGCAGTCCATGGGGTCGCAAAGAGTTGGACACGACTGAGCGACTTCACTTTCACTTTTCATTTTCATGCATTGGAGAAGGAAATGGCAACCCACTCCAGTGTTCTTGCCTGGAGAATCCCAGGGACTGGGGAGCCTGTGGGCTGCCGTCTATGGGGTCGCACAGAGTCGGACACGACTGAAGCGACTTAGCAGAAGCATACAACCCATTAGTAAAAACTGATTCCCAATAATCCTACTATTATCCCCCAAATAGATTTTTAGTTATTTCTGTTGTTAAATACGTGTTAACATCTATTTCTCTGAAGAGATTTTGGGAAACTTTGGCCTACTAGAAAAATCAAACAAGCAAACTTCAGGTTCAGACATATGTAAGTTCATTTAGTCACGTGATGATAAATTATATACTTTATGAAAAATTATATTTCTTGCAGAATTATTATGAGAATTTAATAAGGTAATGAAAGTAAAGTGCCTAAAGCAGTACCTATTCAAGGGTACCAGTGAGGACGGTAACAGTACACTGAGATATAATAAAAATAAATTTTAGTGTAACTTCATTTAGCTCATCTGACAAGTATTTCTGATCATCAAACACCTGCTGAACATTACTGTAGTAAATGATAGATAAAGAAACAATTCTCTCTTTAGTAGACTTGTTTTCTTCTTCAGATCCCTGAGTATTAACCAGCCTGCAATCAACTCTTCTGATCCTATCCATTTTTATATATATAAAGTGTGACAGCAAGTGAGCAAGAGAGAATGAGAACATTACTGCAGCACATAGGAGTAGCATGTATGTTAGACTTTGGGGAGTGACCAAACAAGATATCCTAAGGGTAATATAAGAACCTGTGTCCAAACTGAAATTTGTAGGAAATAAGGGACATGTGAATCTTGGTGGGGTAGTTAATTTTCAGCAGAAGAAGAATGACAAACAGGCTCAGAAGCAAACAAAAGACTACTGAAATTAAAGGACTAAAAATAAATTCAGTATCCCTAAAAGGAGTTTTGTGTAAATGCAGCAAATGAAGATAAACCAGCAAAGGTCTTAGAATCAAAATGCCTATAATCTACTCTTTAAAACTGTATTCTAAAGATACACTATTTTCTGAAGCACACAATAAATGTAAACTGGATAAGTCCACTTGGAGATATCATTAATAATAAACCATTAGTCTGGGTTAAAGGTTTAACAGAAGATGGAGTATAACGGTACAGAATAAAATTTTAACTATTTTTTAAACCACTACTATTGTAATTATTATATGGGTATCAATAACACTATTATTTCTAAGGTAAACTGTTAAATACTGAGATTACTAGAAAGGAGTTTGAATTTTATTTTCTAATGAAATTTGTAGCCTATCTGAGGTCCATGGGCTCCAATCTGGTCAAGGTATATATGAGAGAAAGCAGGGAATCCATGAACTCTCGGAAATATAAGGAAATTCTGATACATTTTTCAGAAGATAGGATTCACAAATTTCAGTAGATTCTTAAAAGGGATTAGACCACCCACACCAGAGAGGAAGGAGGGGGAAGAGGAATGGTGTAGGGAGAACACAGCTATAGCTAGGGTAGATGCCTTTTTCTTTTCAAACATAAGGGTAAGAAGGCTATAGAACTGCAACAAATTAACCAAGAAAACCACTGATTCAAAACTATTCATCTAAATTTTGAAAAACATTTTAAAACAACTTATATTATTTGAAAATTGTTACTCAATTTCTTCATTTATCAAAAATAAGTAGCCTAGATTTATTTCCAAAAGCTCCAAAATCAGATGATAAAAAGATACCACAGCACCTGAATACAGTGCTGTAACAGGATTCAGGGTTGTTTTTTTTTAATTTATTATTATTATTTTACTTTACAATACTGTATTGGTTTTGCCATACATCAACATGAATCCGCCATGGGTGTACACGTGTTCCCAATCCCGAACCCTCCTCCCTCCTCCCCCTCAACACCATCCCTCCGGGTCATCCTAGTGCACCAGCCCCAAGCATCCTGTACCCTGCGTCGAACCTAGACTGGCAATTCGTTTCTTATATGATGTTATACAAGTTTCAATGCCATTCTCCCAAATCATCCCACCCTCGCCCTCTCCCACAGAGTCCAAAAGACTGTTTGATATATCTGTGTCTCTTTTGCTGTCTCGCAGACAGGGTTATTGTTACCATCCTTCTAAATTCCATATATATGTGTTAGTATAGTGTATTGGTGTTTTTCTTTCTGGCTTACTTCACTCTGTATAATCGGCTCTAGTTTCATCTACCTCATTAGAACTGATTCAAATGTATTCTTTTTAATGGCTGAGTAATACTCCATTGTGTATATGTACCACAGCTTTCTTATCCATTCATCTGCTAATGGACATCTAGGTTGCTTCCATGTCCTGGCTATTATAAACAGTGCTGCGATGAACAGTGGGGTATACGTGTCTCTTTCAATTCTGGTTTCCTCGGTGTTCAATCTGCTTTTCAACAGAGGTCTTTGGGAAATAAGATTTCTACCAAACAGATAATTTATACTCTATTTCTATATTCTCCCAAGATTTTAAAAATTAGGCCTACCTTTATTTTCTTGCTATGCACAATTAAGTCTTACTTTTAGGTCAAAATAGGGATGTCTTACAAGGAGAAATTTGATTTGTTTAAAAAAAAAAATCTTACAGAAAAAGTCTTCAGAAACAGAATTCGATATAAAATTTCCATGACATTACCTGAACTTGTTATATTCCCTTACAAAGTGAAATGATGTTGTATATATATATATGTAGCCAATACACTGAGGAGGTTTAAGACACACTACGCCAAGTTATGGCATAGTGGCTAAAGGAATTTGAAAAAAAAGGCAGAAGCAGGAAAATGATCCCTCTTACCATCTCTTTCCTCTCCTGAAACAGGTCATAAAACCTTCATGTGTGAAGCACCCTCCCTGTATCTGAAGGAAAAGAGCACCTTTATCTCCAAAGACAAAGGGACATTGAGAAGAATCCCAACAAAAAGACCTTGCTAGGTTTCCTCCAGTTAACACTTGCTCTTACTCTCTGACCTATCGTATTTCTGTAAGATTTCCCTTTCTTCATTAAAGCTAGCTACACAGGTCAAACTGTTTGTTTGGATCTTCATTGCTTTAAGAAGGCTCTCACGTCACATACAATTTATATTAAATAAATCTGTATGTTGTGTCAGTTTGATTTTCAAACCTAGCCAGGGACCCTATGAGAGTCAAGGAAAATTTTTCATCTCCTACAATTGCCAAGAAACTTCAAAGTAACAGCTGCTCTAGTTTAAAGGACATTTTATTTATCTATATTTTCTACCATAATTTAAAAATGATGTCTAAAATCATTTTAATTTTCCCCATATAGTCTAAATACTTTCCTCTGACAACTTAAGAAAAAACTGCAATTAAAAAAAAAAAACTTCAGCTAAAAAGCACTGTAATTAACAAACTATGTTGTTGTTCAGTCGCTCAGTCATGTCCGACTCTTTGCAACCCCATGGACTGCAGCACGCAAGGCTTCCTTTTAGAAACAAAAATATAATTTAGAGTTAAATTAGTGCGCCCTTACTTTATGTTAGACAATATGCTAATACTTTACCTACTTATGTAATCTCAGCTAATCTGAACTACCAAGCACAATATAGATACTTACTATTCCAATTTCACAGATGAGGAAAATAGGCCAGTGGCAAGTTCAAGTCTGGGTTATTTTAGAAGGTATACTCTCAATCACTACTCTAGATATAAGAAAGAAAGTGAACTAAAGAAAATTTTACTGGCAAGAGTGTCATCAGTTCTCAGACATGCAGCAAGCTTTGAAAAGAGTATCCTTGAATAAGTAACTTAATCTCTCTAAGCTATCACTGTTCTCAATCATAAAAGTCAGCAAATCATGATGCTTTTCTAAGATATCCATCACTTCAAACTACAAAATATATATATATATACAGTATATGAAACAAGAAAAAAATCACCACAGAAGCTAATTGTGGCCAATTAAAACTGGGACAGAGAGGTGAGGAGAATAACAAACTTTTGGAGAAAACCACTGAGGGTCTTTAAAGGTAAAAATGTCACTCAGATGAATTCGAGCAGAAATTCTACAAAATCTAAAGAGAAACAATCCAAATAATAACCAAAGAGCAAGAGAAGAATTGAGAAAAATCCTTCTCCTTTACAATTTCTAGCATACATGTTATAAAAAGAAAAATCCCTCAAGGCAGTAAACATCTGCCCATCAACGCTTATCAGAAGCAACATCAAAAACATAAGGCAAAGGTCAAGTCAAAGTTTATTGACAATGATGAACTATGACAGCCTCTATTAAATTACCCCTTCTTTCAAGGTGTATGTGATCAAAGCAGCAAAGATATTTTCACTCAGTCACATAACAAGCTATTTGTTGAGATTGAAACATCTGGTCAATATCTCCTAACACTGCAATTTCATGCACAGTTAGCATTAGGGCACATTTCTTCTCCTCTTCTTACAGGGTCCATAAGGGTGGCACATATGGCTGATCATTTCATTCGAAAAGGATTCAATTCAAGGCATTACACACAATCGTCTGTGCTTTATGGTGTTTTAAGTCTACCTGCCATCGTTTTCCATCATCACTGCTCACTATGGTTCTCTTCGACTATAAAAGCCTGTCAATATGACAGAGCACTTAAAGCTTAACAGCCTTCCTCCACTGGAGTTAGAAAGCATTTAAGGCAAAGGAATCTATAAAGTGGCAGGTCATTTTCTCTTGTCAAAAACTCCCAATATATTAAACTATTTACCATTTAAGCAAAGATATAGTATAGGTTAGAAAAGTAATTTTTAATGTCAAATTAAATGCTTAACTTTCTGTATGACAGATCTATGAAAGGATATTGTTTTGGTATAGTTTTAACTCATAATAAATGACTTTAAAACAATATTATAGGACTATTTTAATATTAATTTTAGTAGGGGATTTCAGAATTTTTTTTTACTACCTGCCGAAGAGCAATTCTATACTAAGAGAATAGGGATGCTACAATTTTATCAGTTCCCTACATTGAAAATTTTCCATTTAAAATTCATGCATTTGTTGTCATGGTAACAAGGGGCCTTTCTTATATACTTACAGTAGTAAACCTGAACTCACACCATAGATTTCTCTGTTTTCCTTTTCTTCCTTTAAGATAATAGCTTCAAGGGGCAACAGGGGTGGGGGTAGGAAACATCTTTAAAGCTACTATTTCACATTTTCTTTCACACATCATTGCAACAGGCAGTATAACTATATGACTACAGCTATCTTCTGAAACATAAGGATTTGCCTAATTTTAATAACCAAATGAATTTCAAGGAAGAAACTTTCTTCTAGTGACAATCATGTATGATCATCTTACAATCAGCAATATGCAATGGCTGATTAAACAAGGAGAGTAGCAAAATAACAAGACAATAAAAATCTAAGTTAGGTGTAAAGTCCAGGGCTGCTAGCTCTGGCATATAAAGTAAATATTTTGGTTGTTCATTTGAGCATTAATCTAGTCAGTCAACCCAACCTGAAGTATTTACTGAATGAGTTTATGGGTCAGACACCAGACTAGCACTGAAACACAAAGTTAAACAAGTTAGAATCAGTTCTTATCTCAGGGAGATATCAAAGAAAAGAAAACAAACAAATACAAAGCAAATAAAACAAAAACACTGAACAGAGAAATAAAATAATTACAAGAAACGCCAAAAAGGAAAAAAAGCAAATGGCTGAGAAGGAGAAAGACATGGGAGAGAGAAACAAGGAAATAATTTACCTTAAATACGCCTGCCTAAGGAACAACAAGTTGAGACATAAAATACGTAAGTAAGCTAAATAGGCAAAAAGTGAGGTAGGAGGTGGGGACCCTTCCAAACAGAAAGAGAAGCAAGTGCAAAACTTCTAAGGCATAGAAGAAGTTGGCATATATTCAAGAAACTGAAAAAAAAATTGTTTATAGTAGCTAAGTTTTGACACATATGTAGGTTCCAGATAATGCACACCTTATTGGCTATGGTAGAGAGAATAAATTTTATACAGAGTGCAACAGAATGTCACTAAAGTGTTTTCAACAACAAAGCAAAATTACTGAATTTAAATGAGAATCAATGTTACTATTACATATTAAGGATTTTTAAGACATAGATAAACAGACAGGTAATAAAGACATCAGTTGTGTGTGCATGCTCAGTAAGTCAGTCGTGTCCGACTCCTTGAGACCCCATGGATTGTGGCCAGCCAGGCTCCTCTCTCCATGGGATTATCCAGGCAAGAATACTGGAGTCAGCTGCCATTTGCTGCATCTCCTGCACTGGCAGGTGGATTCTATGCCACTGAGCCACCTGGGAAACCTATAAGATATTAGTTAGGATGGTATAATTCACATCCTGCATCCAGCCCTTTGGAAAAGCTAATTGCTTCTATCCTCATTTTATTTCCAAATTTTAACTACTTTTTTTTTTCAAGAATTTTTAGTTGATTTCACTGCTACCACTCATCCAAGTTACCATAATCTCTTCCCTGAAATGTTGCAAAACTTTCCTGATGTCTTTGCCTCCTTTCTTGACAGCCCCCTTTTAAAACGTACATCAGCAAATGTCGTTCCTTCGCTTAAAACCCTGTAATGCTCTTTGGATTACTCAGTAAGAAGCAAAACTTCTTCTGTTAGTCTGTGAGGCCATACAGGTTCAAGCCAATCTTCTTTACCTCCTACTCCCTCTCTAACATCATCTTCTGTTACTCTCCATATCCTGCTGCAACCACAATGAACTCCTTGCAGGATTCTGAAACATGCCAAGCATGCTCTCCCCTAGCAACTACTGACACTCAACTAGACTGGACTTTTCCAGTGAGCCAGATTTCCCAGTGATTCCCTCCTCTAAAAATTCTTTACACAAATCTAAACAGTACTATTCCACACATACTCTATTTAATATTATAAAACATTCCTTTTGTTCCAACATTCCCAATACTCTCCCAATTCTCTTTTACTTTTTATTATTTTACTTTTATAAAATTTAATAAACAGATATCTCAGTTAAAATAAAAGTGTGGAGACCAATAGGAGGAACTGGTCCTTTTCTTGCCTGGCAAGAGCTCAGCCAATGAGAAACTGCCATCACTCAGTCAATGAAAAGTCACTTATTCTGATCTCTCAGTTCCCCCAATCGACTCTTCTTTTACTCCCTCCCAATTTATTTTCACTTCCTTAAGAGTCCTCCCTAGTGGCTGAGTGGTAAAGAATCTGCCCGCCAATGAAGGAGACACATGTTCAATCCTTGTATGGGAGGATCCCACAGGTCTCAGAGCAACTAAACATATGTACCACAACAACTCAGGCAGTGTTCTACAGGCTGGGAGCAGGAACTACTGAAGACTGCTGCGCCCTAGAGCCTGAGCTCTGCAATAACAAGAGAAGCCACCTCAGTAAGAAACCTGTGCAGAGCACCTAGGAAAAAACCTGCACACCAATGAAGACTGAGAACAGGCAAAAACATAAATAAATAAGAGTCCTCTCCTCCTTCCTTTGTAGGGACCTGCATAAGGCTTGTCATGGTTGCAGATCCCCAGTTACAATGGTTTGTTGATCCTGAATCAACACATTTTTCCTAAAGAAAAAATTTTAAGGTCAACACCTAACACATTACATTATTTGTATTTCTTCCTCCCACAAAAATAAGTTACATGGAGGTTGTTGCTGCTGCTCAGTTGCTAAGTACAATTGCTCACAACTCCATAAACTGCAGCACACCAGGCTTCCCTGTCTTTCACTCTCTCACAATGGATATGAGTTTGAGTTAGTCTGTCAGTGATGTCATCCAACCATCTCATCCTCTGTCACCCACTTCTCTTATCCCTAATCTTTCCCAGCATCTGGGTCTTTCCAATGAGCCTGCTCTTCACTTCATGCAAAGAGCATGGAGTTGCAAGGAGTTGTAACTCCTTGCAAAGTACATGGAGGTAGAATTTTTATTTGTTCTGCTCATCAGTGCATCCTTAGAAATTGACACATAGTAGATACCCAATTTTCAACGAGAAAATAAGAGATACCAAGGGAAAATTTCATGCAAAGATAAACACAATAAAGGACAGTAATGGTATGGACGTAACAGAGCAGAAGATATTAATAAGAGGTGGCAAGAATACACAGGCTGCTGCTGCTGCTGCTGAGTCGCTTCAGTCGTGTCCGACTCTGTGCGACCCCATAGACGGCAACCCACCAGGCTCCCCCGTCCCTGGGATTCTCCAGGCAAGAACACTGGAGTGGGTTGCCATTTCCTTCTCCAATGCATGAAAGTGAAAAGTGAAAGTGAAGTTGCTCAGTCGTGTCCACCTCTTCGCGACCCCATGGACTGCAGCCTACCAGGCTCCTCTGTCCATGGGATTTTCCAGGCCAAAGTACTGAAGTAGGGTGCCATTGCCTTCTCCGAGAATACACAGGAGAACTGTACAAAAAGGTCTTAATAACCCAGATAAACATGATGGTGTAGTCACTCACCTAGAGTGAGATATCCTGGAATAAAAAGTGAAGTGGGCCTTAGAAAGCATTACTACAAACAAAACCAGTGGAGGCGATGAAATTCCAGCTGAGCTACTTCAAATCCTAAGAGATTATGCTGTTGAAGTGCTGTACTCAATATGCCAGCAAATTTGGAAAACTTAGCACTGGGACACGACTGGAAAAGATCAATTTTCATTTCAATCCCAAAGAAGGAAAATGCCAAAGAATGTTCAAACTACTGTACAATGGTACACATTTTCAAATGCTAGCAAGGTAATGCTCAAAATCCTTCAAACTAGGCTTCAACAATACATGACCTGAAAACTTTCAAAAATACAAGCTGGATTAAGAAAAGGCAGAGGAACCAGAGATTAAATTACCAACATCCACTGGATCATAGCAAAAGCAAGGGAATTCCAGAAAAAACTTTACTTCTGCTTTACTGACTATGCTAAAGCCTTTGACTAGGTGGATTACAACAAACTGTGGAAAATTCTTCAAGACACAAGAATACCAAACCATCTTACCTGCCTCCTGAGAAACCTGTATGCAGGTCAAAAAGCAACAGTTAGAACCGGACATGGAACAACAGACTGGTTCCAAATTAGGAAAGGAGTACGTCAAGGCTATACATTGTCACCCTGCTTATTTAACCTATATGCAGAGTATATCATGCGAAACGCCAGGCTGAATGAAGCACAAGCTGAAATCATGATTACTGGGAGAAATACCAATAACCTCAGATACACAGATGACACCATCCTAATAGCAGCCACGAAATTAGAAGATGCTTGCTCCTTGGAAGAAAAACTATGACAAACCTAGATTGCCTTTAAAATGTATTATTTGACAACTGTAACTGGTACAAACACAGAAAGAAATCAGTGGAGGGATAAAAAAGAGTTCCAATTCAGACTCATGTACCGATGGCAATACAGGCTACAGATGATATTTCACTGAGTTGGGGGGAAAGGGGATTATTCCATATACTGTACTAGGATAAGAATACACCCTTTGGGGGGTAGGGGTGATTCTTTCCCCTTATACTTAAACCAAAAAAATGTAAAAACAAAACAAAACAGAAAGTTAGAAAATCCAGCGACTTCCAAAATAACTTTAAGCAAAGGCAGATTTCCTTATGGCAAGAACACCAAATACTATAAAGGAAAAATCTGATAGCTGTGACTTAATTTAAAGTTAAAATCATTACAAAGAAGCAAAGAAGCATGTGCATGCCAAAAGGGTGGCAAGAGGTCAGTATCCTTAATGTACAAAGCACTCTCAAAAATCAGTAAGAAAATAATATGCAAGGTTGTCATAAGCATGGTGCTTCATACAGTACTGCTCATACATATAAGGACTTCCCTGCTGGCTCAGTGGTAAAGAATCCACCTGCCAACACAGGAGACGCAGGAGATGCAGGTTCAATCCCTGGATCAGGAAGACGCCCTGGAGAAGGAAACGGCAACCCACTCCAGTGTTCTTGCCTGGGAAATCTCATGGACAGAGGAGCCTAGAGGGCTACAGTCCATGGGGCCACAAAGAGTCAGACATGATATAAGCAATAGTACACATATTCCTTTAATGTAAGTAAAGAACACCATAGTCTGTAAAGAATAAGAATCAGCAGCACTCTGAAAAAACAAAAGAACTCTTCACTGGCTTTCGAATCTGCATTAAGGAGGCCACTGTTGATGTTATTAAAATTTGCTGTTCCTAGTTAGTATGCCATATGTCTTTGAAGAAGGTATTCTTGCCATTCTCAACATACTGCTGAGGTACTTATGCAGTTCTAGCCCCTTTTGACCGACTCTAATAAGAGACTTTAGCTTTGAGCTTGTCTATCCAGTAAGTGTTAGTGGTAACAACAATATCATAGTCCCAAGAGCAGATTTGTGAATCAAAAAACAATTTTTCAGGCATATCCATATTTGTGGTAGACCTACATTTTATCCCACCTGTATCTATCTACACTTACAATGAAATATTCAATAGCAATGAACAATAAATGGTATTTTTCGCATAGTAATATCAGATAATTACAGAGTAGCACAAGATAATTAAAATGGACAGAATTGCGGCGGGGGGGGGGGGGGAGATTAACATGCAGAGATTGCAAGGAGACTCTTATTAGTAGCTGAATTATATCTTTATAAAAATGTTATTGGGCACCCACCATGGAATTATACACTTATTAATTCAATAAACCTCTATCAAGCTCTTATTATATCTAAAGTACTCTGTGGGGGAACACAATCTCAAATTAAGACCTCGAAGAGTTCATAGTCCAGTGGAGGAGGCAGCAATGGAAACAGAAACAATGAGCGTTATAAAAGATGTAGACACAAAATATTCTGAGAGCACCAAGAAGTTTGGGGAGTTATGAGAAAGTCAAATAGAAAATGACAAATAAGCTGGTTCTTGAAGGCTGAAGATCTTATCAGTTTGAGAACAAGAGAAATAAAGTAAGTTATACACAAGAGAAACATATAGGCAAAAACACAGAGGGAAACTATGTCCATGGCTTACTCAGGGGATTAGTAAAACATGGGTTCTGTAATAGCATATTTTATAAAGGACCAGCAATCCATAACATGGAAAAGCAGGCTGCAATCACTGAATTACATGACAAAAATGTTTTCTAGTAAGATAATTTTGGCAACAGTATCCAGAAAACTAACCAAAAAATATTGAGAGACAAATCACCATGGGTCTATCATGTCTCTATAGGTCGTATCAGATTTTGTTCTCTCTTTTTAAGGATGTTAATATAACAGTCTTCAAAGATAAAGATAGTGTCTTTATGTCAGGGTAAAGGTTGGGCAACTTTCAGGGAGCATATTTAAAGATTGTGATTTCTAAAATTCAGGATTCTTCCATTGTGATGCAAACTCTGTGAACACAGCTTCCCCTCCACATTGCCTCTGTGATTGAGGAATCAAATAGAACTAATGGGAATAGAAACTTAATGCTGCCTGCACTGTTGTAAGTAAAAAAAAAAAATCCTTTGTCTCTGACCCAGGAGCTTCTTGCCTTCTGTTAACAACTAAGAAGCTGTGGCAAACCAATTTGCTGGCCTGCAAGAGGTATAAAATCCAAGACATTTCACAGTTATTGACAAAAAGAAGATGATGATCAGGAACAGGATACAGGAAGACCAATTAGCTGGCCTTGCAGTACTGCAGAAAAGAGACGAGGATCTCACTCTCAAGAATTCTAAGGAAAGCAGGACACAGATATAAAAAAGGGTTCTTTTGGAGGCAAAATGGATAAGACAAGGGACTGATTTAGAGTTCATGTGTGCTAAGTCACTGAAGTCATGTCTGACTCTTTGTGACCCTATGGACTTGTAGTACTCCAGACTCCACTGTCCATGGGATTCTCCAAGCAAGAATACTAGGGTGGGTTGCCTTGCCCACCCCTCCAGGGAACTTCCTGACTCAGGGATCAAACCCGGATCTCTTATGTCTCCTGCGTTAGCAAGCAGGTTCTTTACTACTAGCACCACCTGGGAAGCCCCAAAGGACTGTTCAGTTATGGCAAATGAAGGACAGTATATGTTGAAACTGACTGTAAAGACTCTAACTGGATGAATAAGGGGGGGGGTGGTTACATTACTAATAGAGAAAAACTATGCAGAGTACATCATGAGAAACGCTGGACTGGAAGAAACACAAGCTGGAATCAAGATTGCCGGGAGAAATATCAATAACCTCAGATATGCAGATGACACCACCCTTATGGCAGAAAGTGAAGAGGAACTAAAAAGCCTCTTGATGAAAGTGAAAGAGGAGAATGAAAAAGTTGGCTTAAAGCTCAACATTCAGAAAACGAAGGTCATGGCATCCGGTCCCATCACTTCATGGGAAATAGATGGGGAAACAGTGGAAACAGTGTCAGACTTTATTTTTCCTCTGGGCTCCAAAATCACTGCAGATGGTGACTGCAGCCATGAAATTAAAAGACGCTTACTCCTTGGAAGGAAAGTTATGACCAACCTAGATAGCATATTGAAAAGCAGAGACATTACTTTGCCAACTAAGGTCCATCTAGTCAAGGCTATGGTTTTTCCAGTGGTCATGTATGGATGTGAGAGTTAGACTGTGAAGAAAGCTGAGTGCCGAAGAATTAATGCTTCTGAACTGTGGTGTTGGAGAAGACTCTTGAGAGTCCCTTGGACTGCAAGAAGATCCAACCAGTCCATCCTAAAGGAGATCCGTCCTGGGTGTTCACTGGAAGGACTGATAATGAGGCTGAAACTCCAATACTTTGGCCACTTCATGTAAAGAGTTAACTCACTGGAAAAGACCCTGAGGCTGGGAGGGATTGCGGGCAGGAGGAGAAGGGGACGACAGAGGATTAGATGGCTGGATGTCATCACTAACTCAATGCACGTGAGTTTGGGTGAACTCCGGGAGTTGGTGATGGACAGGGAGGCCTGGCATGCTGCGATTTATGGGGCAGCAAAGAGTCAGATACGAATGAGCAACTGAACTGAACTGAACTGATATAAGAACATAGCATGAAGTACTATGTGAAAAAACTAGAAAAAGGTGAATTTCAACATATGGAATTAGGAGAACATTCATGTAGAATATGTACTGGTATAATGGAAAAACCAGTTTGTAGTACCACAAAAGGTCACGAATACTGAAAAAGCACTGAAAATTAGCTATTCTTGAAAGAGTCTGCAGACCCCTCGAAGACCCTGAAAACACAACAGGGTATTCACAAAGTCAATTCAAGTTTCAGATTATATGAAGATGTTATTTGCATATTTCACTATGCTGACATTTGCTTTTAAAGTGCAAACTGCAAATGATGGGTAAACTGCTGGTATCTAAGATAAATAAAGGAAGTGGAGCCACACAACAGTAGTCACTGAATTCTTCACAACCTTGTGCTCATATTAAAAAGATACCAATTTATTAAATGAACAGCATGGGTAATATATTCAATAATGTAATACCTCTGTATGGTGACAGATGTTAACTAGTCTTATAGCAGTGATCCTTTCATAATGCACAGAACATCGACTCACTAAGCTAGGCACCAGAAACTAACATAGTATTATGTTAGTTGTTCAAAAACAAACAAAATCAAAGAAAAAAAGATCAGATCTGTGATTATTACAGGTGGGGGAGTGGCGGAAGGAACTGGATGAAGGCAGTCACAGGTACAAACTTGCAGTTATAACACAAATAAGAGTATTAAGGATTTAAGGTACAACATAATTAACACTGCTGTTTTTTATATATAAAAGTTAAGAAAATAAACCCTAAGAGTTCTCATAGCAAGAAAACATTATTTTTTTTTCTTTTTGTATCTGGATGAGACGATGTTCACTGAACATTTTGCAGTAATCATTTCATGATGTTTGCAAATCAAACCACTATGCTGCACACATTAAACTTATGCAGTGCTGTAAGTCAATTATATTTCAATAAAACTGGAAGGAATTGCTTTCTTTTTTAAATGATACCAATTTAAGAATTTTTTGAAGCAGCAAAAATCATCATTTTTATTAAGCACTAGCCTTTAAATACACATCTTTTAAATGCACTGTTTAAGAAACTGGAAAAGTATGAATGAATAAAATGGTTTCCTAAGGAAAAACTCTTGTGATGTTGAGTTTCTACACGAACTAAATTGCTTTCTTTAGAAAAAACTGTTTTTAATTTAAATAATGATGGACAGACAAATGACAGTTACTAAAACTTGAGTATTTGGCAGATATATTGTTAAAAATGAAAAAAAGTAAGCCTGTCACATAAAAAAAAATAACTGTCAGGATTTATTCTTAATAATGAAATTTGAGCTTTCAACTCAAAATTATAACTGTATAAATCACATATTCACCACTGTGAGATTCCCAATACATAAAACACTGTTTTCTTGAAACTGGGAGTGATACTGACAAATGAGAGACATTTTAAAACATTTGAAAAATCTGGATAATTTAATGAATAAAAACTTTGCAAATGAACAATGCACCATAGTAAAAGTCACACATGGGAAGAATTTCTATACAAGGAGTTAAAAAGACTGGTGGATACATATATCTTTTAACGGAATATCTTGTTGATATACAGTCAACACATATACCATTTATATTTAAAGTGAACAATTCAATAGCATTTGGTAGCTATTTAATAGCTTGCAAGGATCACCACATCAATCTCAGAATATTTTCAACACCCTAAAAAGAATCCCACATCACTTAGTCACCATACCCCAAAACCCCCATTTCCACAAATCCTAGGAAACAACCAGTGCATTTTCTGTCAGTATAAATATGCATATTTAGGACATCTCACAGAAATGGAATCATAAAGTATGTGTACTTTTGTGAGTGGCTTTTTACACTTAGCACAATGTTTTTAAGATTCAGCCACCCTGTAGCATGAGTATTTCATTTCTTTTTATTGACAATATTCGATGGTACAGATACTTCACATCTTGTTTATTTATTCCTCAATTGATGGACATGTGGTTTTCTCCCACTTTTTTGCCATTATGAATAACACTGCTATGAATATACATGTGCAACTCTTTATGTAAAGATATATTTTCATCTCTCTTGGGTATATACCTGGAAATGTTGAGTCATACAATAACTCTAGTCTTTTGAGGAACTGAGAGACTCTATGCCAAACCAGCTTCACCATTTTGTAATCCTGCCAGCTGAACACCCTCATCACAATTTTTATATATGGTGTGAGAGAGGGTACGAGTCCATTTTACTGTATTTACCTTACCCAGCATCATTTGTTGAAAAGGCCACTCTTTCTCTGTTTGATTCTCTTGATATTCTTGTGAGAAATCAAATAACTGTAAATGGATAAATTTCTTTCTGAACTCTAAAATCTGTGACAACTACATCGGACAAAGGGACAAACATAACTCAATGGAGAAAGAATAGTTTTTAAGCAAATAGAGCTAGAATTACTAGATAGTTACATAAAAAATTTCCATCCATTCCTCACCTGTAAAAAAAATATTTCAGAACAGATTATAGATCTAAATGTAAAATCCCTTACCAATGGATTCTTAAATACACAGCTTTAATATAAAACTGACACTCTATAAATGCTAGTGGTATTATAATTTTTTACCATTGGAAAATTAGCATTCCATACACAGGTAACAGTATACCATAATGACTGTAATTTTCCCCTATTGCTGTATGTTTACACTGTTTTCAGTCTATTTTATTATAAAAACTCACTTAACATATTTACATATTTCTTATTTAAATATCTAACTACTACTATAGGATACCAAAACTAGGAATTGCTGCATCAAAGATTATGTGCATATAAAATTTTTTAAAATACTGCCAATTGCTCCACAATAAGGTATACCTAGTTTTCACTCCCATACAAAAGGGTATAAAAGTATCCTTTGTTTTTCACTCTCCCCACACTGAATTCTAATCAAATTATTTACAACTAAGTGATATGCAAATCTGCTGACTTCCATTTTAACTTGCATTTTTATTGTTAACTGGATTGAGGCTTACTTACTAGCAATTCATATTTCTTCTTATATGAATTGAATAACCCTTCATATCCTTTGTTTACTTTTTCAGTTGGGCTTTTCTTTTCTTAATGCTGCCAAAATTCTAAGAATTGTTTAAGACTTTAGGAACATTAATTCTTTGTGTGATAAATGTTGCAAATATTTTCATTTCATCTTTGTGTTATGATGTATTTCACCTACCACTTTTTGAATTTAATGTACTTTAAGACTTACAGATTAGAAACAACAGTGAGAAACTAACAGAGAAAGATAAGCCAGTAAAGGGTACAGACAGCCCAAAGTTTACAAGAACAAAGAAAGAGGGTATTTATTTGTCTTGAAAGCCAATGTAAGAAAGTTTTAAAACTGAGGAAGTAATCAACAAATGAAATAACCTTGAGTGGGTCAATTAGAATTCATACTTTCAAATAGTCTCTGGTTTCAGCAATTGTATTATTAGTGATTTCTATAAAAAATAAATAAATAATGTTTCCAAAGAGAGATAAAGGTTGAAATCTTAAAAGTGGGAGGTAAAGCAGTGGTGATAATGAATATAAACTCTTCTACCTAGACTAGGGGTAGTGAAGGGAAGGTGGAAAGGTAACAATTTGCTGTTTCAGAGAATGAGAAAGAAAATGGAATAGAACCTAAAAAATAAAATTATATAAACAGGTTTGAAGACAATGAGAAGAGAATGTGAAAAAGTTAAAACCTGATGATTTCTGTTATATATGTTGAGAAGGATATGAAGTAACATGCTGAGAATAGTTCAGTTCAGTTCAGTCGCTCATTGGCATCTGACTCTCTGCAACCCCATGAATC
This sequence comes from Oryx dammah, assembly GCF_014754425.2. Classification (NCBI taxonomy): domain Eukaryota; kingdom Metazoa; phylum Chordata; class Mammalia; order Artiodactyla; family Bovidae; genus Oryx; species Oryx dammah. Next base: position 29,567,293 of record NW_024070190.1, read on the forward strand.
ACAGCATGCCAGGCCTCCCTGTCCATCACCAACTCCCAGAGTTCACTCAGATTCACATCCATCGACTCCGTGATGCCATCCAGTCATCTCATCCTCGGTCGTCCCCTTCTCCTCCTGCCCCCAATCCCTCCCAGCATCAGAGTCTTTTCCAATGAGTCAACTCTTCGCATGAGGTGGCCAAAGTACTGGAGTTTCAGCTTTAGCATCATTCCTCCCAAAGAAATCCCAGGGCTGATCTCCTTCAGAATGGATTGGTTGGATCTCCTTGCAGTCCAAGGGACTCTCAAGAGTCTTCTCCAACACCACAGTTCAAAAGCATCAATTCTTCAGCGCTCAGCCTTCTTCACAGTCCAACTCTCACATCCATACATGACTACTAGAAAAACCATAGCCTTGACTAGACGGACCTTCGTCGGCAAAGTAATGTCTCTGCTTTTCAATATGCTATCTAGGTTGGTCATAACTTTCCCTCCAAGGAATAAGCGTCTTTTAATTTCATGGCTGCAAGTCACCATCTATAGTGATTTTGGAGCCCCAAAAAACTAAAGTCTGACACTGTTTCCACTGTTTCCCCATCTATTTCCCATGAAGGGATGGGACCGGATGTCATGATCTTCGTTTTCTGAATGTTGAGCTTTAAGCCAACTTTTTCACTCTCCTCTTTCACTTTTATCAAGAGGCTTTTTAGCTCGTCTTCACTTTCTGCCATAAGGGTGGGGTCATCTGCATATCTGAGGTTATTGAGATTTCTCCCAGCAATCTTGATTCCAGCTTGTGTTTCTTCCAGTCCAGCATTTCTCATGATGTACTCTGCATATAAGTTAAATAACCAGGGTGACAATACACAGCCTTGACATACTCCTTTTCCTATTTGGAACCAGTCTATTGTTCCATGTCCAGTTCTAACTGTTGCTTCCTGACCTGCATACAGATTTCTCAAGAGGCAGGTCAGGTGGTCTGGTATTCCCATCTCAGAATTTTCCACAGTTTATTGTGATCCACACAGTCAAAGGCTTTGGCATAGTCAATCAAGCAGAAATAGATGTTTTTCTGGAACTCTCTTGCTTTTTCCATGATCCAGTGGATGTTGGCAATTTGATCTCTGGTTCCTCTGCCTTTTCTAAAACCAGCTTGAACATCAGGAAGTTCATGGTTCACGTATTGCTGAAGCCTGGCTTGGAGAATTCTGAGCATTACTTTACTAGCATATGAGATGAGTGCAATTGTGCGGTAGTTTGAGCATTCTTTGGCATTGCCTTTCTTTGGGATTGGAATGAAGACTGATCTTTTCCAGTCCTGTGGCCATTGCTGAGTTTTCCAAATTTGCTGCCATATTGTCTGCAGCACTTTCACAGCATCCTCTTTTAGGATTTGAAATATCCAATGCTCTACTGGAATTCCATCACCTCCACTAGCTTTGTTCGTAGTGATGCTTTCTAAGGCCCGCTGACTTCACATTCCAGGATGTCTGGCTCCAGATGAGTGATCACACCATCGTGATTATCCAGATCATGAAGATCTTTTTTGTACAGTTCTTCTGTGTATTCTTACCATCTCTTCTTTATATTTTCTGCTTCTGTTAGGTCCATACCATTTCTGTCCTTTATCGAGCCCATCTTTGCATGAAATGTTCCCCTGGTATCTCTATGTTAAAGGAGATTAAGAGAGATCTAAACAAACATGAGGGATGCTCAAGAGTCTGCCTGCAATGTGGGAGACCTGGGTTTGATCCCTGGGTTGGAAAGATCCCCTGGAGAAGGGAAAGGCTACCCACTCCAGTATTCTGGCCTGGAGAATTCCATGTACGGTAAAGTCCATAGGGTTGCAAAGAGTCGGGACACAACTGAGAGACTTTCACTTTCACTTCAAACAAACACAAAGGGAATGACAGTTGGGAGTAGAAACTCAAAGTATTGTGGATACAGACATGTCTGAGTCCTTTAAAATGCCTAGAAAATGCTTGCATATGGACAGATTCAATGAATACGTATAAATATGACCAGATTTTAGATGACAAAAAAAATATACATGCTTCAAGAAATTTAGTTTTTATATGACTTTGTAATAGAAAAATTTCATATAAATCAGTATACACTAATATGATAATTATACAGTGACATGATTTCCAAAGAAGAACATATAATTCTATTTGATTTAATTTCTATAGAATCAGATTAATACTTTCAGACTAATGGGTTGGCAAACTGATTAAGTGTCACCTATTAAAATTTATATTTGTAGTATAGGATCAAATTTGTAAAATCACTAAAAATGGAATTTTTAGTTTATCAAGACATATATTTTAATACATAACCACAGAATTAAAAATCTTATGATGTAAAGTATAACAAATTTTTAATCATGATTATATCTAAACCATATTACCAAGGACAATTGTCAATGAATCATTTGCATAATAAAATCAAAAGTAAAAAGTACTAAAATTGCTAATTAATGTTAAAGATTATATTTTAAAAGAGTTAGAATAAAGACTTTAAATGCATTCAGCTCCTAAACATACATTGAAAATGATATTTTTATTTAATAAACTAACACCAAGAAGAAATTAGGTGAGGATCACATAGGAACTCTCCCATATTACTCTGAAATTTTTCTATAAATCTAAAATTATTCCAAATGAGAAGTCTACTCTCCTACTACTGTTGGTGGGAATGTAAACTGGTGCAGTGACTATGGAGAACAAACTAGATGGTTCTTTAAAAAAATTAAAATAGAGCTACCATGTGATCTAGCAATCCTACTCCTGGGCATACATCTGAAGTAAACCATGGTTCAAAATGATACACAGATCCCAATGCTGGTTGCACTGCCATTTACAATATCCAAGACACGAGAGCAACCTAAAGTCTATCAACAGATGAAAGGCTAAAGAAGATATGATACTTACATACAATATAATATACTCAATCATTAAAAAGAATGAAATTATGCCATTTGCAGTAAAATGGATGGACCTGGAGATTACCATACTAAGTGAAGTAAATCAGACATCAGAACACAAATATCATAAGATACTCAATATGAACAATCTTAAAAAATGATACAAACTTATTTACAAAAGAGAAACAGAATCACAGACTTAAGAGAATCAATGTATGCTTATGGTGGGGGAAAGATGGGGATAGGGATAGATTAGATTGGGAATTTGGGACTGACATATACACACTACTACATTTCAAATAGATAACCAATAAGGATCAGTCCTGAATATTCATTGGAAGGACTGATGTTGAAGCTGAAACTCTAATACTTTGGCCACCTGATGCAACAAGCTAAGTCCTTTGAAAAGACCCTGATGCTGGGAAAGATTGAAGGTGGGAGAAGGGGACGACAGAGGATGAGATAGTTAGATGGCATCACCGACTCAATGGACATGGGTTTGAGTAAACTCCAAGAGTTGGTGATGGACAGGGAGGCCTGGCATGCCGCAGTCCATGGGGTCACAAAGAGTCGGACACAACTGAGTGACTGAACTGAACTGAAGGAACTACTATGTAGCAAAGGGAACTCTGCTCAAATATTCTGTAATAAACTAAATGAGAAAAGAACTTGAAAAAAATAGATACATGTACATGTATAACTGAATCACTTTGCTTTACACCTGAAACTAACACTGTAAATCAATTAAGTCCAATAAAAAATAATTTCTATAAAAGTTTATTTTAAAAAACTAAATATAAAATTACCTTATTTTTTAACTTTTTACCTTGAAATAATTTTATACTTAAAGAAAACTTACAGAAATAACGCAAAGAATTCTCATATACCCTTCATGTTATATTAATATACTATAATAAAATACTTTATAACAATAATAAAATTATCACAATCATGATATTGCTTTCTTGTTTTGAAGTCATTATTCTGCGAATCAAAAAAAATCTTCTCTGTGTCATAAACTATTTTTTGGCAAAACTTTGACATGGTTTGTTGATTTTCAACTCAAGTGATAAATAAAAGGATACATTTTGATTTGAAAGCAGGGTAAAAAATAAGAGTAGTGTTTTCATTTAGCAATTGCAGTTGACCCTTGAACAACACAGGTTGGAACTGCATAAATGCACTTATATACAGATTTTTTTCAATAATAAATACTATAGTACTACACTATAGTTTTTAATATAGGATGATTAAAGTCATCCAAATTTAACTCAGATGACCATTATATCTACTACAGTGGGCAAGAATCCCTTAGAAGAAATGGAGTAGCCCTCATAGTCAACCAAAGTGTCCAAAATGCAGTACTTGGGTGCAGTTTCAAAAAAAACAGAATGATCTCTGATCATTTCCAAGGCAAATCACTCCACATCACAGTAATCCAAGTCTATGCCCCAACCACTAATGCCAAAGAAGCAGAAGTTGAATGGTTCTATGAAGACCTACAAGACCTTCTAGCACTAACACTCAAAACATATGTCCTTTTCATCATAAGGGACTGGAATCCCAAAGTAGGAAGTGAAGAGCCTGGAATAACAGGAAAATTTAGCCTTGGAATACAAAATGAAGCAGGGCAAAGGATAACACAGTTTTGCCAAGAGACCACACTGGTCATAGCAAACATCCTCTTCCAACAACACAAGAGATGACTATACACATGGACATCACCAGATGGTCAATACCAAAATCAGACTGATTATATACTTTGCAGCTGAAGATGGAGAAGCTCTATACAGTCTTCAAAAACAAGACCAGGAGCTGACTGTGCCTCAGATCATGGATTCTTATTGCCAAATTCAGATTTAAATTGAAGAAAGTAGGGAAAACCACTAGACCGTTCAGGTATGACCTAAATCAAATCTCTTACAAATATACAGTGGAAGTGAGAAATAGATTCAAGGGATTAGATTTGATAAAAGTTCCTGAAGAACAATGGATGGAGTTTCATGACATTGTACAGGAGGCAGTGATCAAGACTATCCCCAAGAAAAAGAAATGCAAAAAGGCAAAATGGTTGTCTGAGGAGGCCTTACAAAAATAAGGCCTCCTTATTTCTATAGGAAAAGAAGAGAAGTGAAGCAAAGGAAGAAGGAGATATACCCATTTGAATGCAGAGTTTTTAAGAATAGCAAGGAGAGATAAGAAAGCCTTCCTCAGTGATCAATTACAAGAAAAAGAGGAAAACAAGAGAATGGGAAAGACTAGAGATCTCTTGAAGAAAATTAGAAAATACCAAGGGAACATGTCAAGCAAAGATGGGCTCAATAAAGAACAGAAACTGTATGTACCTAACAGAAGCAGACGATATTAAGAAGAGGTGGCAAGAATACACAGAAGAACTATACCAAAAAAATCTTTAGGACCCAGATAACAACAATGGTTATCTCACGTACAGCCAGACATCCTGGAATGTGAAGTCTAGTGAGCCTTAGACAAACAAAGCTAGTGGAGGTGATGAAATTCCAGCTGAGCTACTTTAAAATCTTAAAAGATGCTGCTGTGAAAGTGCTATACTCAATATGCCAGCAAATTTGGAAAATTCTGCAGTGGCCACAGGACTGGAAAACGTCAGTCTTCATTCCAATCCCAAAGAAAGGCAACACCAAAGAATGTTCTAACTACTGCACAATTGCACTCATCTCACACGCTATCAAAGTAATGCTCAAAAGTCTCCAAGCAAGGCTTCAACAGTATGTAAACTGAGAACTTTCTGATATTCAAACTGGTTTAGAAGAGGCACAGAAACCAGAGATCAAATTGCCAACATCCACTAGATCACAGAAAAAGCAAGAGAGTTCCAGAAAAACATCTACTTATGCTTCATTGACCACGCCAAAGCCTTTGACTGTGTGGATCACAACAAAGTCTAGAAAATTCTTCAAGAGATAAGAATTTTACCAGGTCTCGGAGGGGGGTCTGAGGCCCATCCTTAGCCTTGGAGAGTTTTTTTTCTGATGTCTGAAGCTGATTGGGATATAAAACGGTTGGCTAGGGTAGTAACCCCACCGGAGAATCTGGGGCAATCCGGGCATAGGTGGTGAGAGCCTCTGTCAGCCTGTTAAGAAAGGCTGCTGGGTTTTCATCGGGGCCCTGGATTATTTCATCTAGCTTAAGTAAATTTACCACCTTGAGGGAGGTGGTTTCTATTTCCTCCAATAGGCATTTTTCCATGTATCGAATGTTGGCTCCACCTCTCTGTCCCTCCTGATAGTCTCAGTCTGGGTCTACGTCTGGAATAGCAGCCGCTCTAGGTGGCCGGGCTGGGTCTGCTGGGTTGGCTAGATGTCTCCGGTCTGCTACCACTCTTGCTGCGGCCCAAATGGCCTTTCTTTTCTCTGGGGTATAGTGGACCCCAGGATGACAAACATGTCTTGCCAGGTGAGGGCATAAGACCGAGAGAGCTGGGTAAAGTTTTTGATGTATGGAGGGGTTAGCCAAGTAGGAGCCTAGCCGCTGTTCGATATGGGCAAGATCTTGGAGTGAAAAGGGAACATGGACATCAGTGAGACCCTCTGGGCCGGCCACCTGGCGGAGAGGAAGCAGGGGAGCTGGTGGCAGATTGGGAGCGGTCTGAGACCTTGTGTGTGAGCTGACTGGTGAGCCAGAAAGGGTGGGCATGGAGGAAGGGGTGGATACTGAGGTGGAGCCAAGGGAGCAGTGAGAGGCAAAGTCACAGGAGGGCTGGGCTGTGAGGACGGTGGGGGAGGGGAAGACATGGGAGAACTTGGCAAGGGCAATAGAGGGGGGCTTGGTGTGGGGGAGGTCGGTAGCCGGGCACGAAGGGAGGGGTGGATATAGAGGCGGCTTTGTCACAGGAGGGCTGGGCTGTGAGGGTGGTGGAGGAGGGGAAGACATGGGAGAACTTGGCAAGGGCGATAGAAGAATTTCAGAAGGGGAACAGTGGGTATATAGGGTGGGACGGGAGCGCAACAGCCAGAAAGCCTGTAGGTAGGGTACCTCAGACCATTTTCCCGTCCTCCGGCAGTAATTATCTTAAGTCATGGAGGATGTTAAAATCGAAAGTTCTGGTTGGCAGCCACTGTGAGCCGTTATCTAAAGAATATTGGGGCCATGCCTCAGAACAAAGGAAGGTTAAGCATTTGGAACGAATTTCTCCAGAGATATGTAGAGTTGTGAGGTTGGCGAATAAACATTTTAGTGGTGTAGACCAAAGTTGGTTGGCCCTGGAGGCAGATGTCCTCATGGCAACTATGAAACGAACGTCCTGGACCAATCGTCGGTGAAGCTGGGAGTGGTCTGGTCAGGCGTCCTCGAATGGGCAGTGAGGAGAAGGCCACTCAGCCAAGATGGACGTCTCCAAGTTGACTGGCACCGAGGAATTAGCAGGCCTGGCCTGCGGAGGAGGGGTCCGGATGCGGCCACGATTTGAAAGGACTGAGACACCCTAGGCATAATCACCATGGGAGCAACACCCCCCAGAGTCCAACCAATGGAACTTACCCCATATACTGCCAGACGGCTGAATGGTCCCGGAGGGGTGATGGGGTGACTTGGTCCAGTGCGGGCCAGACCCAAGGGGGCCGCAAATCCCGCTCGTCGCAGGATGGGCCCTCGCCTCGGGCCCCACATTGGGCGCCAAATGTTAGGCAAAGACGACCAGGACACCAAAAGAGTGTTTAACAGGCTTTTTAATAGCAAAGCACTCCCAGGCGGGGTTCCCGGACCTGAAAGAGGCAGGTCGAGGAAGTCCGTGCCCAGACCATGTTGGGGGTGGTTTTTATACGTTCGTTGCGAGGGATGGTCAGGCTAGATGGATAGGGGTTCGGATAAGTCACCAAGCCAAGGCGTCACGGGTTGACAGGTCCTTCTACGTGGCTGGGGTGGGGTGGCTTTAGCTGGTGAAGTGTGCTGTCATTGTTCCCTGGGATCTGGGAGGCTCCTTCCGTTAGGGACTTCCCCGCCAGCGGGAGAGAGAGAAGGGGCGGCCCATCATGGCCCCTGGGGCCTTACAAATACCAGACCATATTACCTGCCTCCTAAGAAATCTGTATGCAGGTCAAGCAGCAACAGTTAGAACCAAACATTTAACAATGGACTGGATCCAAATAGGAAAAGGAGCACATCAAGGCTATATACTGTCATCCTGTTTATTTAACTTATATGCAGACTGTATCATGTGAAATGTCAGATTGGATGACGCACAAGCTGGAATCAAGACTGCAGGGAGAAATGATCAATAACTTCAGATATGCAGAAGACACCGCCCTTATGGCACTAAGTGAAGGTGAACTAAAGACACTCTTAATGAAAGGAAAAGACGAGAGAGAAAACACTGGCTTAAGACTTAACATTCAAAAAACCTAAAATGATGGCATCTGGTCACATCAGGGCAAATAGATGGGAAAACAGTGGAAACAGTGGCTGACTTTATTTGTTGGGCTCCAAAATCACTGCAGATGGTGACTGCAGCCATGAAATTAAAAGACGAATACTCCTTGGAAGGGAAGTTGTGACCAACCTAGACAGCATATTAAAAAGCAGAGACATTACTTTGCCAACAAAGGTCCATCTGGTTGAAGCTATGATTTCTCTGGTAATTGTGTATGAATGTGAGAATTGGACTATAAACAAAGCTGAGCACCGAAGAATTGATGCTTTTGAACTGTGGTATTGGAGAAGACTCTTGAGAATCCCTTGGACTGCAAGGAAATCCAACCAGTCCATCCTGAAGGAAGTCAGTTCTGAATATTCATTGGAAGGACTGACGCTGAAGTAGAAACTCCAATATTTTGGCTACCTGATTCGAAGAACTGCCTGACTGGAAAAGACCCGGATGCTGGGAAAGACTGAAGGCAGGAGGAGAAGGTGACGACACAGGATGAGATGGTCGAATGGCATCACTGACTCAATGCACGTGAGTTTGAGCAAGTTCTGGGAGTTGGTGATGGACAGGGAAGCTTGGTATGCTGCAGTCCATGGGGTTGCAAAGAGTCGGACATGACTGAGCAACTGAACTGCACTGAACTGATAGTCCTACACAATCCACTGTTGGTACACACCCAGGGTAATGGAGAGTGAACTATAAAGTTATAGGTAAGGGTTGGCAAGCCCAACCCCTAAATGTTCAGGGTCAACTATTCATCAACTTTCTAAAATGTATTCCTATGCTAGAACTCAGTATCCTCCAAGTGGATGAACAATGAAGTATTTACATAAATTATATAATACTTTAACACTAATCTTCATTAGAATTTCTAAAAAGGAAAGCTACCATTTCCAAAAATACTAGAGAGAGAGCTAAGTGTGGGTTTGGAGACCTGGAATTTGAAGTAGGACCCATGCATATAATGGTTTTTCATGTGGTCATGTATGGATGTGAGAGCTGGACTGTGAAGAAGGCTGAGCACCAAAGAATTGATGCTTTTGAACTGTGGTGTTGGAGAAGACTCTTGAGAGTCCCTTGGACTGCAAGGAGATCCAACCAGTCCATTCTGAAGGAGATCAGGCCTTGGATTTCTTTGGAGGGAATGATGCTAAAGCTGAAACTCCAGTACTTCGGCCACCTCATGCGAAGAGTTGACTCATTGGAAAAGACTTTGATGCTGGGAGGGATTGGGGGCAGGAGAAGGGGACGATGAGGATGAGATGGCTGGATGGCATCACTGACTCAAAGGACGCGAGTCTGGGTGAACTCTGGGAGTTGGTGATGGACAGGGAGGCCTGGCATGCTGCGATTCATGGGGTCGCAAAGAGTCGGACACGACTGAGCGACTGAACTGATCTGAATATGCATATAATAGTGCTGTGACTTGCATTCAATTATCTCAATACCAAGGAATAGACTGGCAGATACTAAGTTAGACTGACCTAGGGTTGGTGGCTAAGCATGGTGAAATAAAAGAACACAAGAAGTGATACAACGTGTTTACATAAGTTTGAGAGAAAATTAAGTGTACTCAAATGCACTAAGGGCAGTGAAATGCCAGATTTAGGAGCAGTGACACGTAGAGGTACAACAGCTAGGAAAATTCTATATCATCACAGAAAATGAGTCATAGATATCATATATAGAACTGTAGGGATGACAATTTACAGCACTGACATAATAGAGAATTATTTTAAAAGAATCAAGTTAAACAAACTCTGAAAGGGGAAGATGGATGGTTTATACCAGTGAAATCATCCCTTACCTTCTGGTTGGGAAACTGTAGACAGATCTTTATAAGTTACAAGAAAATTCATTTAAATGCCTTTAGACTTCAAAAATACAAAAAGAAAATACTAAAATGTGCATTTTTCCTGCTTTTGTTTGATCAATAGGAAATATACAATTTTAAAAATGATTGCCAAAAGAGGGGAAATGTTAACATTTTCTTGAAAAGGTATGTTAGGACAGCATCACCATTTCACAACATTTCACACTGTTTTTCAAATAATGCCTAGTATTATTACCTTGAACTGAAAGTACTAAGATATTCATAAAAATTTTTATTTCTTCAAAAAAGTAAGGTATGTGATTTGAAAGTACTTTAAACGTAAAAAACTATATTCTAAAACAATGTTACTAAGAAATACTAATTATTCAATAGATGCCTGCTGACTCAATATAGAAGGATCTGAAGCATATGTACAAAATCATGCTGGGACTGAATATTGTCATTATTCTGAGGAGAGCAATGAAAAAACAAAACTAACAGTGTTAAGTGATGTAGAATATTCACTTAAATATGAATGGAATTTTTACTAAAATACAGAGAATAGATAGAAGAACTAAAGATCTTTATAACCCAGATAACCAGGATGTGTGATCACTCACCTACAGCCAGACATTGTGGACCGCAAAGTCAAGTGGGCCTTAGGAAGCATCACTACAAACAAAGCTAGTGGAGGTGATGGAATTCCAGTTGAGCTGGAGTTCAAAACGATTATGCTGTGAAAGTGCTGCACTCAATATGCTAGCAAATTTCAAAAACTCAGCAGTGGCCACAGGACTGGAAAAGGTCAGTTTTCATTCCAATCCCAAAGAAAGGCAATGACAAAGAATGCCCAAACTACCACACAATTGCAGTCATCGCACACGCTAGCAAAGTAATGCTCAAAATTCTCCATCAAGGTTTCAACAGTATGTGTGTGAATCAAGATCTTCCCAATGCTCAAGCTGGATTTAGAAAAGGCAGAGGAACCAGAGATCAAATTGCCAACATCTGATGGATCATAGAAAAAGTAAGAGAGTTCGAGAAAAACATCTACTTCTGCTTTATTGACTATGCCAAAGCCTTTGACTGTGTGGACCACAAGAAACTCTGGAAAATTCTTCAAGAGATGGGAATACCAGACCACCTTACATGCCTCATGAGAAATCTATATACAGGTCAAGAAGCACCAGTTAGACCAGACATGGAACAACTGAAGCTCCAATACTTTGGCCACCTGATATGAAGAGCTGACTCATTGGAAAAGACCCTGATGCTGGGAAAGATTAAAGGCAGGAGGAGAAGGGGACAACAGTGGGTGAGATGGTTGGATGGCATCACTGACTTGATGGACATGAATTTGAGCAAGCACCAGGAGACGGTGATGAGCAAGGTAGCCTGGCATGCTGCAGTCCATGGATTTGCAAAGAGTTGGACACAACTGAGTGAATGAACTGACTGATTGATTATAAATGTCCCATTTATCAGATAAGTTAAGGACTTAGTTAACAAATGATCACGGGACACTTAATAACAAAAAATATAGTATAAAATATAGGCAACTACTACTTAAAGAATTATAATTCTTCATTAAGTTAACTTTTAACAACTAGAATCCCAGGAGTCAACTGATACCAAAAATTACCAATTAACAGACACCCAAAAAAGTCTATTATTCAGAGAAGCAGTTTCTAGGCAAAGTAGAAAAAAATGGAATATTTGTTTCCAAATAATTTATTGCCCATTTCTAAGAAATAATTGGTACATGCTGAAAATTCCCTGAGAGCTAAGAAACACACCTTATTAAAAGATGAAATTAAACAAAAACCACAAACCAAAAAACACAAAACAAACAAAAAGATGTAATTAGTCTCCAGAAATTACATGCACTGACACAGAACAGACTCTCAAATTAAGCTTGTAAAGTAAGCCCTTTAGATAAAGCAGAAAAATGCTGTATGTAAAAACCTTTCATTTGGAAAGTGCATGTGAGTGCAAAGTCACATCAGTCGTGTCTCTCTCCGTGTGACGCTATGGGCCATAGCTCACCAGGCTCCTCTGTCCATGGGATTCTCCAGGCAAGAATACTGGAGTAGGGTGCCATTACCTTCTTCAAGGGATCTTCCTTCCCCAATCTGCATCCCTAAGGTCTCCTGCATTGGCAGGTGGATTTTTTATCACTAACAACACCTATGAAACCCTTGGAAAGTAGTAGATTTCAGGTCTGTTTCATCTTCGAAAAATTTGGAGGTAACACAAAAAACTTTAACAGATATACGTTCTCTCTTGTAAAACCCAATCTCTTTAATACATTTAGCTTTATGGCTAAACCTTCCAGTTCTATCAGAATGTAAGTTAAAATATACAATCTTTGAAAATGGGGATGTTAGAAATCTAATCTGAAACATTCAGAAAGTCAAGGGAAACTGACTATCTTTGGAGTGGTGGTGGTAGATAAAACTTCAGATTATAATTTTTCCTTGCCACACTGAAAAGTAACAATTGCTAACATATACATTTCATTGTGAATTAACTTTTCATCATGATCTGTTGCTTGAAAAGCAAACACTATGATTTAAAATACCAGACAATCAGTAAAGGTACCCTCAACAGTTTAGCATATCTCCATGATAATAAATACAAGCTTACTTTCAAATTACCTCAAAATTACTCTATATGGTCTTCAAAAATATCAATCAAAGATTCTTATATTCACATAAGAATGACTGCAAAAAACACACTTATACATTATATTCACATTTGTACCTGATGGTCAACTGAAACATTAACATGGTATATGTTTATTACATACTCACAAGAAAGCAAACAATATTTTTTAAAAAAGAAAGTAGTAAACAACAGAGAATATCAGCAATTACTTCAGCACTAACCAATGACTGCTAGTTAACAGACAAAGGAAATTATACCCTTTTTGTAACTGCTCATTAAGGTATAAAGAAGTGCTAGGTGGAAATATTCTATATTGAAATTTTCAAAAAGTCAAAGCACAAGCTGGAATCAAGATTCCCGGGAGAAATATCAATAACCTCAGATATGCAGATGACACCACTCTTATGGCAGAAAGTGAAGAGGAACTCAAAAGCCTCTTGATGAAAGTGAAAGAGGAGAGCAAAAAAGTTGGCTTAAAGCTCAACATTCAGAAAACGAAGATCATGGCATCCAGTCCCATCCCTTCATGGGAAATGGATGGGGAAACAGTGGAAACAGTGTCAGACTTTATTTTTTTGGGCTCCAAAATCACTGCAGATGGTGACTGCAGCCATGAAATTAAAAGACACTTACTCCTTGGAAGAAAAGTTATCACCAACCTAGATAGCATATTCAAAAGCAGAGACATTACTTTGCCAACTAAGGTCTGTCTAGTCAAGGCTATGGTTTTTCCAGTGGTCATGTATGGATGTGAGAGTTGGACTGTGAAGAAAGCTGGGCGCCGAAGAATTGATGCTTTTGAACTGTGGTGTTGGAGAAGACTCTTGAGAGTCCTTTGGACTGCAAGGAGATCCAACCAGTCCATTCTGAAGGAGATCAGTCCTGGGTGTTCTTTGGAAGGAATGATGCTAAAGCTGAAACTCCAGTACTTTGGCCACCTCATGCAAAGAGTTGACTCATTGGAAAAGACTCTGATGCTGGGAGGGATTGGGGGCGGGAGGAGAAGAGGACGACAGAGGATGAGATGCTGGATGGCATCACTGACTCGATGGACCTCAGTCTGAGTGAACTCCAGAAGTTGGTGATGGACAGGGAGGCCTGGCGTGCTGCGATTCATGGGGTCACAAAGAGTCGGACACGACTGAGTGACTGAACTGAACTGAACTGGATATTTTAGTATTAAGATGAAAAAACAATTTGCTGCATTTTAAGGATAGAGAGTCCAGAAATGCTGGTAATATTCAAGCAACTATTTAAAATGATAAAGTGATAGTTGCTCAGTCATTTTTTATTCTTTGTGAGGCATAAACTATAGCCTGCCAGGCTCCTCTGTTAATGGAATTCTGCAGGTGAGAATATTGGATTTGGTGCGCCATTTTCTTCTCCAGAGGATCTTTCCCACCCAGGGATAGAACTGGGGTCTCCTGAATTGCTGGCAGATTCTTTATCATTTCACCCACCAGGGAAGTCCCATTTAAAATGAGACCATAATAATTAAGAACTTCTAAGGCCAAAATGTAAACTCTTCTTTGATGATGATTAAATCCAGAAATATCTTGGATCTGATCATTTAAAAGATATTTCTGAGTCAAAAACAAAAGACAATCAGCCTAATAATCACCCCAAAGAAAATATATAAATGGCCAACAACTGCATAAAAAGATGTTCAATACCATTAGTCATTAGAGAAATAACACAGTGATGAAATACCACTGTATGTACAAGACTGGTTATAATTTTAAAGAAAAAAAAAGAAAAGAAAGGGTGAGGGGATAAATTCTGGCAAGGATCTGTACAAACTGGAACCCTTAATACATTTCTGGTGAGAATGTACATTGTTGTTGCCACTGTGGAAAGAGTTTCGTAGTTCCTCAAGAAGCGCAGATTTACCAAACGAGCCATCAATTAAATCCCTGCAGGTATATACTCAAATGAATAAAAAACAGTCATTCAAACTCTGTGGACAAGTCAAATGTTCATGAACTCATGAATAGATACCAGGATACAGCCACATAATGGAATTATTATTCAGTTACAGAAAGGAATCAAGTGCTAATACATAAATCACAAAAATATTATTACATATAAGTAAAGGAAGCCAAATAAAAAAGGTCATATAAAGCAATGATTTCATTTACATGAAACATTCAGAGTGGCAAATCCACTGTAACAGATAACCCATCTGTGTTTGTCAGGGGCTGACAGGAGGGAATGAGGATCGACTGCTTTCATTCTGGGGTTTCCATTTGGAGTGATAAAACACATCCTAGAACTAGACACGGAGTATGGTTGCACAGTATTGTGAATTAAGTAAATTCTACTGAATTGTACACTTTAAATGATTTATTTTATGTTATGTGGATTTTACTTCAGTGAAAAAGGAACACACAAAAAAAGGAAAGACTGTATCCTGTTAACGTTACCTACTGAAGCATTCCAAAGAAGCAACATCACAAAATTTGTCTTTTAGTAGGGTTTTCAGCAGCTCTATAGAACACAAATTGGTGGAGAGACAAATAGCTGTAGTGAGAATAGAGGGAAATCACCCTATAATTGAGTAAAGAACAAACGAGAGTAAGGGAGGAAGGAGTATCAGAGAAAAATAGAGGGGAACAGTGAAACCCAGGGGAGACTTTTCAAGACTGCCAAGCAGATGAAGGAGAGGAAATCACAAACAGTGCCTGTGACACTCCAGCTTAGTGTCAGAATATGTCAGAAAATGAGCTGGAATTCATTTGTTAAGGGGCTATAAGAACCCAAGAGAAAACGGTGGGTAAAGATTGAAGAAGGAAAGAAACACTGCAAGAATTAAAAGAAGATCCAGCTATGGAAAAGGAGGGAGAGGAGCCAGAAAAGGAAGAAAACCTAGGGAACAGGTATCACCGAAGCGAAGCCAGAGAGGACAAAAGCTTCAAACTGGGGGTAGGGTCAACACTGATAAATGAGTCAAATGAGATGAGAACTATAACGTGTTCAGTGGATTGGATGACCAAATCATAATCAGTGGCTCCTACTACCTGAGTTTCAGAGAAGTGGTAAGAACAATGAAGAGATAAAGAAGTATAGACTACATTTTCAAGAATTTCAACTGAAAAGGAAACTAGAGAGAGAAGGCAGATTTTGGAGAGAGATTTTCTTATTTTAAATTGGGATGGGAGAGAAATTAAGCACATTTATAACAAAGATAGTGAAGACCAGGGAGGGGATAAGATTTGAAGGCAGACTCAAGGATGAGAAGAAAAGCACAAATGAAGGATGTGAGATATAAAATGCAAGTAGAACAACTAAGTCTCAAATATTAGATTAGAAACAATAAAATAAAGACACGGATGCAGTTAAGCGTGACTACATGACGAGACACTGAAAACACTTCTTGAAAGCCAAAATAGCTGCTTAGTTGAGAAGCTGGGAAGGTATGTCCTGGTAGGGGGATAAGAGACTGGGTAGATGTGAGGATAGGAAAAAACTATTAACACAAAATCTAGAGAAAATAAGAGAGAATGCTAAAAGCAAATTAAAGAACTGAAAAGAAGTTTCACCACCTACACTGTTGCTGAGAATGTAAATGGGTGCAGCCACTTACATGTAATGGGGAACATTACAAAGGTTACTTAAAAAACTAAGAAGAGAGTTGCCATATGATCCTGCAATCCTACTCCTGGGAATATATCTAGGAAAACTCTTACTTAAACACCACGACGTTCACAGCAGCACTATTTAGAGTAACTAAGGGTGGCTCAGTCATTCAAGAACTCGCCCGCAATGCAGGAGACCCACGTTCGATCCCTGGGTTGGACGATTCCCTGGAGAAGGGAATGGGTACTCACTCCAGTCTTCTTGCCTAAAGAATTTCAGGGACAGAGGAGCCTGGCGAGTTACAATCCACGGGGTTGCAAAGAGTCAGACATGAGTGAGCCACTAACAAGATGTGGAAGTAACCTAAATGTCCAGGAAGTAAGTCAGATAGAGGAAAGCAAATATTACATGATGTCACTTATTTGTGGAATTTTAAAAGACGATACAAATAAACTTACTTACAAAATAGAAATAGACAGACATAGAAAATAAGCTTATGGTCACCAACAGGATAAACCAAGAGTTTGGAATTAACTTCTATACACAACTACATAGAAAACAAGCAAAGAACAAGGATCTACTGTAAAACACAGAGAACTATATCCAGTATGCTGTGATAAACTATAATGGAAAATAATCTAAAAAAGAATATATATAATAAATTTTATTTATATAATCACTTTGATGTACACTTAAAACTAACAAACATTGTAAATTAATAACTCAATTAAAAAAAGAAAGAAAAGACATTTCAGGGCGCAACTTAGTTTGGAAATCTGAGTTACTCTGCCTATTTACAAAGAGCATGGTTTTATACAAACTTCTACTCATCACTGGAATCAAGATTGCTGGGAGAAACATCAATAACCTCAGATATGCAGATGATACTACTCTAAAGGCAGAAAATGAAGAGAAACTATTAATAAAGAGCCTCTTGATGAGGGTGAAAGAGGAGAGTTAAAAAGCTGGCTTGAAACTCAATATTAAACAAGACTATGGCATTTGGTCCCATCATTTCATGGCAAACAGAAGAAGAAAAAGTGCAAGTAGTGACAGTTTTTCTTTTCTTGAGCTCCAAAATCACTACAGGTGGTGACTGCAGCCATGAAATTGAAAGACATTTGGTAAGGCAAACGGGCTTCGGCGGCTCCTTGGCGGGTAGCAGCAGTGGCCGTAGCGCTTCCTCCTGGCCTTATTAATGTCGGGGCCAGGCCCAGGGAAGATGACGTCCTAGAGCCTGGCCTTTCCTGGGGCAGGGGTGGGAGAGGACGGGGTGGGGACCAACCATGTCAGAGGTGACTCGAAGTCTGCTGCAGCACTGGGGCGCCAGTTTTAGGGGAGGCAGAAGATCTGAAAAAGCTAGAACCAACCCTAAAGAATATTCTTACATATAATAAATAATTCCCATTTGATGTTCAGCCTGTCCCTTTAAGAAGAATTTTAGCGCCTGGTGAAGAAGAGAATTTGGAATTTGAAGATGAAGAAGAGGGTGGTGCTGGAGCAGGGTCTCCTGATTTCATTCCTGCCAGAGTTCACAGTACTTTATTACCAAGGTTGCCATCAGAACCAGGAACGATGCTACTATCAGAATTGAGAAAACTGGCCTGGAAGATGCCAGGCAATGCACTGATCCCTATATCACAGTTAGGGTAAAAGACCTAAATGGCATAGACTTAACTCCTGTGCAAGATACTCCTGTGGCTTCAAGAAAAGAAGACACATATGCTCATTTTAATGTAGACATTGAGCTCCAGAAGCATGTTGAAAAATTAACCAAAGGTGTAGCTATTTCTTTTAATTCAAACACTACAAGCCTAAAGAAAGGTTTACCAGCACCGAGTGTTGTGCTTTCATGGAGATGGATGAAATTAAACCTGGGTCAATTGTAATAGAACTATACAAGAAACCCATTGACTTTAAAAGAAAGAAATTGCAATTATTGTCCAAGAAACCACTTTATCTTCATCTGCATCAAACTTTCCACAAGAAATGATCCTGACATGAGCATCCTGGAACTTCTGTGAATCTCACCACTCCACAGGATCCATCATAGCTCTGTGTAGCATACGCACCCCTCAACAGGCAGGAAGCAAGCCGGACACAGGTCGGCAGACCAGAGTGAGTTCATTACAAGCTTTAGCACAGAATTCAAAGTGCAGCATCACTGACAAAACAGACTCTTTCGGATACAGGCTTCTTGTAGGTCTTGAAACATTTTCACTTTCTTATTAATTATGCAACTAATAGTCTCTTTTCTAATCTACCACTACTCCCGCCCTGCTTCCTGGAACAACACTGTTGTGGGCGGGATGTTCTTGTCTTCTAACGTAATACAGCAATAAGAATGTGCTAGAATGTCCACTTCTGCTCCAATATGCTCTTTAGCAAACTGTGGGTTGCTGTGGGGAGGAGAGCATGAGCCTGCTTTAGAGGAAAGGGGACCAATTATGCTGCCCAAGGTCAGTTTGGAAGTTTATAGCCTGCTCCTTAGAGACAGCCTCCATTCACCCCGATCTCATGGCTTTCCTGCCTAGAAATCATGTGCCTTGGCCAGTCTCCCATATGGGAGTATTTGCAGGTTATAGCTGGGATTTTTCCAGATG
The DNA here is from genome assembly GCF_014754425.2 of Oryx dammah. Taxonomy (NCBI): domain Eukaryota; kingdom Metazoa; phylum Chordata; class Mammalia; order Artiodactyla; family Bovidae; genus Oryx; species Oryx dammah. The sequence goes on from NW_024070190.1 coordinate 29,586,254, forward strand.
ACCAGATTGCTCTTCTGAAAGTGACCATATTTTTAGTCATGTTGAGTAGCTTTTTTCCTATATCACATTGTTACTCTTTCTGATACTGATTCTAGGGTTAATGATGAAACCATCTCAGAATAATTACAAATTCTTAGTGGGGTTATAAAGTCTTCTAAATCATGTAATCTAAAAATAATTTGAGTCAGATGCTAATGAGATATTGCAGGAATAACTGCTATTTTTCTGACAACTGATTCTGAAACCTTAAAACCTGCATACCTCTTCCATAGTGATGAGTATGCAAATCTGGAGATATTCTATTTTTTTAATATAGGCAGATAGGATTGCAGTTTATTTCCTATTTAGATATACTGACATTTATTCATATGGAAATATGCAAGTCATTAGCTTTTTATGATATGACTATTTACATTCTTTTGACTTAATAATGGAGCCTAGATAAAACTTTCATAGTATATACACAGTGGATATTTTACACAGAACAAGAAGATTTGGGGTGGATGTTCTGTGGGTCAGACGTGGAGCCCACATATTTAATATTCACTATTTTAAATGACCAACGCTAGAATGCAAAAAATGCAGTGCCAGTACATGGCCTATTTTTAAACTAGTGTAACAAGCCTTACCTTGGACGAGGGGTATCTCCTCATGGTAAGGAGCAGTGGCTGCACTTTGCTGGAGCAGCTGTGTAGAGATACCCCACATCCAAGGTAAGAGAAACCCAAGTAAGACGGTAGGTGCTGCAAGAGGGCATCACCATAATTACAGAAAACTAGTCAATCTAATCACACTATGATCACAGCCTTGTCTAACTCAATGAAACTAAGCCATGCCATGTGGGGCCACCCAAGACGGGGGGAGGGGGGCATGGTGGAGAGGTCTGACAGAATGTAGTCCACTGGAGAAAGGAATGGCAAACCACTTCAGTATTCTTGCCTTGAGAACCCCATGAACAGTATGAAAAGGCAAAAAGATAGGACACTGAAAGATGAACTCCCCAGGTTAGTAGGTGCCCAATATACTACTGGAGATCCTTGGAGAAATAACTCCAGAAAGAATGAAGGGATGGAGCCAAAGCAAAAACAATACCCAGTTGTGGATGTGACTGGTGATAGAAGCAAGGTCTGATGCTATAAAGAGCAATATTGCATAGGAACCTGGAATGTTAGGTCCAAGAATCAAGGTAAATTGGAAGTGGTTAAACAGGAGATGGCAAGAGTGAACGTCGACATTCTAGGAATCAGCGAACTAAAATGGACTGGAACAGGTGAATTTAACTCAGATGACCATTATGTCTACAACTGCGGGCAGGAATCCCTTAGAAGAAATTGAGTAGCCATCATGGTCAACAAAAGAGTCCGAAATGCAGTACTTGCATGCAATCTCAAAAACGACAGAAAGATCCATATCGAGGCAAGAATGGCAGCAAGAGAAATATCTTAGTGCTGCCTTTTGAAGCACCAGTCCTCAGGGGACAATGCAGTAAGGACAGGATGCTACTAGTGCCAGCAAAGTGCATCAGAGGACAGTAACTCCAAAATTTAGAAGCCGATCTACATGCGGTAGCTGCTCCAAAGGGAAAGATTATTCATTACTATAGTAATACAGACAGTCCTTGACTTATGATGGCTAGGTCTACAATTTTTGGACATTATGATGGTGGAAAAGCTATACTCATGCCTGGCAGTCCAGTGATTAGACTCCACGCTTCAATCTCTGCTCAGGGAACAAAAATCCCACATATGGCCGTGGAGAAAAAGACAAAGAAACTACTATGAATTCTGAATTTTCTCCAGGCTAGTAATGTTGTTCAGTCGCTCAGTAATATCCAATTCTTTGCAACCCCATTAACTGCAGCACACCAGGCTACCCTGCCCATCACCATCTCCCAGAGCTTGCTCAAACTCATGTCCATTGAGTTAATGATGCCACCCAACCATCTGATCCTCTGTCGTCCCCTTCTCTTTCTGCCTTCAGTCTTTCCCAGCATCAGGGTCTTTTCTAATGAGCTGGTGCCTCGCATCAGGTGGCCAAAGTACTGGAGCTTCAGCTTCATCATCAGTCCTTCCAATGAACACCCAGGACTAATCTCCTTTAGGATGGACCGGTTGGATCTCCTTGCAGTCCAAGGGACTCTCAAGAGTCTTCTCCAACACCACAGTTCAAAAGTATCAATTCTTCGGCTCTCAGCCTTCTTCATTGTCCAACTGTCACATCCATACACGACTACTGGAAAAACCATAGCTTTGACTAGACAGACCTTTGTCAGCAAAGTAATGTTTCTGCTTTATAATATGCTGTCTACGTTTGTCATTGCTTTTCTTCCAAGGAACAAGCATCTTTTGATTTCATGGCTGCCGTCACCATCTGCAGTGATTTTGGAGCCCAAGAAAATAAAGTTTGTCACTGTTTCCATTGTTTCCCTATCTATTTGCCATGAAGCGATGGGAGCAGATGCCATGATCTGAGGTTTTTTGAATGTTGAGTTTTTAAGCCAGGTTTTTCACTCTCCTCTTTCACTTTCATCAAGAGGCTCTGTAATTCCTCTTTGTTTTCTGTCATAAGGGTGGTGTCATCTGCAAATCTGAGGTTACTGATATTTCTCCTGGAAATCTTGATTCCAGCTTCTAATTCATACACCCTTGCATTTCTCAATAAGTTGTATAATAACTCTCTCTTGATGCTGGCCAACTGCAAGTTGTAGTGAAGTTTTAGTTACTTACTGCAGTGTTCTGCTTGAACTAAAAAAAATGCATTACAGATGCATATCATAAACATAATCACAAAAAAATGGAAGCCGTGGATGAAAAATGAGAAGCAATAACATACCGAGTAACTCAACTGCAAATAGATCTTTCCCATCAATATAACAGTTGCTTTTACTTAGATTAAAATACAATATAAAAGAAAATGGAGCAATGTCATGAAATTTGGGAGCTATATGGACCACAGAAATCAAGTCTAAAATAATTATTTAGTTTATAATTATGTAGCTGATCCTGTTCACAGCACCAGTTGTTTTGCTGGTCCCACTGTGTGCACTGTTCACTGAAGCCAGGGTAGGTGAGGCAGGAGCTAAGAGGCTGGAAGAAGATTCGCAGAGACACAGGAACTGCTGCTGTGCTTAGTTGCTCAGCCGTGTCCGACTCTGCGACCACATGGACTATAGCTCGCCAGGCTCCTCTGTCCATGGGGATTATTCAGGCATGAATACTGGAGTGGGTTGCCATATCCTCCTCCAGGGGATCTACCCAACCCACAGATTGAACACAGCTCTATTACATTGCAGGAGGATTCCACACCATCTGAGCCACCACTGAAGCCCAAGAATACTGGAGCCGGTACCCTATCCCTTCTCCAGGGGATCTTCCCAACCCAGGAATCATACCAGGGTCTCCAGCACTGTAGGCAGATTCTGTACCAGCTGAGCTACCAGGGAAGCCCAGGAACTACAGACACATTTATTCTCACCTGGTTGGCACAGCAGCCATAACACAGCCTCTCTCCTGGCTGACGCAGCAGCTATAACATAACCATAAAATAATTATAACGTAGCAAAAACATAGTCCCATATAACATAACTACGATGTAGCTCCAATGTAGCCCTAATGCAGCAGCAGCCAGGGCTTTCATGGTGAAGCTCATGTAGGCATACGGCACAAGGGCCCCGTGACCAAGCGAGTACCTCGTGATACACATGTGCAGTGTTATAAATGATCTCAGCTGTTACACAGCTGTGCAAAGTCACTGTTTCCAGAATATGGGGCAAGAGGGCGTGAGAGTGGGGGGCGACAGAGCCTGACTGGCACCATCTTGTTAATTTCCCGACAATAATCATATCTAATTAATTATGAAGTATTATTAAATTATTAAATAGTTGAATCACTTGCCCAAGATCACTCAGCTACTTGCTGGCAGAGCATGGAGTAGACTTTCTACTTTGTGAGTTCACATCAGGCCTTTGACTGTTTCTATCATCCCAGATATTTATAAAGCTTTCCGTAAGACTATACAAATAATGTCTTCAGCTCTAAATAGCCATAAAAGAGTTAAAGTTCATCATGTTTTTGAAAAGATATGACATTCATTTAAAAACAATAATTCTTTTCATACCTATTTTAAGACTCCATGGATAATTATCAAAGCATACTAAGGCTGAAGGAACTGTGTTATGGGGGTATCTTTACTATTTATAAAGGAATTGTATTGAGGCCCAGAGATGCAATTTATCCAGCTAAAAAAACTCACATAGGCACTAGAATATTTCTGTGAGAGTCAATGAAGCTGTGCATGTGATTCACTTCAGGGCACCATAGGATCTGCTCTATGGATAAGAATATAGAAATTACCAGCTTGCCTCTGGCAATAAACTTACTCCAGATGCTCAAGAGAATGATGAGTTCATTTTTTCCTATTCCCATATGAAACTTCTGCTTAACAGTGGTAATCAGTAGAAAAACTAAAAAAGCCAAAGGTTTACTTGCCTGCATTACAAGTCTTACACTAATTTGTTGAATACATATTTTGACCACTATTTTAAAGACAGGGTTTTTTGAAAAATGAAAATCTTTTTTAATGTAGAATGATTAACAGTATTTATAAAATCTTACTTCTCCATACATTTTTATGTATGTAATCCTGAAAAACTATTTTTTTTAATACCTAAGGAACTCTATACACAAAATTAGACATTTCAAAAACAAGATTGCTTCTTTAAAACATTATGAAACACTTTTATAATTTGTATTTAAGTGATTTTAGTGTTCTCACTTTTTAAGATTTTTTCTAAAGGAAAAAAAATGTAAGAAATGTATCTCAGAAGTCAACTGATTAGAGACTGGAAATCAGTGAAAATTTAGACTAGCTTGCATTAACTACAAGCTAATTAAACAATTACATTGGATGAGGCCAATCCATGTTAAAATTACACAGTTATGACTTAAAAGTGAACTCCGGGAGTTGGTGATGGACAGGGAGACCTGGCGTGCTGCAATTCATGGGGTCGCAAAGAGTCGGACACGACTGAGCGACTGAACTAAACTGAACTGATGACTTAAAAGCATTTATCAATATGCAACAAACTGTCAATATAAAAATTTAAACTATCAGAGAAAAATCTAAATGATACATAAATTCAACTAAAAAATATGATTATATTTAACATTATAGTATTTCTCCATGTCAGAAGATCACGTTGTAAGATATAACTATTATACTCATTATTCAATATAATAAAAATCCAGTGTTTAGGAAACTTCAAATCACTATTTTTTAATTGATTTCATGACATGAAAATAAGGGAAATAAATTAACAACTCAAAAAATAACAGAACTTTCAAAATGCAATGAAACTTAATCTTATTAAATATTTTGTCGAAGGCCTTAGTTAAAAACAAGCTGAGTTTTATAGAAAAAGTAGAAAACAATTTGTGGACTAGTATACCGATTCATGGAAATAAAACAATGAGACAAATCTCACATTTTCATATCAATAGTTCTGATACTTTTATATAAAAATACTTATGTTTGTCTAGAAGAAACACACCTTACATCAAAAGCTACAAACAGACTGAATGTAAAAGGGTGGGAAGTGATGTGTCATGCAAATATCCAGAAAAGACTCGAAATGGCTATTGTAATGAAAAAACAGACATAAAAATTAATTACATAACTCAGATAAGAAGGGTAATACAATGAATGGAATGACCACCAACTACTGAAACTGACTCAAGAATAAACATGTAACCTTTAGAAACCAATACAACCAGTGAAGGAATTAGTGATCAAAAACTACCCACAAACCAAAGATCGGATGGCTTCATCACTGAATTCTAACAAATATTTAAAGAAGAATTTGAAAATTCTCCACAGATTCTTCCAAAAAAACAGAAAAAGAAACAAACCCTAATTCATTTTATGGAGCAGTATTACCATGATACCAAACCACAGATAGAAATAAGGTTGACTACAGACCAATACATCTTATGAATATAATGTAAAAATCCTCAGTAAAATATTAGCAAAAACAAACCCAGCAATATATAAAAATGAATTATATAATATAACCAATGAGATTTAATCCCAGGAATGCAAGATTGGCTTAACATCTCAAAATCAACTAATGTTATGTATCATATCAAGAGTATAGAAAACGAAACTCATATGCTTATGACAACAAATGCAGAAAAGACACCTGGCAAATCTAACACTGTTTCATGTTAAACAGATTCAACAAACTAGCAATAGATAGGAACTTCCTGAATATGATGAACATTTAAGAAAAATACACAGTAAACATCATTGTGAATGACAGGATACTTTGGCCCTCAGACCAGGAACAACACAAGGATGTTTATTCTCATCACTTCTCTTCAACGTTATACTAGATGCCTGCTTATTTAACTTATATGCAGAGTGCATCATTTGAAATCCCAGGCTGGATGAAGCACAAGCTGGAATCAAGATTGCTGGGAGAAATAGCAACAACCTCAGATATGCAGATGAAACCACATTAATGGCAGAAGGTGAAGAGGAACTAACAAGCCTCTTGATGAAGGAGAAAGAAAAGAGTAAAAAAGCTGGCTTAAAACTCAACATTCAAAAAACAAAGATCATGGCATCTGGTCCTATCACTTCATGGCAAACAGATGGGGAAAATGTGGAAACAGTGTCAGATTTCATTTTCTTGAGCTCCAAAATCAGTACGGATGGTGACTGCAGCCACAAAATTAAAAGATGCTTGCACCTTGGAAGAATAACAATGACAAACCTAGATAGTGTATGAAAAAGTAGAGACATCACTTTGTCAACAAAGGTCTATACAGTCAAAGCTATGGTTTTTCCAATAGTCATGTATGGATGTGAGAGCTGGACCATGAAGAAGGCTGAGTGCCGAAGAACTGACGCTTTCAAACCATGGTGCTGGAGATGACCCCTCAGGGTCCCTTGGACAGCAAGGAGATCAAACCAGTCACTCCTATAGGAAATCAACCCTGAATATTCATTGGAAAGACTGACATTGAAGCTGAAGCTTCAATACTTTAGCCAGCTGATATGAACAGCTGACTCACTGGAAAAGACCCTGATGCTGGGAAAAAATGAGGGCAAGAGGAGAAGCAGGCAACAGAGGATGAGATGGTTGGACGACATCACTGACTCAATGGACATGAGCAAACTTAGGGAGATAGTAAAGGACAGAGAAGACTGGGGTGCTGTAGTTCATGGGGTCACAAGAGTCAGACACAACTTAGTGACTAAACAACAACAACAAAGAGGCACTAGTCAAGGCAATTAGGCAAAAGAAACAAACAAATGGGTTCCAAACTGGAAAGGAAGAAGTAAAAGTATTTGTATTGTGTTGACCAAAAAGTTTGTTTGGGTTTTTCTGAACGATCTTATGGAACACTCAAATGAACTTTTTGGCCAAACTAATAGATAACATATTTAGTACATTCAAAACCATAGGGAATTCACTGAAAAATATAAGAACTTAGTTCAGAAATATTAGAAATGAGTTCAGAAAAGCTACAGGAAATAAGATCAATATTTAAATAATGAATTCTATCTCTATACACTTGCAATGAACAACTGAAAAATGAAATTTAAAAAGTAATTCAATTTACAATAACACCAAAATGAAAAAAGATGGACATCCTTGGTGGTCCAGTCATTAAGAATCTGCTGGCCAATGCAGGGAACATGTGTTTGATCTCTCTTCTGGGCAATTCCCACATGCTTGGGAGCAACTAAGCCCATGAGCCCAATTAATGAACCTGTGCTTTAGATCCCTCGAGGCACAACTACTGAGCCCACAAGCAGCAACTACTCAAGCCCACGCACCTAGAGCCTGTGCTCCACAGGAGAAACTACCACAATGAAAAGCCCAGGCACTGCAATGAAGAGTGGCCTCCACTTGCCGCAAATAGAGAAAGCTTGCACACAGCAGTGAAGACCCAGCACAGCCGAAAACACATTATTTTTTTAAATAAAATATATTTGGAAATACTTTCTTTTAACATGAAAAACTTCTGAAAACTATAAAACACTGTTGAAAGAATTTAAAGATCTAAATAAATGAAAAAACATTCCATTTTTTCAGAGTCAGAAGACACCGTTTAATATGGCCAATAATACCCACATTGATCCTAATCAGAGTCCAAGCTGTATTTTTTGTAGAAATGTGCAAGCTGACTCCAAAATTCATGTGGAAAACACATGAAGGAGAACCAGAGAGTGATAACTAAAGAGTATGCGGTGTCCTTTCGAACTAATAAAAATGTACCAAAATTGACAGTGGTGGTGGCCACACATATTTATGAATACAGGGAAAACCATGGAACTGTACCCTTTAAATGATTAAAACTATGGTAGACAAATTATACCTCAATAAAATTATTTTTTTAAGTAGCATGAGAACAAAGGTTTAAAAAGTTAAAGCACAGTTTTAAAGATACCAAGGATTGGTAACATTTGTGCTAAGTATATGTTTTACTGTTCTCTGAGTCTTTTAAAATTTGAAAATACCCATGTAGCAACAATTAACTACAATAGCACAAACTGAGCATGTTAGTCTTGCATTGCATTTTTCATAAGTAAACAACTGTCAAACAATTTTCAATAAAATGACAGTCAAATAAATAAATATATAAAACCCCAAGAATAGTTACTTGTATTATGTAAGGAGCTGCATGACATGGGGATCTATTAGGAGAGCTAACACTTGGTGAATTTTTCAATAAGTTAAGTCCAAACATATATAAAACTCTGAAGAGGCCACAAATAGCAAAACAAAACCAGAGACAGCAAGAAGCAAAAGTAATGATTTCAAAAATTATTTCAATGTACACAATATAGAATGGCAAGTATTAAGAAATCTTGGAAAAAGGATGATAAAAATTAAAATTTAAATGTTAAAAAAAGCAATTAGGACACTGCATCAAATATACTTGTGTTAGTATACTATAAAAGGAAGAAAAAAAAACTGTTACGTAGAAAACTGTAAGTTCGGATATCACAAAGGTCATGTGTGCGCACGCTAAGTCACTTCAATCGTGTCCAACTCTTTGCAACCGTTTGGACTATAGCCCACCAGGCTTCTCTCTCTGTGGGAGTCTCCAGGCAAGAATACTGGAGTGGGTGGCCATGGCCTCCTCCAGGGATTCTCCTCAGCCCAGGGATGGAACCCACACCTCTTATGTTCCCTGCATTGCAGGCAGGTTCTTTACCACTAGCGCCACCTGGGAACTGTACCTTTGGATATCACAAAGGCCAGAGCACAAGAAAATGAGGGCAAATGTTCATCACTCAGGCCAGCCATAAAATCTTCCTTATTTTAAATTTCTGACATAAAGGATAATGGTATATGTCTAATGAATAGTTTATTGAGAAATATTTCTTATGGAAGAAGGTTGTACTGTTTTTTAAAAAAGCATTTGAAAGACAGTGTCCAATGTTCTACATATCATACTAATCCTGGTATAATTAGCAAATGGACAATTAAATATTGATTAATAAATTGCCCTTACAAAGATTTAACAGTGCATTTTAATTTTTCAAAATTATGTACATACTTAAAATTCATGATACATAGCATGTTATAAAACTGATTAAAACAGTAAGAAAGCACATGAGTAGAAAAAAATTCTCCCACAAATAGTAATTTCTTAGTTCTCCTCCACTGGCTGCCAGTTTTATATATTTTCTTCCATAATCTCCAATTTTAGGTGTATTTATTTCTTGACTCTATTTTGGTCCCCTGGTCTTTACTCTATTGTATCTAGATATATACAATAAAACTATATATTCTAGACTTCCCAGAATAATCCATATTTCTACTCACTTTATCAAAACAAATGGTACATAGGCCCTCATTTCCATAAAAGTTGAAAATGCTTAGTTTTGAATAGTAATAGAGTTCCCAAACTAGGAACCAGAATATATCTTCTGAAACCTGGTTCAAACAATATCTTTAGAATGAAAAGTCACTAGGTGCAGAAATAAAAACTATCATACTTGTCAAAGTGTCAAAAAGTGTATGAGAATATAGGGAAATAACCAAGTTTTTCCTCATATAATATAAGCAGTGCAAAATTCTGACACATGATGAAACACTGAAAACATTTCCTTAGATAATTAACCATTATCATATACCTTTTTCTTTTCACCATACCAAAAAACACTATTTTTTTTTTCTGTCAGTAGATTTGAATCCTAAAATTATACTTAATAAATATAAATTGACAAATACTTTTAAAAAATCATAGATAATTTATAGTAATAGAATATGTTAATATCAGCTCAAATAGTTTAAATTTCCTCATATGCAGGTGAAAAATGGTCCTTCAAAACAGAAGGGAATTTCATCAACTCGTTTAGAAATAACATTGAAATAAAAAAGAGAGCAGACAAGACTTATTGTTGACCTCTGGGTCCCTTCAATATAGAAGTATTATAAAGGAAGAGGAAGTTAGCATTGATATAGTAAAGAAACTTTCACTTTAATATATCATTTTTTCAGAAAAAGGGAAAGTCTGCAAAATCTGAAAAAGTGATTCATCTTCAGGTGAATAAAATGAACAGCAATTGATCTTACACCCAGGGAGTGATTCTTCTTCTACCAGTTACAAATCCATCTCTGTTAAGTATCACTAGAATAGGTTGGGTGGTCTCATCTTTTCAATAATTTATTAATATGTTTAAGATTTAGGATGTACTCCAAAATTTTATACCAAATGACACTGTTGGTTAACTTTCCCATTATTTGATCACTCTGTACATATGTAAAATGAATTTGACTTGGCATAGAAGCATATTATCTGAGTAGAAACAAAGATTTTGAAAGAAGAGTGTCAGAGTAAGAAAGACCTCCACAAGAAAGTCACATTTAAGCTGAGATTCAAGAAAAGGGCACAAACAGGTCAAACAAACAAAAAGAATGTTACAAGTAGGAAAGATTATAGATTTATATCAATGAGATGAGTGACCATCAAAGGTTTTAATTTACAACCTAGAATTCTGAAGAAATCATGAGTGTTCTCTAGTCTATAAAGTAGATCATTTAAAAATGAAATTATTTTATTTATATTTGCAACCCTGAAATTCTGTGAAAAGGTTTAAAATAGACAAGGGAAACACTTGACAAAATTAAATTTCATACAAGTAGTTTCATAGTCTTTTAAGCCCTAACTTAAAAAACATTTTAAATTACATATTATGGGATTATTGTGTAATGAAGAATCAGCTTACAAGATGTAAAAGAATGTCAATAAATAAAACATACTGAGTAACCAAATACTAATTTCAGATTCACTAGAAATTGCAAAAAATAGTATAGAAGGCTCCTACGTTACCTTCTCCCAGTTTTCCCTAAAGATGATGTATTATTCAACCATAGCTCGCTTTCAAATTCAGGAACTTGACATTGGTACAATCCTAAACTACAGATCCGATTCAGATTTCACCAAGTTTCACAGGCATTCTTGTTTGCGTATGTGTACAGTTTATAAAATCTTAACAGTGTACAGATTTGTGCAACTACTACCACAATCAAGATACAGAACCATTCCATCACCACCAAGACAGATTTTTGTGAAAATTCTTTCTATTTACACTATCTTTCACCTTCATCCCTAAACCTCTGACAACCATTTTAATATATTTCAAAACTATATATATATTTTAAATCCAAGGGTATTATATAATTGGAATCACATAGAATATAACCATTTGCAACTGGCTTTTTACCTTCAGTGTGACCCCACCTTGAAATCCATGCAAATTGTTGTGTGAAGCAATATTTTATTCCTTTTTAAAGCTGAGTAGTATTTCATTGTACAGATGTATCACAATTTAGCCATTCATTTGATAAAAGCTATTTGGATTGCTTCCAGTTTGGGGCAATAACAAAGTGCTATGAATACAGTGTAGGAAGTTTTTGCAGGAACCTAAGTTTCATTTCTCTATGACAAATGCTCAGGAATGTGACTGCTGAGTCATGAAAATGTATGTTCAATTTTAAAAGAAATGTCAAGCTGCTTCCAGAGTGGCTGTGTCATTCTATATTCCCACCAGCAATGTATGAGACAGCCAGTTCTTCTGTATTCTCATCAGGATTTGTTACTGTCATCACTTAAAAATGTTAGCTAATTAAAGATGTGCAATGCTTCTCATGCTTTTAACTTGCACTCTTATGATAGCTAAAGATAATGAAAATGTATTATACACTTATTTGCCACTTTAACATGATTTTAAGATGGAATAAACAATAATATTGCTAAGTGTGTAGTTAATAAGGTCTCTCACATAATAGTATGACAAAGATAAATAAACAAAACTTAATGAAGCTTTATGAATAAAAAGTGGAGACAGACACTTAAGTACAGAGAGTATAATCTAATTTATTTAGAAAATATCACTATAGGGATGATCTGATTGAAGTTGTTTATTATGATAACCCAGAAAAGGGACTTAAAAGTCATAGCGCATGCATAGGACACAGATGCTATCAGTGTCCCTGCCGTGTTCTTTGAACCTAATGGTTTACTCTGGCTCAAGGCTTCTAAATGCTGCAAGCTTCCTATCTGCCCCAGAGGGATCTTCTCCTGAACTGGTGAAAGCTACTGTGCCCATGTGGGCACTAGGCAGGGGCACAATCCTCTAAACCACACTCCATAATCAGTAACAGGAAATATACTTGCATTTTCCTTGAGTTAATTCTGAAAATGATATCAACACTGCTGCTGCTGCTAAGTCGCTTCAGTTGTGTCTGACTCTGTGAGACCCCATAGACGGCAGTCCACCAGGGTTCCACCGTCCCTGGGATTCTCCAGGCAAGAACGCTGGAGTGGGTTGCCGTTTCCTTCTTCAATGCATGAAAGTGAAAAGTGAAAGTGAGGTCGCTCAGTCGTGTCCGACCCTCAGCGAACCCATGGACTGCAGCCTACCAGGCTCCTCCATCCATGAGATTTTCCAGGCAAGAGTACTGGAGTGGGGTGCCACTGCCTTCTCCGATATCAACACTGATTATTCCTAAAATTTCCCCACAGGATAAAGCCCCAGTTATCCTATTGTGATAGTACGCTTAATGACTTTTTATTAGCTGTTCTGTCTTCCCTGAATCACCTCCTGACACCCTTTCGAGAGACACCTGCATGTCAAAAATTGGTGTTTTAAACTTCTTGTCCTAGGTTCTGCTGCTAGGGGAACCTATAAAAATTAAACCACCTATGAAAACAAAAATAGTCTCACTAAAAGTAAAAATATTTTTTAAAAGTAGTGACAATTAGCAACATGTATTGTTTTCCCTTTTCTATTTAATTTTTCTACTCACTACTATTAACTACAGTCACTATTACAAAATTCTCTTCAACTGTAGGTTAACACCACTTTGGATATTGAAAACAATTTCTAATATGTACATTAATCAAAATTCAATATGAAAATTTATAGATGTTTATGACTGTAAATGGGCTTCCCCAATGGTTCAGCGGTTAGAAGAATCTGCCTGCAATGGGAGACGTGGGTTTGATCCCTAGGTAGGGAAGACGCACGCCCTGGAGTAGGGCATGGAAGTCCACGCCAGTATTCTTGCCAGGAGAATCCCATGGACAAAGGAGTCTGGCAGGCTACGGTTCACAGGGTCACACAGAGTTGGATGACCTAAGTGACTGAGCATGCCTGCATGTGGATATAAATGTGAAAAAATTTCAACCTGTGAAATGAAATAATTCTAACATTTAGACTCGATTTAATATGATTATAGAGAACACAAAAAACAAATACATCAAGGGCTAGTACAAAGCTACAGAAATCACCGCAGCATACTAGAAACAGAGTAAGGCATATCGATCAATGGGACAGAACATACAGCACAGAAAAACAACCACAGCATTGATTTCGAAAAAAGTGCAAAGGCAATTACAGTGATTTTAAAAGATTTCAGGAAAGGGTAAGGGTTGGAACAAGTGGATACCTATATGCCAAAGTGAGGATTAAAAAGAAACATTGTTATGTGTCTCATTCTACAAACACAAAAATTAACTCAAAATGGAATACAGACCTAAATATAACAAGTAAAACAATGAAATTTCTATTAGAAAATATAGAATAATATAGTTCTGATCCTCAACTAGGGTCAAAAAATGAACATGATTTAAAAAAAAAAAAAAGATCTGAATATTGCTCTAAAGAAGGTATACAGATAGTAAAAAAAAAAAAGAATATGCTCAAAATCGTTAGGAAGTATAAATTAAAACAATGAGAAACTTCTTTACCCCTGTTACAGTGGATAAATGACAAAAGCCAACAATACCAAGTACAGGCAAGAATGTGAAGCCACCAAATCTCTTAATATACTGCTGGTGGGAATCTAAAATTATAACAGCCCCTTTGACAGTTTCTTATGAAGCATGTGATCCAGCAATTCCACTTCTAGTGAAATGAAAACGTTTGCTAATAAAGAATAAATACAGAAATGTTTATAACAGTTTTATCAGGAATCACCAAAACTGGAAACAATCTAAGTATTCCTCCATTAGGGATAGATATACAAGCTGCAGTACATCAACAAGATGGAATATTACTCAGTCACAAAAGAAACAAACTACTGATACTCAACAAAAGGTATGATAATCTCTGATGTACTTACGCCAACTAAAGCAAAGAAAATGCAACAGTTATGGACTAAATGCAGCCATGAAATTAAAAAACTCTTGTTCCTTGGAAGAAAAGCTATGACAAAGCATGTTAAAAAACAGACACATTACTTTGCCAACAAAGGTCCATCCAGTCAAAGGTATGGTTTTTCCAGTAGTCAACGTATAGATGTAAGAGTTGGACCACAAAGAAGGTTGAGGGCCAAAAAACTGATGCTTTTGAACTGTGAAGTTGGAGAAGACTTTTGAAAGTCCCTTGAACAGCAAGGAGATCAAACCAGTCAATCTTAAAGGAAATCAGCCCTGAATATTCATTGGAAGGACTCATGCTAAAGCTGAAACTTCAATACTTTGGCCACCTGATCAGAAGAACTGACTCACTGGAAAAGACCCTCATGCTGGGAAAGATTGAAGGCGGGAGGAGAAGGGGACGACAGAGGATGAGATGGTTGGATGGCATCACCAACTCGATGGACATGAGTTTGAGCAAGCTCCAGGAGTTGGTGATAGACAGGGAAGCCTGGCATGCTACAGTCCATGGGGTCACAAAGAGTTGGACATGACTGAGCGACTGAGCTGAACAGATGGAATAAATGATTCCATTTATATGTGTCAGGAACTCAAGTGAGTTGAAGAAAGATGGGCTGTCAGATATCAGCGTAGTTGATTAAGACCAAGCCAAGGAATTATCTGGTGATCCAGTTGATTAAGAGGCTCAGCAGTAAAGAATCGGCCTGCTAAGCAGGAGATGCAGGTTTGATCCTGAGGTCAGGAATGTCCCCTGGAGACGCAAATGGCAACCCAGTCCAGTATTCTTGCCTAGGAAATCCCACAGACAAGGCCTGGCAGTTAACAGTCCATGGGGTCACAAAGATTCAGACACGATGTAGCAACTGAGCATAGTGCTTTGGATTCTATCTTTCAAGGCTGAGAGCAAGGGTTAATTCCTGGCTGGGAAACTAAGAAACTGCAAGCTGTGTACCACCCCCCCAAAAAAAGACAACAAATCAAACTGAAACTATTTAAGTCTTTCTTCACTTACAGTGATACTATAAGAAAGAGACTAATTTGCAGCAACATGGATGGACCTAGAGATTGTCACTGAGTGAAGTAAGTCAGATAAAGACAAATATATGATACAGATGAAATACAGAATCTGTAAGAACAAAAAAAGGTACAAATGAACTTATCTACAAAACGTAGAGAGTTACAGATGTAGAAAATAAACTTATGGTTACCAGGGGGCAAAGGGGAGGAGGGATAAATTGGAGGATTAGGATTGACATATAAACACAAGTATATATAAAATACATAACTAATAAGGACCTACTGAGAACTCTACTCAATACTATGAAATGACCTACAAGGGAATGGGAATATATTCTAAAAAGGTGTGGATAAATCCATATGTGTAACAAATTCACTTTGCTTTACACCTGAAACAGTATTGTAAACAATTACACTCTGATAAAAATTAAAGAAAAAAAAAAGAGGTTAAATTGTAGAAAGTGTCAGCTCCCTACTGCTCCATATGTTCCCCCCAAAGACCAGTACACTGATCAAAGATCAGGTGAATCTTAACCAATGTGGGAGTTGCTTCACTTCCAAGGGAGTCTGTAAAAAAATGCTCCAGCAGTTTTAAGACACTGGATCTGGAAGATGGAAGGAGAGCCAGGTGTAGAAAAGTATTGAGTACTAAGTTACAGAACAGAAAGGTGTCTTCAAAGTTCTTTAACTTCTCTAATAAGAAGGTCTTCACATAGAAATCTAAGCCAGGTCTCAATGAAAGCCCCAGTCAAGTTTCCAAACGAAGGCACTTGGCCTAGGAATACTGACATGTGTAAGAATGAGCGTGGCTGGCCATGTGGGACGAGTCCTTGACTACAACTCCCTTCAGAGACAGTTGATTGGCTTTGTACCAAGTCAGGAGTAGGGAGGGCAGCTTTCCCACTTAAAGCCCACCATATAAAACCTTTGTAGATCTCTATGACACCTTGAAAAAATCACACATAGGTTTTTAGCCAGGAGCTGGCTCTGTCAATATGAAACACTGTAAAAGGTTAAACTATAAAAACAGAAAACTATTGAGATATGGGATTTGATTTTATCATATTTTAAAAGCTAATTTAAAAAAAAGTCTGGTACTAATTCATTGACGGAAGACATGAGACTTCTGAGTCAAAGGGAAAGACTTTATTTTACTCAAGGCAAGGCATTCAAATATAGGCATATTTGCACTATTTCCCCTTGCTCCAAGTCCTACGGAGGTAATAGGATATGGTTCAGAGAGATGCTATATATGCTCTGGGTCTCCACTGGCAGGTGAGGAACATAAAGCTTGGGGACTCTACCAATTTTATAGCAAACAGTAACTAAGTCTGCTCTTTGTCTGGCAAGAGACAGTTACCTCATGTCTTAAGTCCACCAGCTGTATAAATAATCCTGAGAAATGTCCCAGGAAAGAGAGCAATCAGAGCCTTATGGTCTTGGCACACCAACCAAGGAGGTCTATATCTGCCAACAAAAACAGAGCACTGATTGCTAGGAGCTGAGGTGGGGAAAGGCTGACTACAATAGAGCACAGGGGACATTTGGGGTAGGGGAGCTAAAATATATCTTGTACCCTGGTACTGGCTACATGACTGTGTGCATATGTCAGAGCTGTACATTAAAAAGTCAATTTTACTGCATGTAATTTACACCTAAAATTTTACTTTTTACACCTAAAATTTTCTAATGGTTAAAAATATTAAGGGAAAAGAAAAGGTACATCTTTTTTTTTTTTTTTTTAAAGGAAAGATATCTAGCACCTTGTGGTAACATCCCCAGTGTCCTTTTCTCCATATGTCTTCTTTCCATTGCCAACTACTTAACAATGTTTCCAGCATTCATTTAATTAATTAAAACTTTTAGATATATTTAAATCACCTCTTCAGACATATTAAATCAGAACTCATAGTTTCTAAATCTCTTGTTGGCTTTTACAACAATTTCTGAGAAAGAAAGGAGCTTAAATGTGTAAAATAAATTAAAAACAAATATAGTTCACTGCTGTCTTTCAGCTTTCTAAATTAAGATATCCAAAATACAATAACATTTAGCAAGCTTCCCTTCATCCTCCCTACCACCAATATTAACTGACAAATGGAATAAATTTTCAAAATCATTACATTGCCATTGTTCATGTTTTTCTTATTGACCAGTGATCTAAACATTCATTTTAGTTAAGGAGGTTTTTAATAGAACGTAACATCTGTTTTATGTTACATGCGAGACAGCAAACTTCTTCCTCTCTGACTGGATTATTAATGCTCATGCCTTCTATGGAGTTATTCTCTTCATCCGCATCCCCACACTAGCTCTCTCAAGTGCAACATACCCCCTGATGTAATACATTTTCCTGCTAACTGTATAATACTGTAGATACCATAACTCTAATGCGACATGCTGGTATTTCTTTTTTAAACCACAAATGCATCTTATTCTCAATCACAAATTTAAATTTCCTGTATATTCCCAGCCCACCAGGCATTTTTGTTTAAAATTGCTGAATAAAAATAGATGAATTCAATTTTTTGACTTGTCATCTCATTTTTTATAGACCTCTCTCCAACTCTGAGAATGGAAAAGTAAAAAGATATTTCTTTTTATCCTTTTACTATTAAATCAACTTTAGCTTAAAACACTGTAAACTACTACTCCTGGAGAGTGACGTAAGTCCAGAACACATGTAAAATTATTTAATATAATGTTGGCATTAAATCCAAGACAAATACCTTTAATAAAGGCATTCTCATTTCTATAATTATGTTAACATGAATATATTTTTGCTTTTATTTCAAAAGCCCTCAAATGTGACATACATTCCTCATCTTATTTCTGAGGTTTACACCAAGATTTGAGACCATCCTAACATTTCACTGATTAAAATGAAAATAAAATATGCCAAATGGAGTTACTATATTTCTACAACCTTCAGTTTTTCTTGTACAGTATTTTGTTCTTTATGAATGAAATTCTGACAAAATTGAGACAAACCACATAACTACTAATGATTCTCAATTAGTTCTTTAGTTCATTTCCCTTGCCTAATTCTAAGAAAACTACATGTGGTTTAAACCACTGGTATTTCTTGCTTTCTGCCAATACACAAACCTTCCTTTTTTGTGTGTTGAAAACACTTCCATGAATAATTATAATAGTCTCCAAAGAGACCAGATGGTAATAAACTCTAGAGCAGATTTGGAAACTAACCATAAATTTACCTTTTCATAGTCTCACCATCATAATATAGCTCTTTGTGCTATACCACTAAAAGAAAAATACTGGTGATAGAAAAAATATGAGTATATTTTAAACTTAAATAAAAAGATACACAGTACTGTTAGGATCATTCAAAACTACATATACCTCTCATTTTATATTGCTATCATCAACAATTTTTAAGAGAGCATCAGCTTAATAGAGTATGACATTACTAATCCCATTATATAGCAATTTTTTACATTAGCATAATTATTATTAAAGTAAAACTCAAGAAATATGATCCAGCTAAAGGCAACAAATGATTTCAAAGTTAAAGAAATAGAAATATAGGCTAATGTTACATAGAATTACCACTGATTGTTATTCCATTATTCTTCTGGGAAATTACATTATTCTGGCCTTGCTACTTTGATTGAAGTAAAATGACTTAAATAATCATTTATCAATGTATTTATCTTAGAGTATCACTTTTCTGAGAAATAAAAATCAAGAATGGTTTTCAAAACTAGAAGTATGATTTAAAACTTGGAAGACACATCTATAAGATTGAAATTTAGGCATTTCCCCGCATCTGTAAAGAACAAAAATTAGCCCGTGAATAGCTTATTTTTTTACTTCTTGATGTAAGCGACAATAGTAAATTATAATAATAGTAGTATTTTCTGTACGTGTTATAATATTGCTATCTGTAATGTCTCTGGTATTAAATTATACTTATAGCTCAAAGTAATGAATATATAAAGTCACACAACAATGGGAGTAGAGAGAAAACAAAGAGAAATAAGGGCAGAAAAAAAAGAATGTTTAAATAAAAACAGGAAATATGAAAGAGGATTGGTGGTGAAGAGATTGCAGAAAACAAAAATAAAAGAACAATGTCTGTCCAAAAGTTGTATTATCTTTTTGTTTGCTATCGTAAATGAGGTTTAGTTTATAGCGTCTATTAATATAAGCACCTCAACATTTTAATTTTAAACATAGCTAATATATTAGTTCTTTGTTGACAACAGTATTTACTTCATTCCACTGAGGTTTTACACAAAAGACACAATAAATGTGCGCGTGTGCTTAGTCGCTCAGTCGTGTCTGACTCTCTAACACCATGGACTGTAGTCCGCCAGGATCCTCAGTCGTCATTCTCCAGGCAAGAATACTGGAACACGTAGCCATTCCCTTCTCCAGGGGATATTCCTGACCCAGGGATGGAACCCATGACTCCTGCACTGCCTGTGGATTCTTAACAGTCTGAGCTACCAGGGAATTCCCTCAACAAAGGTAGTGCTAAATTATTTTTCCATTTTATCTATAAAATATGATACTGTCATTAGAGATAAAAGAGACAGATTGTACTAAGGAAAAATATACCTGTTTTCTTTAATGGAAGTTGTTTCAGCATCTCCAGAGAAGATCCTATTTTTGCTTTGTTTTATTACTATGGGTCCAAATTATAGATTTTGTCACAATGAACCATCCCTGCATTCCCAGAATTAATCCAATTTCTCAGTTTGGTCACTGACAATTATTAATGTGGTACTAAATTTAAACTGAAATTTACTTCCAAATATTGTAGTTGAGGCTTTTTTTCACAATAGTCATAAACAGTATTAATCTATGCTTTTAGTTTTATGTCTGCTTATTTCTTTTTCTTTCTGCTTTCCTTGTTGGGTTATGGTATCAATGTGAGACAAGCTTGAAAGAAAAGAATCTATAAGGTTTTTTCACCTACACTGCTCAATGGTTTAATTATCTTCAAATAATCTACTCTTCACAAGTCTGGTATATTTTCTAAGCAAAATCATCTGGGATTTTCACGATTATGGAGAGGAAGCTTGTTGATAATCTGTATTTCTCAAAATAGCATTATACCACACAGATTCTTCTCTTTTTAGAATGAGTTTTGGTGATTTATTTCTCTCAGAAAATAGTTTACTCCATCCAAGTAATTCATGTCATCCAGAGAAATAGAAGTGTAAACTTTCAATGAGGTCTTCTTTTTACATAGCATATTGATAAAGAAGATCCCAATTATACTCTGAATGGTAAGGATGTACTAAAACAAACATGTTCATTCAGTTCTGATGGAAATAAAAATTGGTAAAATGTTTATGTGGACAAATTTGCTTATTTGCATAAAAATTTACCATGCCTATGCTCTTTCAGTCAGCAATTCTATTTCTAAAACTAAATTGTAAAGACATACAAATGGAAAATAACATGTATATTAAGGCACTCCTAAAGCATCTCTATAACCATTTAACTGTCAAGAAGTAGTGATTAATCAAATTATAATACTATCACAGAATGGACCATTATAGCCATTAAAAAGAACTAGCCAGATTTATTTCATACTGATATGGAACAATCTCCAAGATATACTATTAAGAAAAAAATTCAGAATACCAAAACTATATAGTATAACACATGAAGAAAATACACATTGACAGATATGCACATAACTGTAAAAGAATAACATATTTCTAGAAGGATACAGCACTGGCACCCCACTCCAGTACTCTTGCCTGGAGAGTCCCATGGACAGGGGAGCCTGGTGGGCTGCAGTTCATGGGTCGCTGGGAGTCGGACACGACTGAGCGACTTCACTTTCACTTTTCACTTCCATGCATTGGAGAAGGAAATGGCAACCCACTCCAATGTTCTTGCCTGGAGAATCCCAGGGACGGGGGAGCCTGGTGGGCTGCTGTCTATGGGGTCGCACAGAGTCGGACACGACTGAAGCGACTTAGCAGCGGCAGCAGCAGCAGCAGAAGGATACAAGAAATCTGTTACAGGAATCACATCTAATTAAATGAGCTGGGTGAGCAGAGTATGGGTACAGGAAGAAAACCTACTTTTCACTACATACTCTTTTACATTTAAAAATTTGGACTCTGTGACTCTTAGTTATCTGTTGCTATCAAACACAGTGGCTTAAAATAAGAAACGTAACCTTATGTAGTTTTTAATGGGTCAGGAATTTGGGAGTAGCTTAACAAAGGAGTTGTGGCTCAGAGTATCTCATTAGGTTATGGTGAATGGGGCTGCCTCCTGCATATGGCTAGCATGTTGGTGCTCCTTGGTGGTGGAAAACTTTAGTTCTTTCCCATGTGGACCTCTCCACCAACTGATTAAGTATCCTCATGACACACCAGTTGACTTTGTTACTATGGGCCTCCAAAAGAAAATAATGTGGGAGCAACAATACCTTTAAGGGCCTGCCTAGCCTCAGAAATAGCACATCATCAATGCCATACATTTTATTTGTTAGAAACTAGTTACTAAGTTTGGCTCATATTTAAGAACAGGGAAATTAGACCCCATCTTTTAAATATAAGAATGTCAAAGAACTTGAGAGCGATACTTTTAAAAACCGAAACATACATATTCCCTTTTGGGAAATACAAATAGAAGAATATTCAAAAATTAAATAAAAAGATGCCTATAACTCTGTGTAAGACAAAGCTTTATTTTTTGGCCCTGCCTCATGGCTTTGTGGGATCTTAGTTAACTGCTGCTGCTGCTGCTGCCACTAAGTCGCTTCAGTCGTGTCCAACTCTGTGCGACCCCATAGACGGCAGCCCACCAGGCTCCCCCGTCCCTGGGATTCTCCAGGCAAGAATACTGGAGTGGGTTACCATTCCCTTCTCCAATGCATGAAAGTGAAAAGTGAAAGTGAAGTCGCTCCATGGACTGCAGCCCACCAGGCTCCCCTGTCCATGGGATTTTCCAGGCGAGAGTACTGGAGTGGGGTGCCAGCGCCTCCTCCCTTCGCTCACTGACTAGGGACTGAACCTGGGCCCTCAGCAGTGAAAGCACTAAGTCCGAACCACTAGACTGCCAGGGAATTTCTGACAAATTTTGATCATTTACCAAAAGAATGACAGAGAGAACTGGGATTTAATTTTTATGAAATAACACATATCTCAATGTCTACGTTTGTATCTAAAAGAAAAAACAGCAATTGAATGTATAACTAAAGGACTATTTTGAAAATGGCTCTGAACAGTGCCAATATGTCAGCGTGTACCTAATTCATACGAATATGTTATGAAAACACTGAAAAATTAAATCACATAATCTTTATTGATGATACTGAAGTTTAATAACATCTGTGAAATGATTTTATGTGCCAGCAACTTACTGCGTAGTACACACTCCTCTTATATTTTACATTTCACCCAAAAAGTGTACAGTGTGCATTTTACAGTGGACAAATGAGCAAACAGAGGCACAGGAAAAAGTGAAATCCAGTCAGTTGCATCCGACTCTTTGCGACCCTGTGGATGGTAGCCCGCCAGGCTCCTCTGTTCACGGAATTCACCAGGCAAGAACACTGGAGTGGGCTGCCACTTCCTTTTCCAGGGGATTTCCCCAACCCAGGGATTGAGCCCAAGTCTCCTGAATTGCAGGCAGATTTTTTTTACTGTTTGAGCCACAGGGAAACCCTAGTGGTCCATAAATATTCTTTACCATCTGAGCCCACCAGGGAAGCCTTGTTTGTATGACTTGCCCAAGGTCATCCAAACAAGTTTATCATGTAAACTAAATATATATATGGTTACCAGAACTAAGCACCATATTCAAGAAATATACTGCTCTTAGTCCATTTTCCTTCATTTTCAATATTTTTTTATATTACTCTCCCTAACATTGTGTTTTGGTGGTTCTGTAAACCAGTAAACTGAATTTGCCTTAAAAACAAAGCAAATGTCTTCTCCCCCAAGTTCTCCAATTTTAAGAACTATGTTTACACACACCAACTCACATACAACTGGAAAGAAAAAAAAAATGTCATTTTTTTTCTTTTCTTTACATTTCAATTTTCTAAC
This sequence comes from Oryx dammah, assembly GCF_014754425.2. Classification (NCBI taxonomy): domain Eukaryota; kingdom Metazoa; phylum Chordata; class Mammalia; order Artiodactyla; family Bovidae; genus Oryx; species Oryx dammah. Next base: position 29,610,000 of record NW_024070190.1, read on the forward strand.
AAGAGTTCTAAGTTTAACAAAGACATTTGAAAAAATGTTAAGGAGACTTATGGGAGTGAGGATAAAGTATCAACCTGCCACAGCTTCCTATATGAAAGGTTTAATTATACACAGAAAAGCCCAATGGCTGAGCTTGCTACTCCACCTTCTACATAGTCAATGCAAAAGTATGAGCCCTCTCAGGTTAGCTATGTACATGTCCCAAGCAATGTACATTACTGCAGTCACTGCTACTATAAAATTAAACCTCAACCCTTAGGTGCTTAAAGGAGATGGTTAAGAATTGATAGTTTCAGCTTTTAAAAAAACTGCAACACTGACTACAGTATTAATGACTATGATCTTTCACGTTTAGTGTAATTTTCCACAGTGTAGGATTAAATCTGTAAGTTTGAGGAAGGAAAAATGAACAATTTTAAATAACTTAAAGTTGCATTCTATATACTTAGAGGTTTAAAATCTTTCACCATTTAAGATAAATGACATATTTATGCAAATCCTTCACATTTACATAGCAGTAAAGTAGTAATAAAAAGTAGTAAAGATACTACTTTTTAGTTCCCCAGTATTTTTAGATAACTCTTATGGTTGAAATATTACTTTCAAATGTGAATTGTATTAGTTTACCCAACGAACATTTCATTCAATTTTTAATATGAGAAAGTGATAACTTTACATAAAGTGCAAATCCCTAGTGGTCCATAAATAGGAAAACTTACTTTTCTGAACTTAACAGAAAATAACCTGCTCTATATAATGAACTATTATTTAATTGCTCATATTTGCATAAACTGTATGCCATATTCATAAAGCATAATAATTGGCATTGCTTTCATAAAATTAAACCTATGTTCCTTATTTTGTCAGATCGCAATTTTTAAATTATAAAAATGTTCATATTTTTCTGTTACATATTGTTAAATCACTTCTAAATACACAAAGATTAAACAGCAAAGCTCATCAATTTAACTATATACCACCTGCAATCAACCTGCTACTCTTACCAAGAACAGAGCTTCTCAATGGTCAGCTAACTTCCAACCAACCATCCAATTTTATTCCCACTTATTTGAAAGCTGCTAATTTTCATGTAGAGACTTTATGAAAAGTTGGAAATTATAGTTCATGATAGAATGGACAGCAATGACTACCAAGTAAGATCTATGAAAATGAATCCAAGGATTGTATCACTGCATACTGGATTCTAAATGCTTTACATGGGAGGGATTCAGGTAGGAGAATAGAATGAAATAGGGTTCCTTAGGTCAATTCTTCATTTTATCTCACCAACCCCTGTGTATACATGCATACATATTTATCTTTACAGCCAACCATACAAGTGTCTAATTTTAAAAAGAGAAAATATTCCTTATCCTATTTACCTTGCACTTATTTCAAATTCCATTAACAGAAAACTCAGGCCTTTCATTTCCTAATAATATATTGCTGCTGTTGTTTAGTTGCAAAGTCATGGCCAACTCTTTTGCGACCCCATAGGCTGCACCCTGCCAGGCTTCTCTGTCAATGAGATTTCCCAGGCAAGAATAGTGGAATGGGTTGCCATTTCCTTCTCTAGGGGATCTTCCAGACCCAGGGATTGAACCCATGTCTCCTGCTTGGCAGGCAGATTCTTACCACTGAACCACCTGGGAAGCCCAATATAAATATTCAGTTCAGTTCAATCGTTCAGTCGTGTCCGACTCTTTGCGACCCCATGAATCGCAGCATGCCAGGCCTCCCTGTTCATCACCATCTCCCAGAGTTCACTCAGACTTATGTCCATCAAGTCCGTGATGCCATCTAGCCATCTCAGATACATAATCAAATAATCTTATAAATCAATGTGAATACAATGTCCTGAAAATGTCAAAGAAGGAATGAGTATCTTGACTGGTACAGGAATAAAATTAGAAAATAGGACGTTATTGGCTCTTAATGGATGGCAACAATGCCTCTGAAGGGGAAAGCAAAAGAAACAAGTGGGGAGTAGGGAGTTCAGAGTATGTGGTCACATAAAAAGCAGCAATGCACAGGGTAGGTCCTAGCAAACAAACAAGTTTAGTTCACTCTTTTATGTTTTAGCTGTGCCACTCGGCTTGCAAAATCTTAGTTGCACAATCAAGGACTGAACCCAGGCCCCAGAAGTGAAAGTACCAAGACCTAACAACTGGAGAGCCAGGGAATTCACTTAGCTCACTTTCTTAGCGTAAAGATGAGTATCAGGCAAATAAACAGAACCTGGAAAGTACTATCACAGATTCTCAGTTTAACAATTCATTATTATATACTGCAAAGTTGACAGTGAACTACAATACACAGACTATATATGAAAAATGAAGAACAATTTCCTAAGATTTAATATAAACTCTAAAGATTTTAACAGATGATTCATTTACAAATTCAAATATTTTATCAATAAGCTATTATAGTCAAAAGCCTATTCATATAGTACTGTTACAATAAAAACTCTGTCTTAAGAATTTTCTTTTACATACTCTGAATTTCTTCCAGTGGAAACAAGAACATTTTGCAGTTATACTCAACTAAGATTTTTATGACTAATCTAGATAGCATATTCAAAAGCAGAGACATTACTTTGCTGACTAAGGTCCGTCTAGTCAAGGCTATGGTTTTTTCTGTGGTCATGTATGGATGTGAGAGTTGGACTGTGAAGAAGGCTGAGCATCGAAGAATTGATGCTTTTGAACTGTGGTGTTGGAGAAGACTCTTGAGAGTCCCTTGGACTGCAAGGAGATCCAACCAGTCCATTCTGAAGGAGATCAGCCCTGGGATTTCTTTGGAGGGAATGATGCTAAAGCTGAAACTCCAGTACTTTGGCCACCTCATGCGAAGAGTTAACTCATTGGAAAAGACTCTGATGCTGGGAGGGATTGGGGGCAGGAGGAGAAGGGGACGACAGAGGATGAGATGGCTGTTTGGCATCACTGACTCGATGGACGTTGAGTCTGAGTGAACTCCGGGAGTTGGTGATGGACAGGGAGGCCTGGCGTGCTGCGATTCATGGGGTCGCAAAGAGTCAGACACGACTGAGCGACTGAACTGAACTGAAAATTTTTAAAAACTTCTTTTCCTACACTTAACTTTGGATATTATCAGCTAAACTGAGGGCTTAAAGGGGAACCCTAAATGAGCATGTCTTAGAAATGCTTTAAAATTCCTTATTTACATAGCACAAAATGTGTTAAGCAAAATTCAGACCTTTGATTTAACTCTCAGAAGTTAGCTTATTTGCCCACTAACGTAAGTAAAAATCATGACATTATTTTATTAGGTATGGTGAATATCTTATGATATCATGTATTCAAAAAGACTATAAACATCCTGAATACCAACTTAGATAAGGGTATTTTAGGGTCCCACATTTTACTTTATCATATCTATTATTAATGTGATAAATCACCATCACATTACATCTGTGAGTCCTTCAAATCAGAAATAGTTATGTAAAAGCTAAGGTGGTTTTTGTTTTTTTTTTTTAATTTATTTACTAGTTTTATTTGGCTTTGCCAGGTATTAGTTGGAGCAGATGGGATCTAGTTCCCCAACCAAGGATTGAACTCAAGCCCTTTGCATAGCCACTGGAACACCAAGGAAGTCCCAGGGCTAAGCTTTTTGATCACTTACTATGCGTCAGGCACCTTGCTAGGTAATTCATGCCTATTATTACATTGAATTTTCTGAATAAACCATAAAGTTTTGATGTTTTGAGTTATCATCTCATTTTACTTGTGAAGAAACTAATGCTCAAAGACTTGAAGGCCACTCAATATGAAAGTGAAGAACCAGGTCTAAAATAAAGATCTTTGCCTCTGAAGATTATACTATTACAAACTTTATTTATATTGCAGTCAAAACATTTCAATGCACGACATTAAAAGAAAACCATTAATAATTAGATTAAAATAAGTATTTATGCTTGTAAAGATGCTGTTTTCAGCCTGTCCAAAAAAAAAAAAAACCTAAATAAAATTAGTACAAACCAGAGAATCTAAAGAAAAATAAGTTTTCTCATATAGCGTTATGTCTCTTAATCACTTCTGTCACTCAAAATTTGTTCACTGAAAGTCTTTTAAGTCACACAGATTGCTGGAGATACTAAGGACACAGGTGAGGTGAAGTCGCTCAGTCGTGTCTGACTCTTTGCGACCCCATGGACTGTAACCTACTACGCTTCTCCGTCCATGGGATTCTCCAGGCAAGAATACTGGAGTGGATTGCCATTTCCTTCTCCAGGGGATCTTCCCGACCCAAGGATTGAACCCGGGTCTCCCGCACTGGAGGCAGACGCTTTAACCTAAGCAAGGAATAAAACAAAGGGCCTGCCCTCATAATGCTTATATTTCAAAGAATATGCAATAACAACAGGAGAAAAATATTACAATAATAAATTGTAGTAACAGGCTAAAAACGAAAAATAATTATGCTATCAACTCAACAATTATTCTTCTCTAATATTTATTTATTTACTTTATCTTTGGCTGTGCTGGGCCTTCGCTGCTACAAATGGACTTTCTTTAGTTGTGGTGGGAAAGGGTGACTCTCTACTTGCAGTGTGTGGGCCTCTCATTGTGGTAGCTTCTCTTGTGGCTCCAGGGTACAGGCTCAGTAGCCGTGGCACACAGGCTTAGCTGACCAGCCTCATATGGAACCTTCCTAGACCGGGCATCCAACACATGTCCCCTGCATTGGCAGGTGGATTCTTTACCACCAGAGAACCTGTCAACAGCTCTTCTTAATAAAAGTTGTAAAAATATAAAGATTAGAATTATTCTTCCCTAACATTAATTATAGGCTTCTCAGGTGGCTCAGTGGTAAAGAATCCACCTGTCAAGCAGGAAACGCCGGTTCAATCCCTGGGTCGAGAAGATAGCCTGGAGCAGGAAGTGGCAATGCCCTCCACTGTTTTGTCTGGGAAATCACATGGACAAAGCCAATCCCAAGATGGGCTACAGTTCATGGATTTGCAAAGAGTAGGACACGACTAAATAGCAGCAGCAACAGGAAGTACACATCATATTATCACCTTTGAGCTATTTCAGGAGTTTATATATTATATATAGCAATAATTCTTATCTATAAAAATCAAAAATTAAAGTCAACCCAGTAGAGATGAAAAATGAAATGTCACCCCATCATCGTCAGTTTCGTAATATTTATAGACTGATTCCATGGACCTCCAGTATCTCCATGTCCTGAAGTCTCCTTAAAATAAACTGCAACATCTTAACTGTACACTAATCAACAATGAGTTAAATAAAATTGTTGGCATGTGTTTATATCTGAGAGTCATGATTTTCCCTTTTAAGAATGTTAGCCTGTAAAAGTACTATGATTATTCCCATTTTACAAAAAAGAAAACCGAAACTTGAAAAGGTTAGGTAACTAGTCCAAGTTTGCACTTCTCCAGCTTTATTTACTGCACGAAACATCACTAAGCCCCCCACCACTATATGATGTTAAGCTAAAATTTTACTATTTTTTTCACTTTTACAAAATATCTTATCACCAAAAGTACCAAAGAAAACAGAAATACTCTAGAAAAGCTTGTCTTAAAAAAATGGCAGTTGGCAGTACCACTATACCATTTAATCGGCAAAGACCATCTTCACTATCCAACTAATCAAAAAAAAGTCCGCTGGTCCAATGGTTAAGAATCCACCCGCCAATGCAGGGGACACAGGTTTAACCTGTGCTTCACAAAGATCTCACATGTTACATGGCAACTACACCCCTGCCCCACAGCTACTGAACCACTGCTTGGTCTTACCACCACAGCTACCGAAGCCTCTGTGCCTAGAGCCCGTGCTCAGCAACAAGAGAAGACACCACAGTAAGACGTCTGCACACCCACTTGCTACAACTAGAGAAAGTCCGCACACAGCAATGAAGATCTAGTGCAGTCAAAAATAAATATATAAATCTTAAAAAAAAAAGCCTTCCCTATTTAAAAAAAAAGTCTAGGCACTCACCTCTATACCAGAAGAGGTCCCAACTTTGTTTTTCAGTTCCAAAAAATAAATTAATTAATCAAAAAGACACTTATTTAAATGTAATTACAAATAGAATAACAGGAAACAGAATCAAGGCAAAAAATTTTATCCCCTGGATGAAATAAGGTCCTGCTATTTCCAGTTTTCCTTACTGAAGCACTTGTTGCTTTACTATTAGGCAGGAGAAACACAATATCAAACTGTAACCATGTTTAATCTCATACCATGGGACAATGCACCACATTAAGGTTCGTAAGTGTGAAAGGTACAATTTTTTTTAATAAAGTGTATGCTTTATGATATGTAGGTATAGATTTATACTATAAAACCTCAGAGCACACCGAAACTACAGAGACAAAACCAAAGGCGTGTTTTACTAATGGTGGCCAAAGAATCCCTGAACATAGTCATAAAGTAAGCCTTAAAGGACAAAAAATACAGAAAGAAGGAAAGAGAAAAAGAGGATGGGGAGCTAAGGAAGAAAGAGAAAATATTGGTTTTTGCTTTACATTATAGAATCTAACAACATAGAAGGATGTCACAAACACATGAAAAATATCATTTAGGAAAATAAAACAGTACTTTTTTCACCTTAGTTTACTACAACAGTCATTCACAGTCTAATTCAACAAAGAAAAAGATTGCCAAAGAAGCAAGATATTAATTCATACTTAATTTTTTCAACTGCAAGGAGAAATTCACAATAGAAAGAGTCAACTTTATTTTGTAAGATTCAAGTTAAAATTATTAAAATAGGCACTAAAAGAAACCTTCTTTTTAGGGACATAAAAGTTTGACAAGATTCTGTGTTGCATCACCATCTGCCATATCCTGCTCTGATATTTATAAATATAGTTGTGCTATTGATGTTTCTACAACTGCTCCAGGTGTAAGGCATTAGAAGGGAGAACTCTCTTTGATCACTCCAATGTCATTTCTTCTCTTTAGATCTAAGCAGTCTAGACTGTTCGCAGATTCCCAGAGATATATCTACTAAAATGCCTTTTAATCTCTAAATAGTTTTTTCAAGTGAAATTGGTCAGAAAATGAAATAATCAGAATACTATTTATTCATATAGGAAAGCCACATACACTTGTTTCTTTAAAAGAAAAAAAAAGTCTACAAAAATAAAGATGAGGATCTCACTTTTCATCAATTTTTATTTCTAAATGCTATTGTTACTAAAACACAAGCCCGTGTGCCCAACATACACTGAGTCCAAACAATACTAAATGTCAGTTTGGAACAAAGCAAGGTTTACTGAGGGCCATGCAAAGAGATGGGTGCTTCATCCCTTAAAAACCCAAACTCAGGATTTCCCTGGTGGTCCAGTGGTTAAGAGAACACCTGCCAGTGCAGGAGACCCTGGATCAATCCCTAGTCCGAAAAGATCCCACGTGCACTGGTGCAACTCAGCCTGCACTCTAGAGCCTGTGAAATGCAGTTACCGAAACCCACACCTAGAGCCCATGCTCCGCAACAAGAGAAGTTACTGCTAGACAAGTCTGCACACTGCAACAAGAGAAAGCCCACATGCAGGAATGAAGATGGAGCACAGCCAAAAATAAATATAAATAAGCAATTTAAAAAAATCAAACAAACAAACAAAAAAAAAACCCCAAACTCCCCAAAAGCTTTCAGCAAAGCCCTTTTCTGTGAAAAGTGAGGAAGAGTTTAGGTTAGTCTTCTTGGTATTAGGTCACGGTCAGGTAATGACATTCCTATAAATCTCCACCAGAGAAACATTATTCTATGTTCTGACAAGAAAGGACCAGACCCCAAGGCACAACTTTGACCCTCTGAGATCAGGTCCTGGCTAAGAGGCGGCAGCTCTCGGTTGGTGACTCCCTCAGGGCAGGGTTACCAAACTTGCCCAGCTGACATCGCTGGGGGAGACAAGTGCCCAGGACCCAGTTGGCTCTCAGGCTCCACAGGCTACCCACATAGCGGAGGCAGGTTCTGTAAACTGTTACATAGGAGGATGGCAGCTGCATTTGGTGGCAGAGGCAGAGACTGGGGAGAGGTTCACTGCCACCTCAAGGCCTGGGCCTGGGTAGTAGCGGAGCCCTGAAGGACACAGCCTTCAGCCTGTTCCCTGGGAGCCCCAGCTCACTCACTGACCTGATGTTGGATGAGCTGAAGAGCCCTGGGGAGAAGGCCAGGATACACTCTCATCTTACTCTCTGACTGGGACCACCACTCTGTTGGTCATAAGGTGAATGGGCCCACTAATGGTCCCTCAGGGGAGGGAACCAGGGCAGCACTGACCAGTGGGTGAGCAGGACCACTAACAGTTCAAGGTAACCACAGCCAGGTAACAAGATGCTGGGAAAACCTGCTGTGCGTAGCTGTGCTCTATTATGCTGTGACCTAATTGGAAATGTTACAAGGTTCTTAAAATACCAAGCTTATATTCTGGGTTGAACATGTTTCTATTCAATTCAATATTAACTGTAAACTTTATAAAAAATGTTTTTATGTATTCAATATATAAAGAGTTTGGGAAAGCTTTAGATAGATTAAGTGATGTTTGTATGGAAAAAAAAGTACCCTTCCTAATCACACCCCTCTTAGTCATACTACTGCATAAAACATAAAAATACTAACAAAATATTTCTCTCAAAATTAAAAAAACACACACACCCTGGTTAAAATTTCAATAAAAAGGCTTATATAACTGGGAGAAAGATGAGAAATACAAAGACTAAAAAGTCAATAACCAGAAAACCATGTGAAGAATTAGAAGGATATAAGAAAGAAAAGAGCAAGCGAAATGTTTAATGCTTATGTGAAGAAGAGAATCAAATCTATCACTGATGGATTTATATATATGATTAAGGAAGAAAATTTATAATCAGGAACATATTATACTTTCTAAAGAAAAATAGGAGAGAGGGCTATTTGACAAGGAACATATATAAATTTAGTAGTTTTCAATAAATGATTTAAACTACAGCAAAGAAAGAAACACTATTTGATCCCCAAGATCTTTGCTTCAAATGAGAAAGAAAAACATATTTAGAAAAATGACAGTTATTAAAGTAACAAGAAAAAGATTACCCTTTATTATTGAAGAAAGAATTATAACAATCCATATAGCCTTAACATTCCAGGGGATGAAAGAGAGAAGAATTAATTGATTCCAAAGACTTTATATTCCAGGTAACAAAGACTGAGAAGGCACTTAAAATATTTGACTAGATACCCAGAATATATCCAAAATGACAAAATTTCAACAAGTATAGAACACTAGAAAAATCAGTGAATCAATTTGTGAGGGCACTTCCCTAGTGGTACAGTGGATAAAAATCTGCCTGCCAATGCAGGGGATATGGGTACGATCCCTAGTCTGGTGAGATTTCATATACTGTAGAGCACCTAAGCCCATGTGCCACAACTACCAAGGCCACACCCTAGAGAACCTTAACTTCTCAAGCTGCAAGCCACAGCTAATGAAGCCCATAAACCTAGAACACACATATGTATATAATGGCAAAACAATAATTATGGAACAATTGGTGAGACAGGCAGCTCCAAACTCTAAGAAGCAACAACCGTCAAGAATACCAAGATATTATGTATTATAGAAATCAGAGAAAAGACGAGAGCAGAAAAAAATATCTGAAGACATAATGGTCAAAAACATCCCAAATTGATGAAATACATGCACCTATACATCGAAGAAGCTCAACAATGAAAGAGATTCATACCAAGATTTGACTAAACTATCAAAAGACAAAGAATCTTAAAAGCAGAGAGAAGCAATTTGTCAAGAATAAAGGGTCCTCAATAATTGTGAAAGCTGATTTCTCATCAGAAACCATGGAGACCAGAGGGCAATGATATGACATATTTCAAGTAGTGAACTGTCAACAAAGAATTCTACACATAGCTAAACTATCCTTTAAGAGGAAAGGAGAGTGCACTCCCTGGAGGCCTACTGGTTACGATTCCACGCTCTCAGTGTTGTGGCCCAGTTTCAATCCCTGATCAGGGAACTAAGGTCCTTCAAGCCACATGGTGCAACCAATAACTAAATAAATGAATAAATAAATAAGAATAAAGGATAAATTAAGACATTCACAGATAAAAACCAAAGTAGAAAGAAGCTGCTAATAGTAGACCTGCCCTGTAAGAAATGCTGAAAGGAGTCATTCAGATTGAAGTAAAAGCACATCAGTTAGTATTGGTTTGTCTAAAAAGTTTGTTAATGTTCTTCTGTGAGATGTTATGGAAATAACATATAATAATAACTTAAAAACATATCAAGAAATAAAAAACAATGATGAAGGTAACTACACAGGCAAATATAAAAACCAGTATTACTATACTTTGGTCTGCAACTCCTCCTATAGGATTTAAAAGGTAAATGAATTAAATAATAACTATAAATCTATGTTAATGAGCACACAATGTATAAAGATATAATCAGTGACAATAATATAAAGACGGAGGATAGAGATATAAAGGGGCAGGAGGATAGAGATATAAAGGGGCAAAGTGTTCATACTATTGAAACTAAGTTGATACTATTTAAACTAGGTTGTTATAAGTTTAGAATGAAACTGTAATCCCCCAAAGTAACCACCAAGGAAATAACTAAAATAAACATAGAAAAGGAAAGAAGATGGGAATCAAAATGGTACACTACCAAAACGGATATATAACAAATGAGTACTTGTCCTTAACTGTCTTTCCAAAATTCATATATTGAAGCCCTAACCTCTAAGATTTCAAAACGCAACTGTACTTGGAGGTTAGGGCTTTAAAGAGGTCATTAAGTTAAAATGAGACATTTATTATAGGCCCTAATCTGTAAGGAGATCGAACCAGTCCATCCTAAAGGAGATCAGTCCTGGGTGTTCATTGGAAGGACTGATGTTGAAGCTGAAACTCCAATACTTCAGCCACCTCATGTGAAGAGCTGACTCACTGGAAAAGACCCTGATGCTGGGAAAGACCGAGGGCAGGAGGAGAAGGGGACAACAGAGGATGAGACGGTTGGATGGCATCACCGACTCGATGGACATGGGCTTGGGTGGGCTCCAGGAGTTGGTGATGGACAGGGAGGCCTGGCGTGCTATGGATCATGTGGTCGCAAAGAGTCGGACATGACTAAGCAACTGATCTGAACTGAATCTAATCTGACTAGTGTCTTTTTATAAGAATTAACAGAAACACACAGAGACACAAGGGTATGCACAGAGGGGCAAATATGTGAAAAGGCAGTAAGAGAAGAAAGGACCCAGAAGAAACCAAGGAGCCAACACCTTGACCTTAAACTTCTAAGCTTCCTTGATCTGTGAGAAAGTTAAATTCTTTTTTTAAGCTGCCCAATCCATGATGTTATTACAGCAGCCAGAGCAAACCACCATAGTATTTAATTGAAATTGTATACTTTTCCTAACTCTTTATTAGATATTTAAATTTCAATAGGCCATACTGTATATTCTTAATGTACATAAATGTAATAAGATTTTTAGAAAGAGTTAAGTACACTTGGATTAAACAGATATTACCAAAATTTAGAAAAAAATAACAATGACATGTTCCATTTTGTCCCATAAAACAAAAGAATATTTCAAATTTCTGTTTCCAATACTTCTCTGAACTGATTAGAACCATTAGAACATCTCCTTTAATGTGTGATAAAACTGGGTACAGTTAAATGTAAATTTCACTCTGACTTACAGCGTTGCTCTTATCAAGTCCACATTCGTGATGTCCATCCAACACGAGGACATGAAACTAAATATCCTTTCAACAAAAGCATCTGACCATGTAATACTTTAGATTTTACTTATTAGCAATAACAGACATTGAGATATATCAGAATCCGTTTCTAGCTCTACCTTGAATCTAAATGCCTGTTTTAGTATTCCAAATGTTTATTCAATCATATCCTTTGCATCGATAGATTCATTACATATACTATCCATGCCTAAAATGAACATTATTTCAAAACACTTCAAAACACAATGGTCATTGCAGTTGGGGCTGTCAAGCTGGACTCCAAGTAAGTTACAGTTTTAGTAAAGAAGTGAAGTGAAGTGAGCTCGCTCAGTCGTGTCCGACTCTTTGCGACCCCATGGACTGTAGCCCACCAGGCTCTTCCATCCATGGGATTCTCCAGGCAAGGATACTGGAGTGAGTTGCCATTTCCTTCTCCAGCGGAACTTTCCAACCCAGGGATCGAACCCGGGTCTCCCGCTTTGCATGCAGGCACTTTACCCTCTGAGGCACCAGGGACAGTTTTAATAAAGTCATTGAGAAAGTCCTATTTAAGTTAGCTGCCCTTTCAAAGTGACCTTCTATCCCTCTTGAGATATAAAGCAGTCCTATCACACAACAATGAGTCATTTGATTGTTGTATGAGTTTTTCTTAGCCTCTTTATGGCCTCTTCAAGTATCATCAAACACTTACGGAGAAATGGCATATAAATTTTTGTTTTACTGTAATCTTTCTCTGCATTCTCTTCAATGTACATTAGACAAGGACATTCTTCTTGTATCACATCTTTAAAATATTATATTGCAGGACATATTTTCTAGGTCCAGCAATAATTATAGCCATCTTTCAGGCACATGTTCAAGGAGGCAATCTTCTTCCATTTTTTTAAAGTCAAAAATCACATTAAGTGCATCTGTACATTTAAAAAAAACTGAAAAGTGATCAAACGTCCACTATGAAGGTACCAATCTCACAGGTAAGCAAATCACATCACTTTTTTGTATACAGCATGTGCAGGATATTTAGAAGATAAAATCTTTTTATTTTCATTAGTAAGTTTACAATGAACAGAATCTGTTAAAATTTAAATTTGCACTGCCTGTCAAATATGCAGATAAGAAAAGTCTAAAAAGTATATTTGGGCATGATATCAACAATATTATGATATCTTAATTTATTTTATGCTGCCTTAAGTTTGATTAAAATCTTCAAAACATGTTTTAACAAATTAAATTATCTAAGAGCTAATGGGAACATTTTCCTGTTGACATGATTTGTCCCATCACTTATATCAAAGTGTGACTGCTGATAAGATCTGACAGAATGAGTTCTACCTCATCAAATGTTAACCGTTACTCTCCATATGACTTTCAGTTCTTCTTTAATAGCAGTGATGATTTTTCCAAGTAACTTTCTCTTTCAATGTTTCAGCATATCTTTAAATATAGCTACCATGCAAGCTATTGTTGTTAAACTACTGAATAAGGAGAAATCGACCTAAACCTGGTGTTGTGTGGTGAAATTACCTTAAAGCCCTGGTAGACTCCAAGTACTTTATAAGCAAGCTATGCCAGAGGACACAGAACAGAAAGGGCCTGTTGACCAAATTAAGATGTTGAAATCATAGATGTATCCATCTAAAATACACAGCAAAAAGTAAGGGCAAGTGTTGGAGCAGGTTAATGCTCACTTGCAAACAAGCGTAAGGACCACACCACCTGAATGTGCACACATTATCTGCCTTTAACCTCATCCGACTGATGATAATGGTATAGGTAGGAAAACAGGGCCACAGATTGAGCAACGGGGACCAGAGACGGGAGTCCTTGGCAGATATTATAAAACAAAGAAACTAAATCTTGGGAAATAACCTGAGTAGTCATGGCTTTATTTACCTTTCTGAAGTTACACACCTGTGAGGCCAGAAATAAGGACATAGTAAGTTTCACTAATGAGTGATCTTTCGAGGGTAGGTATAACTAACTGTCAGCCTAGTATTACATGATTATAATGTTTTTTCCATCCTTTTCTAGCTATAAGTAACACTCTTGTTTGTTATAGCATAGCTTTTTATTACATCTTCAACAGTCTTACAGGTTACAAACTTACTTGCTATTTATATTTAACAAATCATATCAATATTGCCTGTTTCTCAAGCTACTTGTTTACTACTTATACTTGGCAGTCCAGTGGTTAAGACATTGTGCTTCCACTGCAGGAGACAAGGGTTTGATCCCTGGTTGGAAACTAAGATCCCAAATGGTGCATGGCACGGGCAAGGGAAAAAAAAAAAAAGCCTATTAGTTTTATCTCAATCTTAAAAGCTATCAGTTTACTATCTGTAAATTTCATCTATCTTTATTTTTCTTATCTTTATAGAAGAACTGAATTATTTTCAAAATACCTATTACAAAAGATCACACAGGAAACACATATTACACATTGTTGCTGCTGCTGCTAAGTCACTTCAGTCGTGTCCGACGCTGTGCGACCCCATAGACGGCAGCCCAGGCTCCCCATCCCTGGGATTCTCCAGGCAAGAACACTAGAGTGAGTTGCCATTTCCTTCTCCAATGCAGGAAAGTGAAAAGTGAAAGTGAAGTTGCTCAGTCGTTTCCGACTCTTAGCGACCCCACGACTGCAGCCTACCAGGCTCCTCTGTCCATGGGATTTTCCAGGCAAGAGTACTGGAGTGGGGTGCCATTGCCTTCTCTGATTACACATGGTATGTACTAACAAAAACTATACAAAATTAAATTATTTATGAGTACTTTGATGATGACTGAATTCCTATCATAGAGCTTGGCCCTATTTTAGATCTACAGTTCACAGGACCTGGAACACATTCAGTTAGCACAGTTACACTAAACCGGTATTTGTTGCCCAGTATTTGCTTCTCAGTCACCTAGAATAATAGGGAAAATGGAAGAGCAATCCAGTTGTTCTCTGAAGTAAAGGATAACACAAATGGATAAGAAAAGAAGACCAAAGCCCAAAATCAACAAATCAAATGCACTAACAGAAAACAAAACCTGGAACCTGTCCTGATGGGCCATCTCCAGCTAGACTTTTTAAACAGCTTACAGTTCAACCTCATTCATTCATCACATTAGATTCAAGCAAGGCTTTATCAAAACTGTTCATGTTAAGGTTCTAAATATTGTATCAAATTTTACTTAAACTTAAGAAGACATGGCGTATGATACCAGCTACTACCGAGCACAACGATTAGCACATAGCAGATGCCAATAAACGTTTACTTTATGTATAAAGCAATTAATTATTTCCATTAATGACTACCATGGAAAATCTGAAGAATTCTCCTTCTGAAGAAAAGTACTTCTCTAGGAACATTTTTCAAACCTATCTGGTTACCCCAAAGATAAATTATAATTGGGCAATTATGTAGCTGAACCATCAATCAGATGGAAAGGAAAAACACTCTCAAAATATTAGGGGAACTAAAAAGCCAAATAACATGTTTAACTGAAGACTAGATTGAAACAGTATTTTTAAGTGGATGAGAGCCACAAATCTGGTTGTTCTGTCCATGGGTAAGTTTACAGTCTGTTAACTAAGTAAAATGGGGGGAGGGGGAGAAGCCCTGGAACCCTAGTGGTTTCCAAACTTTCCCTTAAAGAGCAGTATAACTTTTTAAAATGTTCATTATCTCATTAATCCTTATGACCTTCATTTGAGATACACATTAAACTCCACATTTACAGATGAAAGGCCCATAAAAGTTGCTCATGGTTTCACAGCCAGTAAAGCAAAAAAGTTTGAACCCAAACCCAGTTTAATGGATTCCCATAGCCACAAGAGCAAGCCTATGTTCTTGTTGCCTCAGTGATTATTAAATAAGCAAATGAAATAAAAAACGTGAATAAAGTTGATACTACTTCCTATAGAAGCATTTCTAGAATCTATTTTTCAATTTATTTTTAAAATACGGTAAAAGATAGACAAGATATATATAAAAGGTATACAAGATATAAAAAGATACACAAAATTTATATTTTTAATCATTTTTAAGCATACAGTGCAATGGCATTAGATATATTCACATTGTTGTACAACCACACTATTCACCTCTAAACTCTTCATCTTATGAAACTGAAACTCTATGCCCAGTAAGCAATAACTCTTCATTTTCTCTTCCTATAACCCCTGGAAACTACGTTCTACTTACCATCTCTATGAATTTGACTAATTTGGGTACCTCATATAGGTGGAATCATCAATATTAATACTCCTGTGACTAAGTTATTTCACATACTGTATACATTGAAGATTCATTCATATTGTAGTATGTGTCAGAATTTCCTTACTTTTTAAGGCTGAAAAATATACCACTGTATGCATAGACCACGTTCTGTTTGGCCATTCATTCACTAAAGGACATGTGGTTGCCTCCACTTTTTAGCTGTTATGAACAATTCTGTCATGAACACACATGTACATATATGTCAATACCCTGCTTTTAATTCTTTTGGGTATATAACCTGTCCCAATGTGCTCTGTCTGATGTAACAAAATATCATAGACCAGATGGCTTGAAAAATAGAAAACTTTTTCTGGAGGCTTGGAAATCTAAGATTAAGATACAGTTGATGTGGCAGTCTGAGAATAATAAAAACACCTAAGTACAAAAAGTAAACTGTCTTTTTTCTATTAACCTGAACTTACTAAATGACTACTGGAATGTTAAAACAAACAAACGAACAAAATCCACTGATAAATACAAAGATCTCGTCTCCTCAGGCCACTGAACACAGTATTTTACAACCTAAAATATTTTAATACTTTAAATGATCAAATGATTAAATTTGAGCCTTGATAGTATGCAGGATAATTATAGTAAATGTCTAAATTTAATAAAAGTCCAATCTTTGACAATTCTCCACTTCAGTCCATAATTAAAATTGTAAGGGAAAGCATTAATCAATGTTAAAAAAAAAATCAAAATGACCTGAATCCATGAGAGTTAACTTGTGACTGCAGTTACAGGGATTCTGAGCTAGTTTACAAATCACAGAGGTAAGAACAGAGATTTATAAAGCTCTTCCTGTTTTTCATAATTGGAACTTTAAATAGAACACTAACATTACCACTTAAAATTAGGTTACACTGGTAACTTGAAAGAGTACACGTCAAAATGAGTTCGTCCAATTACCCACTGGAAGATGTATATAGATACAGACACAGATGCATTAACTCATATATAAATATACACAAATATATAGATATATATGTTTTTATATATACTACAAGAAAACTTTAGTATCTGTAAGAACATCCATTCTAAGTACTATAAGAAAGCCATAAAATTTAATTATATTAGAAAAAACTAAGAACTTTGGCAGAGTAAAAGATGTGAAAAGTCATTACAGTACAAATGACAAATAAAAAATACTTCCAATTCCAAAAAAGGAATACTATTTATAAAATATGCAGAACTTCTACAAATCAATAACATGAAATGTTATAAAATATAACCAAAGGATTCCACAAGTAATTAAGAAATATATATGAATAATAAACATTTAAAATCAACAAAAATATTCTATAACAAAAAATACAGATTAAAATACTTATGAACAATGACCAAAAGTATCAAATCATTTTGAGCCAATTTCTTTTACCACCTTTAAAATAATCAACTAACCTGGGCCACTTTAATTGAATTCTGGGTAGAGCCACCAGCATGATATTCAACTTTGAATTTTTTTACAAGTTCATCAAACCTAAAAGTAAATCACAGTAGAAAAATGTTAGCATTTGTCAGTTGTCACAATGCAAATTTTTCTGATTAGAAGCTCATTAAATTACATTTAGTGAAATTTTTGAATTACATAATTATGTTGAATAAATGAATTAAAATGCTATATGAAAACAACTTTGCTAAATTTCCATACTTAACAAATTGTTTTCCACAAGTGTACAATTATGAGACTTTAAAATACATAGGGTGACCATAATTAGACATTAAATACAAGGTAAAAATAGAAATTTGTAAGTTATTAAATATTTATAAGCAATGAATATTTTCCTACTTTAAACGTTAAATTCTAAAATTCTTACAAATGTATGTCCTAATAAGTTCAAAAATTTTTAATATCATAAATGCTACTGTTTTATAACTTAAAGAATTACAAAACTACATGGAGTTGCATGATTCTTAGCAAAGTTGATTGGTGACAGTGTCTGTATCTGCAAAATAGAGAGGCAGAGAGAGATGATCTAAAGCTTTCATACTTCCTTACTTTGGCATCTGATAAAGGAAGATATATATACGAACTACACATAGTACTTTTCATACAAGGTGATGCATGTAAATCCCTAGTATTACACTCAAAGGGCTAAGTAAATTGATTAAAATGTCTCAAATTACATGGCGTTTAATAATCTAGATGACAAGTCAATATTCTCTAATACACATCTCTAACATGTTGGATGCTGTGGGAGATAACCAAAGGGCATAGGCATAAACTTTATTTTAAAGGATTTATATGTTTTGGAGGGACAAGGATGAATGAATATGCATGAATATTCATGAAAAAAGAAAATTTTAAAATACCAAGTTATCCATAAACAAAATGTATGCAATACAGAAAGCAAAGGTTATAGAAGACCAAAGAAGAGAGACTGGGATGTGAATACAGTATTCAAGAAAGATAACAGTCTTAGTGCTATTTTCACAACGTTAAAATTTTAAAGCTAAGAAGGAGGTTTTTTACTCAAATGAAACCTTTCACAAAACTTCAAAATACAAAAAGAGATAAATATAGAGATGGTTACATTAGGAATAGGGAAAACAGAGTTACTATACCCACTTCTATAATTCCAATTGCCTTCAAACCACATCTATAAAACCCTGAGATGTCAGTAAATACAACTGGCAAAGCCCAGACTGTGGACAAGGTGGCTCGGTGGTAAAGAATCCACCTGACAATGCAGGAGACACAGGAGGCGCGTGTTCGATCCCTGGGGGAGGAAGATCCCATAGCGTAAGAAATGGCAACTCACTCCAGTATTCTAGCCTGGGAAATTCCATGGATAGAGGAGGCTGGCGGTCGCAGGAGTCAGACGCGATGGAGCACACTCTAGAAAGTTTTGACGACAGTATCTGTATACCACCAAGACAAACTTACAAAAAAACGATCTTAAAGACCCAGATAACCACAATAGTGTGCTCACTCACCTAGAGCCAGACGTCCTGGAGTGCCAAGTCAAGTGGGCCTTAGGAAGCATCACTACAGACAAAGCTAGTGGAGGTGACAGAATTCCAGCTGAGCTATTTCAAATCCTAAAAGATGATAGTGTTAAAGTGCTGCAGTCAAAATGCCAGAAAATTTGGAAAACTCAGCAGTGGCCACAGGACTGGAAAAGGTCAGTTTTCATTCCAATCCCAAAGAAAGGCAATGCCAAAGAATGCTCAAACAACTGTGCAATTGCACTCATCTCACACACCAGCAAAGTAATGCTCAAAATTCTCCAAGCGAGGCTTCAACAGTATGTGAACCAAGAATTTCCAGATGTTCAAGCTGGATTTAGAAAAGGCAGAGAAACCAGGTATCAATTGCGAACATCCACTGGATCACAGAAAATGCAAGAGAATTCCAGAGAACTATCTACTTCTGCTTCACTGACTACACTAAAGTCTTTGACTGTGTGGATGACAACAAACTGTGGAAAATTCTTACAGATGGGAATACCAGATCACTTGATCTGTCTCCTGACTTCCCTGGTGGCTCAGACGGTAAAGCATCTGCCTACAATGAGGGAGACTACGTTCGATCCCTGGGTCGGGAAGATCCTCTGGAGAAGGAACTGGCAACCCACTCCAGTACAATGGCCTGGAAAATCCCATGGATGGAAAAGCCTGGTAGGCTACAGTCTGTGGGGTCGGACACTCAGTCGGACACAACTGAGTGACTTCACCTTACCTTACCTTTTTGACCTGCCTCCTGAGAAATCTGTATGCAGGCCAAGAAGCAACAGTTAGAACTAGACATGGAACAGAGTGGTTCCAAATAGGGAAAGAAGTACGTCAAGGCTGTATAGTGTCATCTTGATTATTTAACTTATGTGCAGAGTCCATCATGTGAAATGCTGGCTGGATGAAGCACAAGCTGAAATCAAGATTGCAGAGAGAAATATCAATAACCTCAGATATGCAGATGACACCACCCTTATGGTAGAAAGTGAAGAGAAACTAAAGAATCTCTTGATCAAAGTGAAAGAGGAGACTGAAAAAGCTGGCTTAAAACTCAACATTCAGAAAACAAAGATCATGGCATACAGTCCCATCACTTCATGGCAAATAGATGGGGAGACAATGCAAATGGTGAAAGACTGTATTTTCAGTTCAGTTCAGTTCAGTTGCTCAGTCATGTCTGACTCTTTGTGATCCGATGAATCACAGCACGCCAGGCCTCCCTGTCCATCACCAACTCCCAGAGTTCACTCAGATTCATGTCCATCAAGTCAGTGATGCCATCCAGCCATCTCATCCTCTGTCATCCCCATCTCCTCCTGCCCCCAATCCCTCCCAGTATCAAAGTCTTTTCCAATGAGTCACCTCTTCGCATGAGGTGGCCAAAGTACTGGAGTTTCAGCTTTAGCATCATTCCTTCCAAAGAAATCCCAGGGCTGATCTCCTTCAGAATGGACTGGTTGGATCTCCTTGCAGTCCAAGGGACTCTCAAGAGTCTTCTCCAACACCACAGTTCAAAAGCATCAATTCTTTGGCACTCAGCCTTCTTCACAGTCCAACTCTCACATCCATACATGACTACTGGAAAACCATAGCCTTGACTAGTCGGACCTTACTTGGCAAAGTAATGTCTGCTTTTGAATATGCTATCTAGGTTGGTCATAACTTTTCTTCCAAGGAGTAAGCGTCTTTTAATTTGGAGTACATCATGAGAAACGCTGGACTGGAAGAAACACAAGCTGGAATCAAGATTGCCGGGAGAAATATCAATAACCTCAGATATGCAGATGACACCAACCTTATGGCAGAAAGTGAAGAGGAGCTAAAAAGCCTCTTGATGAAAGCGAAAGAGGAGAGTGAAAAAGTTGGCTTAAAGCTCAACATTCAGAAAACGAAGATCATGGCATCTGGTCCCATCACTTCATGGGAAATAGATGGGGAAACAGTGGAAACAGTGTCAGACTTTATTTTGGGGGGCTCCAAAATCACTGCACATGGTGGGGAACTTCAAAAGCACAGCAGATGGTGACTGCAGCCATGAAATTAAAAAGATGCTTGCTCCTGGGAATAAAAGCTATGACCAAACTAGACAGCATATTAAAAAGCAGAGACATTACTTTAAAGACATAAATTAATCTAGTCAAAACTATGTTTTTTTCAGTAGTCATATATGGTTGTGAGAGTTGGACCATAACGAAGGCTGAGTGCCAAAGAATTAATGCTTTTCAACTGCGGTATTGGAGAAGACTCTTGAGGGTCCCTTGGACTGCAAGGAGATCAAACCAATCAATCCTAAAGGAAATCAACCCTGAATAATCCTTGGAAGAACTGATGCTGGAGGATAAGCTCCAATATTCAGCCACCTGATGCAAAGAACCAACTCACTGGAAAAGACCCTGATGCTGGGTAAGATTGAAGGCAGGAGGAGAAGGGGAAGTCAAAGGATGAGATGGCTGGATGGCATCACTGACTCAATGGACATAAATTTGAGCAAGCTCTGGGAGTCAGTAATGGAGAGGGAAGCCTGCCGTGCTGTAGTCCACAGGGTTGCAAAGAGTCAGACATGACTGAACAACTGAACTGAATGGAATAATACTAACCTATTGGAAGGACTGATGCTAAAGCTGAAACTCCAGTACTTTGGCCACCTCATGCGAAGAGCTGACTCACTGGAAAAGACCCTGAGGCTAGGAGGGATTTGGGGCAGGAGGAGAAGAGGATGACAGAGGATGAGATGGCTGGATGGCATCACCGACTCTATGCACATGAGTTTGAGTGAACTCCGGGAGATGGTGATGGACAGGGAGGCCTGGTGTGCTGCAATTTATGGGGTTGCAAAGAGTCAGACACGACTGAACGACTGAACTGAAATGAACTGAATACTTACAGGAGAGAAGAAAAAGTACACAGTCCCAGATGCAAATATGTGGGAGTCGTGGTAGTCTAGGAAATCTTCTCTTTTAATTACTTTCTAAATTATGTATCAGCTAAGAATGATACTGGAGATTGGAAGAGAAAGGAAGAATGAGTGGACAAAATAAACATTAAGTGATTAACTGTTCTACCTGTTTGAGGTCATTCCACTTTCAAAAGCCAATTTCTCTAAAAAGATATGTCCCTTCATCAGAACCTGTGAATGTAACCTTATTTGGAAAAAAAAAAAGTGGGGGGTCTTGCAGGAGGTAGAGATTTGGGGATCTTCAGGAGGTAAAATCCTCCCTCTTGAATTACCCAGCTGTCTCAGATCCCAATGCCAGTTCTTCTTACAATGGACAAAAGAGAAGACAGAGGTGAAGATGGAGACAGAGACTGGACAAATGTGGCCAAAACCCAAGGAAGCCAAGGAATGCCAGCATCCATCAAAAGTTGGAAGAGACAAAGATTCTCCACTAGGCTCTTCAGAAGGAGTGCAACTATGCTAACACCTTGATTTCAGACTTCTGCTTCCCAAGAACTTTAAGAGAATAAATTTCTGTTGAAGGCCACCCCAGTTTGTTGTTGTACAGCAACACCATCCTTTCTCACTCTCTCAAGAATCTTTCCTTAAGTTATGTCTTATCTCCTCCGTCATTAATTTCTTCCTTCCAACAACAAAGAATCAAACAGATATAATATTTTGGTAATAACGGGGGGGGTAGATTTAGTACAGATACTAAAATCACAGTAAACCAATGACAATCTGTACCGTTTACTTTGTTTTTGTTCTCAATTCTCCCAGCACCATCCAATAGAACTTTCTGTTAATAGTGAAAAGTTCTGTATCTGTGCATCCAGTCTGACAGTCACTAGCTAGCTACTAAACGCCTGGAAGGTAGACAGTGTGACTGAAGTTTTATCTCAAATAAAAATTTAAATTTCATTTAACTTTATTAACTTATGCTTGAACATCTATAGCCTCAAGGCTAGTGGCTACCTTCTAGACTATTATGGTTTAAAAAGAACACTAGCTTTTCAAGATGCTCTAGAGAAAATGGATTACAAGACCAAATAAGCATAGGAAATTGTGTATTCTATTCTCATCTTGAAGATGCATATTGTATATCAGCATACTAAAAGCACTGAGATATCTGAAATAAAGAAACATGTTTTATTTATTAAACATATAGGATCTTAGAATCTTCTGAGGTTCTAGGGTTAGGTTCCATAGCTAACATTTATGTAATATTTACTACATGCCAGAAGCTACTGTTTTAAATATTTTACCCAAATTATTTTTTTAAATGCTCAATACAAGTTTATAACATGGGTACTACTATTAGCTCCTATTTTTTTCAATTTCTTTTCAACAAATACCTACATACTACAGTATGCAGTATTCCAAATTTTGGTCTAATAAATCCTGATGAATTCTGATAGATGACAAGGTAGATCCATTTCAAAAATGTTTAATTTTTCGTTTTGATTTTTTACTGTGTGTATGCACTGATTCTCAGTTCAGTTCAGTTCAGTAACTCAGTCATGTCTGACTCTTTGAGACCCCATGAATTGCAGCACGCCAGGCCTCCCTGTCCATCACCAACTCCCGGAGTTCACTCAAACTCATGTCCATTGAGTCAGTGATGCCATTCAGCCATCTCATCCTCTGTCGTCCCCTTCTCCTCCTGCCCCCAACCCCTCCCAGCATCAGGGTCTTTTCCAATGAGTCAACTCTTCACATGAGGTGGCCAAAGTATTGGAGTTTCAGCTTCAGCATCAGTCCTTCCAATGAACACCCAGGACTGATCTCCTTTAGGATGGACTGGTTGGATCTCCTTGCACTGATTCTACTAAATAGTTTAACATTCTTCAACATTCAGTCTACTTCTTCAAAGTAGACTTATAATACTGACACTTTCCATATATTTCAATTGAGAAATATTAAGTAACCAAAATATATGTACAATATAACCCAAGAAAATTACATTATGTATGTGTATAATGCAAGCAAAATTACCCAATATACGTATGTTCTAAAAAGGACCTGGAAGGTTATAACCAAGGTGTTAAGAGTGGTTTACTCCAAAGTAGAAGCAATTACAGATCTTATATACTTTTTTTTGATTGTGTAATATGCATAGAAACTGTTTGTAATAAAAACATTTAAAAATCTACTTCATCTTACAATGGAAGAAAATAGCAGTTTTTCCAGTCAACAATACAAATAGAACTATATACAAATCAAAACACAGAGCAGAGAAGTGAGTGGCTCTGAATGAAAGAGGAAGGGAAAGAGTAATATCTGAAGTGGAATTTGACAGATATGGGAGAAAAAATATTCAGGGCTAAGGATAAAACAAAACTCTAACATATTCAGGGAAATAAGTTACACACAGACTAAAATGTAGGTAAAAATCAAAGTAGTAAAAACTGACGAAAGCAAACTCTCTCTGCCAGACTAATACACTTCAGTACTATTCAGTAGGCAACTAGGAATTATTAACATCTACTTACTGATAGTGTGAAAGGTAGATTTTCTTTTTAAATGATAATAGCTCTCCTCCAAGAACAAGGCAGATTAAAGGGAAGCAGACTGGGACTTCCCTGGGGATCCAGCGGCTAAGACTCCACACTCCTAATGCAGGGGGCCTAGGGAACCAGATCACACACACCACAACTGCGCAGCCAGATACATAAATAAAGTATTTTTAAAAAAGACTGGAGAGGGAAAATCACATCTTTTGAGGAAAAAAAAAAATGAACAGAGAGAGAGGGAGAAAGAGAGAGACGCACATCACAAGCCTTTGGAAAAGGTCATAAGTCATATGCTGAGCCAAGGGGCTAGAGGGAAGTGATCAAGCTAAGGAATCATTTCCGAAGCTGAAGACAGCGCATGTGATAAACAACTGGAAGTAAGAGATGTGTCAGAGGGAAAAACAAGCCTGAGACTTCTACTTTGGATGACCAGTTGGATGGTGTTAAGAAAGGAAATACAAGAAAGAAGAAAAGTCATATGGAAAAAAGAGAACTCCTAAGTATGTGATTATCAAACCTAGAAAGATTTCTGTTTAGGTAACGAACTGCACTGAGGAAAAATTTATTTTCTTTAATCTCTTACATGGGTTGGGTACATTTTCTCTACACAATTTTCTAGTTGATACAAAATCTCCTGATTTTATATGAAAGTTCCACATTGTCTATGACAAAACTATAAATGCTCAATGGAAAATGCCAGGAAAAGAGGGACTGTATATCTTTAATGAAAGAACAAAAAAGTAGACCTAAGATATTAATAAGCCTCAAAACCATGATTAAAATTTTATAGGGATATAATCAATTATATAAAAACCCTAAATATTTTCTAGGTTACTTAGAAATAACAGAGTTTATGATACCTTTACATTTGATAGAGAACTTCCATATATTTCAGAATGTTTTTTTTTTTTCCTACAGGGATCAATATGTCTATTTCTGTACTTCATAGATACATTCTTACTTTTTCCTTTCTTTGAGTTTCTTTGTCTGAATGGAGTGAGTGTATCAAACACCTCAATAAAAAAAAGAATTGAAATAACAGCTGATCCATTTCATATGAAAGTATTTTCATTAAAGAAAATTTTAAATTAAAATTAATGTCACTGGGATATAATTCAGAATTTCTCAAAGATTAACCTTATGGAAAAAAGAAGAATGCAATATACCATATACTGGTAAAGAATTTTAATACCTGTGTATAGTATCAAGCTCATGATGCACAGGAGAACTTAAATTTTAAGTAACACTCTCAGCTCTCATATCACATATTATTAAATACTTCATAAATATGCTATCTATATATATATGCTTTGTTTTTGAGAAGTAAAAAAACAATAGAATAGAGAAGACTTCAAATACTAACATGGTAGGCAGAGATGTGACTAAATACTAGTCTTTTAATCCTGGTTTAATATTAAACCATACCTCAGAGTGGTAGTATGCACAGAGAAGTTATCTTAAGAAAATGATCAACCATGAGAATTTTAAGTCTATTAAAAGATAACACAGACTTCTGATAAAAATAATACTGATGATCATAAGCATGCTACAGGAGCAACTAGTCAAAGCTATGGTTTTTCCAGTAGTCACGTACGGATGTGACCAGCAGGAACAAAGAGCTCCTAATTTTGGAACAGCTGGGCAATGACTAAAGGACCAAAGTAAACACAGTCAACCAAACATGATTCATCCTTTAGCATAAAAGCTCTTCTGGCACTGATGTCAAGCCAAGTATTAATGGAAGAGAATGTAGGAGAGTATGCTACAAAGAAATTCACCTTTTCAAAAACAGCAATTACTATATTAACTACAACATGGCTGGCAGAGCTGCCAAGATTGCCCTGAGAAATATCAATAACCTCAGATACAAAGATGACACCACCCTTATGGCAGAAAGCGAAGAGGAACTAAAGAGCCTTTTGATGAAGGTAAAAGAGGAGAGTGAAAAAGTTGGCTCCAAGCTCAACATTCAAAAAAAGAAGATCATGGCATCCAGTCCCATCACTTCATGGCAAATAGATGGGGAAACAACAGAAACAGTGAGAGACTTCATTTTCTTGGGCTGCAAAATCACTGCAGAGGGTGACTGAAGCCATGAAATTAAAAGACGCTTGCTCCTGAGAAGAAAAGCTATGACCAACCTAGACAGCATATTAAAAACCAGAGACATTACTTTGCCAATAAAAGTCCATCTAGTCAAAGCTATGGTTTTTCCAGTAGTCACGTATGGATGTGAGAGTTGGACCATAAAGAAGGCTGAGCATCGAACAACTGATGCTTTTGAACTGTGGTGTTGGAGAAGACTCTTGAAAGTCCCTTGGACTGCAAGGCGATCCAACCAGTCAATCCTAAAAAAAAAAAATCAGTCCTGAATATTCATTGGAAGGACTGATGTTGAAGCTTAAAGTCCAATACTTTGGCCACCTGATGCGATGAGCCAACTCATTAGAAAAGACCCTGATGCTGGGAAAGATTGAAGGCAGGAGGAGAAGGGAATGACAGAGGATGAGATGGCTAGATGGCATCACTGACTGAACGGACATAAGGTTGAGAAAGCTCTGGAAGATGATGAAGGACAGGGAAGCCTGGCGTGCTGTAGTCTGTGGGGTCACAAAGAGTCAGAAATAACTGAGTGACTGAAAAACAACTACAACATGGTCAGATAAGACTATGGAGAAGTCAATAACTGAAAAGTTTAATGGAAGAGAAATATGGTGCTACCTTTAAGACAGTATCTAGATTTTGCTTCTTATTATTATAGTAAACTATTCATTTCATAAAATTTCCAACTAGTATCCACTTTACAAAGTTGGAATGAGGAACAAACAGTGAATGATTTTTCAATGAGTTTTAAGAAATAAACACAAGCAGAGTCTAACTCAGATAATTTAGCAATAAAGAATAAAGAATAACGACCACACAAAAGTAAAAATCAGGAGTGTAAAGGTTAAGGAGAATAGTATTTGTCAGAGGATGATAATAAAACAATGTATATATACTGTACCTTAGAAAAAACAATCATAAGACTCTTAATTCCACTGACAGTGATTCACACATAAGGATATGAATGATAAAGTAAGTTTTATCCCTTATAATCTGAGGCTTAGTATGTGTGTTAGTTGCTTAGTCATGTCCAACTCTTTGCAACCCCATAGACTGTAGCCCACCAGGGCCCTCTGTCCATGGGATTCTCCAGGCAAGAATCTAGTTCAAATTTTTAAGATTCAAAGAAAGTTTTAGAATGTAGGGCATTTTTAATTCTTATCTTTACTCAGTATTTAGGTTAAGAAATTTCTTTCAAATAAACCTCTTTTTTAACCCTAAATAAATTACCCAAGCAGCGATGTAAATTGCTAAGACAAATGGCAAAGACATAAATGTGAGACTTTTAAAGAAAAACTTTAGAAATATGAACTTATTTCCTGACATTCCTGAAAAAAGTGATTTACCAATCTAGATATTTTTCATATTACATAACATTAATTCCTGACAAGTTTGGAAACCTATACTCAGTCTGAATATGTCATTGTGAGGCTAGTGACTAAGGATGCTAAAGCAGTTTAGCATTTCTGACTTAAACATTAACTGACCTACCATTTCAAAGATATACTTGTTATAAAAATGCTCTTCAACATTTATTATAAATATTAACTCTGAGACGTATATACCTTTCAGGATTGACTGCATCTGCTCTTGAACTCTGTTCTCCACATCTTTCCCTTCTTTTTCATAGGCTCTTTAAGGTCCTCCACTCTCCAACGTTTTTCTCCAGAGGTAAAGATATACAGGAGTAGTTAAGAGCTCTCTCTATTGGAACCTGATGTTTCTTCCAGTATTTTTAAGAAATTTAAACTCTTAGTATGATCTGTCTCCTAGAAATTCTGAATTGCAGGTTATGTGATTCTATTTATGTGCCTTGTTTTAAGAAGACCAAGGAAATTCACTTTCATTATCCTCCAAGTCCAGTTAAATGATTTTTTATTAATTTCTCTTAGTGGCAGACTCAGGACTAGGAGATCCATCCAAAAATTAAGAAAACATTAAAATCATATAAAGTAGAACTAGGATAATTTAGAATAAAATACCTTATTAGCTTGAACCTAAGAACAGAAAAATTACACATTAACATTTAAGGAGCTATTTCTGTAACTTAATTTCTTCTCTCCTGTTGTGTTTTTTTTTTCTTATCATTCTTTTTCTTTTTATGACTCTTTAGAAGGATTTTCTGCATGTATCTTGAAATCATGAGGAAAATTTCACGGTTATACCCTATAACTTAGGACCAATCATTCTTAAATCTCCTTTAAAAAGCTCTTGTAAGTAAAATAAAAGAAATATCAACAGGAAAATGTCCACAAAACCATCCTTTATAATTTCTAGTTCTATCTTAGGGCAATTGCTTCCCACTTTCACAGCAACTAAAGTAAAGTCTCTTTTTATCCCAGTCTTAGAAGGAAAAGGAAAGTGAGCTCAGAAGATAAAGACCACCTCACATTGTGCTAACATCACAGCACAGAAACCAAACATCAAAAATTTTGAAAACTTCGTAAAGAAGACATATGAAGGATAAGATACAGGCAAAATCTTTACAGTAAAACTCAAAATATTTAACTTCCTTAAGAAAGCATTCATAACTGCCAAGTAGGCTTCTGATGAAGTTCTTTTCCTAAACTTCTCATCTAAACAAATAATAAATGAAAAAAATCACTAATTCTAAACAGGTTATACTTATTAAGACCAAATGTTAATAGAATAACACAGTGGGGAAAAATCCATAGGCCAATAGAAAGATTCAAAGCTTTGAAATCTTTTACCACAAATGTTTAGTGAGGTTCAAAAAAATTCACTTAAATGTCAGTTTGATAAAAGCCAAAAGAACATTTCCCACATGTGTTTATATTTAAGCATATTTTTAAAAGATGGAAAAAGTAACAGTCATTCAAAACCAGGGTTAAGCTATTAGCTCATGAGGATTGTAATTTAAAGGTATTTCTCTAACCTCTAATTTTTTTCCTTGATAAGAAAGCAGTTTTAAGCATGCATTGCTTAGATAAGTCTTTATTCAATTCTAAAACGTTTAAAAGTTTTAATTATTCCCATTTATAACTCTGAAGATGAATGAAGATGTCTGCACGTGAAATAACTGTTGAAAAGTACTTTGTATGTAAGTGTAGATGATTAAGATAAAATGAATTATTCCTAAATACAGATGCAGAGCATACACATTAGGTATCCCCTCCTTATAAAAATATACAAGGAAATTTCACTAAACCAATGTACAAGTTTCTTTAAATAGTAAAACTGTTTGACATTTACTTTTAAACTATACAAGAAAAAGTCATACATAAGAAAGAGAAATACTGTAAGATAGTGTTTCTCAAAATAAGACAAACCTGATAAACTTAAGAGTGTCACCCATATGTCCACAGAAAGTTCCAAAACACAAACTATACTTTTTCACTCCATTACTGCTTTGTTATTTCTATCACAGAATACATGGTTTATAATGGGGCCTTAGTTTCTTTAATACAAACACTCCATAAACATATGTAACAGATATGGATATGGACAGTATTTAAGCAACAAATTAATCATTTTTCTCTATCCAACTATAAAACATGTCATTTACAAGAAACACTCAAACATTCAGATTTCTTATCAAAATATAACACACAGAAATTTTGATTCTGAGTCATACATAGCACTTCTACTGACAACAACTAGTAAAGTCATACATATTACAAATCATTAAAGGTACAAGAGATCTTTGGAAGCAACAATCACCAAATGAATAAATTTCTATGGAGGTGAGAACTGTTCAAAGAGTTGGCCAGAACCAGCAGCTGTTTGTCTGACCTGTCCAAATTTGTACTCACCAGCTTTAGGCTAGAGAGACAAAATTTGACAATTCAGGAACCACAAACATATAGCTGGTTTGTCCCATAACACATTTGCTGAATTCTTAAAATGAAATGCAAACAAAGGAGGTTAACCAAAATTACCTGAAAACCAGAAAGTCTGCCCAGTCTGGCAGTGCTTACAAAACAAAGGCCAAGAGCAAAGGAACTAAAGATATGTTAGGCAAGAAATGAACTCCATAGGAAGAGTGGAGAATAAAAACTAAAGATAGACACTCTTCTACTGGGAAGCAGGAGAGGATATGTGCCTATCCTGGTTCTATCTTGAAACTGAAAATTCAAACTTTGGGTTTAGCAGAACAATGGTATGGGGATGGAAGGGAAGACGATTTTAAAAAAAGTTGGATAATTTTATTCATTACATCATACTAAAGTGATAAAATTGGAAACTTAGAGTCTAAAACAAAATGTCAGTTTCCTAATGTAAACTGGTACAGCCATTATGGAGAACAGCATGGAAGTTCCTGAAAAAACTCAAAATAGAGTAACCATACAATACTACAATCCCATTCCTGGGCATAGTTCTGGAGAAAACTCTAATTCAAAAAGGTTATATGTAACACACAATGGAATATTACACAGCCATGAAAAAGAATGAAATAAAGTTATTTGCAGTAACATGGATATACCTAAAGATTATCATACTAAGTGAAGTACGCCAGATGGACAAATATTATATGCTATTCTTTTATATGAAATCTAAAAAAAAAAAAAAAAAGATACAAATGAACTGATTTACAAAACAGAAATAGACTCACAGACACAGAAAACAAATTTAGGGTTACCAAAAGGGAAAGGACAGGGGGGATAAATTAGGAGGTTGGCATTATCATATATTAACTATTACATATATAATAGATAACTAATAAAAAGCCCTACTGTATAGCATGGGGAACTATACTCAACATTTTGTAATAACCTATAAGAGAAAAGAATTTGGGAAAGAATATATGTATAAATCACTGCGCTGCATAGGTGAAACAAACCTAACATTGTAAATCAACTATACTCAAAAATTTTAGAAAATATATATATATTTTAAATGTCAGTCTCCTACTTGAGATATTTGTCAAATTTTGAATGTGTACTGGGCAGAAAGCTAAAGAATTAAGCTAGAAACCTCTGAGAGAAGTTATGGTGGACTGTTCCACAGCTGAGACAAAGACCCCAGTGGTCTACATTAAGAATCTTAGAGAGTCAAGCTCTAGAAACAGAGGCAAACAGTGTAGACTAAATCTATTAAAACCAAAAATCAACTCTAACCTAGATTTAATTCTTAACTTTATTAAGGTGATCAGCTCTCCTTTCACTTCACATCAGCCTCATAAACAAACAGGTGAACAATCTGGTAGAATATACAATCTGAAGGATCAACAGCTCTTATACAAAGTGGACAGCAAACAATGAACAACTGATAGTTATGCAAAGAGGCAAAATAATTTGACTGAAAACTAAAAATGAAAAAAAAAACAAAACAATAAAGAAGTTTCAAAATGATCCAAATACTGGAAATAAGAGACTTTACAGTAACTATAATATTTTCAAGGAATTAAAGGAAAGAATGCATAAACTAGAAACACTGGAGAATTTAAGAGGATAAAAATTATAAAAAAGTAAACATTTAGAACTGAACAATTTGGTATATGTAAATTTAAGAATTTATTGTTCAAATAACTGTAAGTTTGAATATAAGTTCAAGCTGAGATTATTTTCTCTGTATATTCCTATTACTTAGCCCAAGACAAGTCTGAGTCTGAGGCAAAACTGGGAAAATAAAGCCCTAGATCTCTGGCTAGGAGACCAGAAAGGAGAACTCCAGAAAACAAAAATTACTGGAACTCTTGAAGTATCTAGAAAAAAAGGAATGACTCATCAAAGAAATAAAAGATATAAAGAAGATCAAATAAACATTCAATAAGTGAAAATTTAAAATTCACTAGATGGACTCAACAGAAAAATTAAAACTCGGTATACTTGAAGACCAATCAATACAGTCTGAACAACAGAGAGAAAAATGATTTTTTTTAAATGAGCAAATACTCAGATACCTATGAAATAATACTAAAAGATCTAGCATTTATGCTATCAGAGTATCAGAAGAGAAAAATGCAGTGCAGAAAAAAATTTGAAGAAATAGCTTAAAACTTCCTAAATTTGATTAAAGACACATTCCTATAGGCTTAAGAAGCTAAAAAAATCCAAAGAAATCTATGCCTAGACAAATGAGAAGAACCCAGAGGGTGGAACCAGATGGAATATCAGTATTTAAAAGGAAAAAATTTAAAAGGAAGGAAGAAGGGGGGAGGGTAGATATCAATCTAGCATAATTGAAATTCCTTACCAAGAACACAAAAGACTTGACACCAATATGGTCAGCCTATGATTTTACACAGCAAGTGATCAAGACAGACAGATTCCTTAAGCAAAGGCTCTGGTACAGACAGACCTGGCTTTAATTTCATATTCATCTAATTGTCTGAGATGGGGCAAGTAATTTATATTCTCCGAGATTAAGTTCCCCATGCGTAAAGCATGGTATTAGAGACTGTTTTTGCATTCTGCAGTATTTAAACATAGTGCCTGACAGATACTGGGTACACACACACACACGCATGTGCGCCAAAAAAAAAAGATGGGGGATAAGTGGATGGATGAGCTATGGAAGGATTTTTTAAAAGAGTCTTTTGCTGCTGCTGGTGTTGAATTTTTAAGAAGGTACAGACTGCCAATTTGTACACATTTTAACAAAATTAAGTTTTTCTTGAATATTTTTAGAAAAAATTTGACATTGATGGCAATTTTGCCTATGTCACAGATACCTCCTAGACATGAGGAGGAAAATTAAATCAAAAGAACTGAAACAAATGAGAATGCAGAACATTGTTATGAGAGAAATTTAAGTATAAGACATAAACTTTAGGTTAATATTTAGATATGATGCCATCTAGTAAGAAAAAATTTGATTATTTGTAAACAATAGAGATCAGATCAGGTGCTCCTACCTGCTTCCTTTACAACATGTTTAAGATGACAAAACTGTGTGTGTTTGTATGTAGTACACTACTGTACTCATTTATTAACCCCTTATTATCTTTCAATTAGTACAAATTATTGCTACTTTGTCGTGACATGAGCAATATGCCACTGCCTTGAATACAGTAAGCACTCAATAAATGTTATCAACTATTTTTATAACTGGAGAAATACTTTCGTTGCTGATTTTGTACAGATTATGCAATTTGGCTACCCCCTAGAAAAAAAGAAAAAAAAAAGAACTAAATGATTGACATCATTAAAAAAAATTTAAATTCAAACTTCCCAACATTTTGGATAAACACTTGAAACAAAACATCCTCAAGCTCTCCTAAATGCTACAGCTATTAAAAAAAAAAAAAAAAAAAACTGACCACATAACAGTGTTGATTGAAAAGCACATACAACAGATAATATTATTTTTTACATGATTGTTAATGCAATTCCAGTTTGATAGTTACATTTTAAAGGAAGGATTCTAAAATTTTATCAGTAATAGAAGTTTCATCTTACGCATGCCTTTGCAGCACAAGATGTTAAAACCAGTATGAAAAGTGTTTGGAGACTGAGGAGATGTTTTCTTTCATCTTCTGAGTACTACAAACAGAGATTCCAATAAAGAAAACCACAAGTTTGCTGAAGTTTAAAACATCTGGGGTATATCTTAAGATATTCATTTTAAGAGCTCCATGTTAAAGAACAGCCTGAAGGGGAGATGATAAATCTGCTCTAACAGTGCAAGTGTGTTTTTAATCCCATTGAATATAAACAGACTTTAAAAAAGAGAGAGAGAGAAAAGAAAAAAGAAACTATAATTTGGAAGCAAAGTACCAAGAGACAAAAATGCTCCATAAAAGAAAATTTTAAAAACAAACACTAGTGCTCAATTATAAAATATATAGGACTTATTTATATGAGAATATACTAATTTTAGAGGGATCAGCGACCAGAAAGTAACTATCAATAATCCTTTGTAACTGCTAAAAAATATATTGGGTGAAGGGTTCAGATAACAAATATTTCCTTTGGTAAAAGATGGAAACTCTCATGAGATAACAATAAACTCTCAGAAGATTATTGTAAGGAATAAATGGGTTAATTTCCATTAAAATCCTGAAGGTGCATTTTTCTTTTGCATGAAGTTAAGCTATTAATGTAAAAGCCTGTTTCATAAACAATTATTTACCAAAATATATATTACAGAATGCATCAAGGCATGTTATATGGGGTCCTAAAATAAGTATTTCTCACAGAATTTAAAATTAAACTGTCCATGAAGCTTATTAACTTGAAAGTATTCATACTGTTCTTTAAGTCAACTGCCAAAAATAGATAAATAAAATAATGATAAAATAAAACACTGGACTCAGTACAACATAGAATAAAAATCCTTTTCAGTACATACTAAACTTCAGAAGTAAAAAATTTTGAAGACCCATCATCAGTCATTTGGAAGCAAAAGCAAACAATAAAAGGTAAAGAAGGCAAAGCCTTGAATTTTAAAATTAGACAGTTACTACAGGAGAAGGGTGTTTGTTGCAAGATACTCTATAGGACATCCTCTACTGACATAATTTACAGGTGAATTTCATTTTCAACATTTCAAAGATTGAAATTATATTAACAGGCAATAAACTATCCCAAATTTGAACATTTTCAGTATTTTCTAAAGGCAAGAACTCTAAAACGAGAATAAAGGACAATCAATGCATAACTGGTTTCTAACTAGAAATATATTTTTCCTTCAGGAGGAGAGTGGCTTCAGAAAACTTTCTCTGTAAAGAGAAAAACACATAATAACAGTATTACGGAGGTAGTTATAAAATAAGAGAGAGAACAAATTTCCAAAAAACTTTCGGCAATTCAAGTCTACTATTAGCAGTAGAACATAATTCTTTTGGGGGGAATAACATTTCATTTAATGGGTGTTCAAAATTACTGTTCACCATCATAAAAAATGATTGCAAATGTTCATCTGCTAACACTGATCTATAATGAGATTTTACATATTTCAACTTTGAAAATGTCTTTTCACACAGATATACTGCCAAATACCGATATCAATCCACAAGCATATGATTTTAATTGAGTATATTCATCACTTATAAGGCATTTATAGAATTCTATTACAAAAGTCTCTTGATATTTGCCTTTTAGCATGTCACTATAGATCAATCACTTCTAACTTAAGGTTAGGTAGAGGCTCCTCAATCGCACTGTTAGAAGATTTTGAAATAAGGAAGCTTCTTTGCACCTCCATCAAGGTCTGAAAAATACTGTTGGAACTACAGTTTCAGCCTGGAAAATATGTCTGCTGTCTGTGTGAATGGAGAGATCACTCCTTACTTTACATTCTGACAGAATGACATATATAAAGCAAACGGACAATACTTGTGATTCAAGCTGCCATGTGTGTGTCTGCGTGCGTGTGTGTGTGTTAGTTGCTCAGTCGTGTCTGACTTTTGTGGACTACAGCCTGCCAGGTTCCTCTGTCAACAGAATTCTCCAGGCAAGAAGACTAGAGTAGGTTGCCATTCTCTTCTCCAGGTCAAGCTGCCTTCAGTTCAGTTCAGTTCAGTCACTCAGTCGTGTCTGACTCTTTGCAACCCCAATAACTGCAGCACGCCAGGCCTCTCTGTCCATCACCAACTCCCGGAGCTCACTCAGACTCACGTCCATCGAGTTGGTGATACCATCCAGCCATCTCATCCTCTGTCACCCCCTTCTCCTCCTGCCTCCAATCCCTCCCAGCATCAGAGTCTTTTCCAATGAGTCAACTCTTCGCATGAGGTGGCCAAAGTACTGGAGTTTCAGCTTCAGCATCATTCCCTCCAAAGAAATCCCAGGGCTGATCTCCTTCAGAATGGACTGGTTGGATCTCCCTGCAGTCCAAGGGACTCTGAAGAGTCTTCTCCAACACCACAGTTCAAAAGCAACAATTCTTCGGTGCTCAGCCTTCTTCACAGTCCAACTCTCACATCCATATATGACCACAGGAAAAACCATAGCCTTGATTAGACAGACCTTAGTTGCTGTCAAATGATTACCATGGTGTAAGTTTCACATATAAGAGTTGGTTTGCCTCATAATTAGAAATATTATCAATTAAATTGGTAAGAAGCAATATGAAGATTGAAGCAAAAGGTAATGTTCAAGCCATTCAATATTCCAAGAGTAGTAAAAGGAGTGTGCTCCTGTCTAGAAAATTTTTAATCTTGACTGCAAGCTCAAAAAATTTCAATGATCAAACTTACGGGTGCTAGGTTATGTCAAATAGCTCAAACTTCTGACAAAAACTAGAACCATTTCTTCATGAGATCAGATTTTGTTCACTATTTATATTTCTGGCTCAATAATAAATGGCAGTTACAAATGTTTTCCACAATTCTGTAATCACAAAAATAGAGAATAACCATAGGCTTTAAAAACTTTACATTTTCACAAACTTTGTAAATTAGTTTACCTTTTTTTCTGCTCCACATATATTTTTATCACCATCACTTGTAACATATCTTTAGATTCTACTTCAGACTACACTGAAATAGTGTTGTCAACTTCATGGAAAATAATCTTGCCTGAAGTTGTTCTACAAACACTTCTCAGGGAGAATAATTAATCCTTCAGTCACTTGAAATTCAGCATTGCCTCTTTGAATACACAACTGAACAGTGTCAGTAAACATCTGTTGACTCATCAAAAGTCAGGAAAACCACTCAAAATCATTATCCTTTTTAAAATTTGACTACTGATGTTGCTACCAATGTCCTCAATTCTTAACGCAATTATTGTCATCAAAAGGCTAATAATCTTAAACAAATTTATTTTTTCTGAACACATTTCTTTACTGCAATAAAACACAGTTTAATTAAATTAGCTCACCATTTGTAACTGGCTCTCTTTGCCTAGCTAACAAATGAGCCACTCTAAACCTTACTTTGAGAGCCAGCTCATTTTCACCTTTTTTATACTTGTGGGGAAAAAAAATTCTGCTATGATGACATTTTTAAAAATTTCTTATTTTTATGAGAGTTGCTTTCCTGCATTTGGAATACTGTAATGCTTAGGCTGGTAAGGGCAACATATATTATATATTCTTTTAATAGAACATAATAAACCCAATGTTTTATCATCTAATTTAATAAAATAATTCACAGTCCACACTCCCTTAAAACTGTAAGTTTCAAAGTCCCCTTTTTTCTCCTTTTCTTGTTTTGTCATAATGAGACATGCAACAGTTACAAAAAAAAAATAAAATGTTATGGTACAGCAATACGCATGACACTTATGCCACACTGAATCTCTGCTGCAACTATTCAAGTCAGCCGTAGTGGTGGGAAGGCAGCCACAGACAATGCATAGATAAATGTTTATGATATCTTTTAACAAACTAAATTAAATTTGAACTTCATAAAAGCTTCCCGTCATATAGTATTATTCCCCCTCGGTCATTAAAAAATATAAAAACCATTCTTAGCTTATAGATCATACAAAAACAGGTGAAGGGACAGGTGTGGTCCACAGGCTTTACCGATCCTTGCTTCAGAGAAATCATTTATTCACTTGAGCTCAGTTCACTCTTCTGTAACATGAAAATTAAATAATGACTGTCTGATCCATCTACCACATTCACAAAATACTGTCTGTACAACATTCAATGTATTATGACAGGCAGCGTGGAGCACATAAAGAGCATGTAACATGGCCCATATCATCTATTTTCAATGAATTTACAATATGAGTGAAAAATTACAATATAACTAAGAGAAATGTTGAATATCCTGTGTTAAATAAATACCAGATGAAGTCAATTCAATTCCACAGACATAAAACAAACACTTAGCATTTACCTTACACAGGATACACAGCTAGGCAATTCAGCAATTCCCTATGCACACACAAAACCCACACTTGACCCTCAAACTCTTTAACAAGATACATTTTTCAGCAAACAGTCTTTCACAGAGTTTGTTCCGTAACAACCAGCACCTTCAAACTACCTCTTTTCAGTGGTTTCACAGCTTTACATTGCATAGCTACAACCTAATCTGTAGAATAAACATATACTAACAGATGTTTTCCAGGATTTTTTTTTCTTTTTGCTTTTATAGGTAATATGAGAACAGATATACTTATGGATACATAAAAGTCAAAGGGCATTTAAAATTTTGCTAAATAATGTAAATTGTTCCTTTAAAAGGTTGTGGCAATTTATATCCCACCATAGTATATAAGTGCCCATTTCCCATATCCTTGCCAATAAATTATGTAAGAATTATCACAACACATTTACTTTGAATTCCCCATAGGAGAGAGGATGAACATCCTTTCGTATGTTTAAGTGCCACTGATATTAACTTTTCTGTCCACTATCTGGTCATAGACATTGCTCATTATTAATATGTACTTGTTGCTCTTTTCATGTTGACTTCTAGAAGCTCTTAACATATTAAAGAACTTGGACTTGGACTCTGACTTAATTGGCAATTATTTTGATCAGTTCGTGAACTGTCTTCTGACTTTAGGCAAACATTTTGTCATATATTTAAAAAAATTATTTCTTAAGGTCAAGTAAGTGTCCATTCTAGAATACAAAACAAACAAACAAAAAACCTGCAAACTAAACCTAAAGAAAACAACAAACAGTAGAATAAGTAGATACAGAAAACAAGTAGGGGAACAACAAAGACAAAGCTGGCTCTTTAAAAAGGTTTATAAAACTGATAAACCCTTAGAAGTAACAAACAACCATTAGCAGAAATGCAAAAGGGTACATTTCGTAATCCACAGATAACATACAAATTAAGAGATCACAGGAAGACATTATGAACAAGGGTTGTATAAGCAACACATTTAACTATTTAGACAAAAAGTATGAATACTTATAAACACAAATCTTACCAAAGGTGGCATAAGAATAAATAGAAAACTATAAAAAGTCCTTTATCTATTTTTAATCGAATATTCACACGAAGAAAACTCCAAGTTGAGACAGCATTATCACTGAATGCTACAGAACATTTAAGACAGAAATAACACTGACAATAGTCAAAATCACAGAGCACAGAAAGAGAAGAACACCAAAAGGGAGTATCCACATTAAAATGAAGAACATTTATTCACAAAAAGATACCTTTAAAGACTGAAAAGGCAAGTCTCAAAATCACAGAAGACATTTGCCAACCAAAAAGGGCCACAACATAAATATATACAAAATTCCTATGAATCAATTGAATATTATTAAACATCCAATGACAACTGGGAAAAGACCTTAAACATGCAGTTCACAAGTATACACACAAACAGTAAATAAACAAATAAGAAAATGCTCAACTTATTATTGATTATGGTCAAGGAAATACAATTGAAACAGTAATGAAATACCACTACTTATTCAACCCTCTGGCTAAAACAGAAGTTTTAAAGACTGAAAATAACAGTGGAAAAACTAGAATTCTCAGTCCTGCTGATGGAAACACAAAACTTCAGAAATCTTTCTGTCAGTATCTAGTAAAAATTAAGACAAGCATACTCAGTGACCCAATGCTACACATAATTCCAAAAGATATGTGTGCACATTAACGCTAGAAGATATATACAAGAATGTTTTATTGGCATTATTTATAACAGAGCCAAACTAGAAACAACACAAAGTTTTATCAACAGTAGAATACAAAAGTAAACTGAGATTGATTTATACAGTGGAATAGCACATAGAAAAGAAAATGAATGAAGCAGTACTACCAGAATTGATGTGCATAAATCACACAAACAAAGACGAGCCAGAAGGTAGGAGAAAAAAAAATACACACTGTATGATTCCATTTATTTAAAGTTCAAAAACCGCAAAGCTAATCTCTGTGTTGTAAGTCAGGACAGTGGATACTTTTCGGGAACAAAGAGCTGGGACAGGAGTGCTTCTAGGCTGCTAGCCAAGTTCTATTTCTAGAACTGGATGGCAGTTAAACCAAGTATGTTTACTCAGGTAATTCCTTTAGCTGGACACATGATTTGTATACTTTTCTATGTGTGTTATATTTCAATTCATAAAAAGTCAGTAAAAGAAGAATAAACATTGAGTTTTGCAAATGCATTTTTGGCATCTATGAAAAAAATATATAAAATTTCTCCAAAAATCTACTAATACGGTTCATTAGTTTGGTTCACTAAAAAGATTAAAACCACAGTAGATTAAACAGGGGAATTTTAACATAAAGAATTAACTATGATAAAAGAGTAACTAAAAGATATAAGAATGCCCATATGGTATTTGAGGGGAAGGAAAACATGTAAAGGATCAGACTTCATTTGACAAGGTGTGGTTCAGCCACCAGAGAGCAGGGTTCATTAGCTTAGCTGGTCTGGAGCTGATGAGCAAATAATAGTAACCTCTGGGAAGCAGCTAGGGAAAAAGCATGGTGAACCCTATTCAAAGATTCCCTAATTCTGAATGATCCTTTCATTTTAGAATAAACCCCACTTGTGCTAGTCTCTTTACAATCTGAGCTACTAGGGAAGAACCTCTACTTGTGCTAGTCTCTTGGTATGTAGTTGTATTCTGTTTACGTTGCTGCTAATTTATCATTTGGAGTTTCCCAGGTGCCTCAGAGGTAAAGAACCTACCTGCCAAGTAGGAGATACAAATTTGATCCCTGGGTCAGGAAGATCCCCTGGAGGAGGAAATAGCAAACCACTCCAGTATTCTTGAGAGGATAATCTCATGGACAGAGGTGCTTGATGGGCTACAGTCCATGGGGTCACAAAGAGTCAGAGACAGCTTAGCAACTAAAATACCAATTTATCATTTATGGTTCTTTGTATAAAGTATAAAAAATGTTTTTGTGTATTAATTCTATAATCTCTTACCAAGTTCCGTTCAGTTGCTCAGTCCTGTACAACTGTTTGCAATGCCATGTACTGCAGTACTCCATGCTTCCCTGTCCATCATCAACTCCCAGAGTTTATTCCAATTCATGTCCATTGAGTCAGTGATGCCATCCAACCATCTCATCCTCTGTTGTCCCCTTCTCCTCCTCCCTTCAATCTTCCCCACCATCAGGGGCTTTTCAAATGAGTCAGCTCTTCACATCATGTGGCCAAAGTATTGGAGTTTCAGCTTCAACATCAGTCCTTCAAATGACTATTCAGGACTGATTTCCTTTGGGATGGACCAGTTGGATAGCCCTGCAGCCCAAGGGACTCTCAAGAGTCTTCTGCAACACCACAGTTCAAAAGCATCAATTCTTCAGCACTCAGCTTTCTGTATAGTTCAACTCTCACATCCATACATGACTA
Organism: Oryx dammah; assembly: GCF_014754425.2. Classification (NCBI taxonomy): domain Eukaryota; kingdom Metazoa; phylum Chordata; class Mammalia; order Artiodactyla; family Bovidae; genus Oryx; species Oryx dammah. The sequence continues at coordinate 29,651,653 of NW_024070190.1, forward strand.
CTGGAAAAACCATAGCCTCGACTAGATGGATCTTTGTTGGCAAAGTAACGTCCCTGCTTTTTAGTATGCTGTCTAGGTTGGTCATAACTTTTCTTCCAAGGAGAAGAATGGCTCCTTTAATTTAATGGCTGCAGTCACCATCTGCAATGATTTTTGGAGCCCCCCAAAATAAAAATCTGTCACTGCTTCCACTGTTTCCCCATCTGTCTGCCATGAAGTGATGAGACCGGATGCCATGATCTTCATTTTCTGAATGCTGAGCTTTAAGCCAACAACTCTCCTCTTTCAATTTCATCAAGAGGCTCTTCAGTTCTTCTTGGCTTTCTGCCATAAGGGTGGTGTCATCTGCATATCTGAAGTTACTGATATTTCTCCTGGCAGTCTTGATTCCAGCTTCGGCTTCATCCAATCCAGCGTTTCTCATGATGTACTCTGCATAGAAGTTAAATAAGCAGAGTGACAATACACAGCCTTGACGTACTCCTTTTCCTATTTGGAACCAGTCTGTTGTTCCATGTCCAGTTCTAACTATTGCTTCCTGACCTGCATACAGATTTCTCAGGAGGCAGGTCAAGTGCTGTGGTATTCTCATCTCTTGAAGAAATTTCCACTGTTTGTTGCGATCCACACAGTCAAAGGCTTTGGCATAGTCATAAAGCAGAAATGGATGTTTTTCTGGAACTCTTGCTTTTTCAATGATCCAGCGGATGTTGGCAATTTGATCTCTGGTTCCTCTGCTTTTTCTAAAACCAGCTTTAACATCTGGAAGTTCACAATTCATGTATTGCTGAAGCCTGGCTTGGAAAATTTTGAGCATTACTTCACTAGCGTGTGAGACGAGTGTAATTGTGTGGTAATTTGAGCATTCTTTGGCATTGCCTTTCTTTGGGATTGGAATGAAAACTGACCTTTTCCAGTCCTGTGGCCACTGCTGAGCTTTTCAAATTTGCTGGCATATTGAGTGTAGCACTTTCACAGCATCATCTTTTAGGATTTCAAATAGCTCAATTGAAATTCCATCACCTCCACTAAGTAAATTCCTACCAAGTTAATGTTTCTAAATATTTGTTTGTTGGTATTTTTTGAGTTTTACAAAAACAGAGTTATTTCACCTACAAATTATAGTTTCCTTTCTTTTTGATTTCTATACATTACTTTTTATCAGAGCATCATGATCTGACTTAAATGTTTTTAAAAATTCAACTCGTTTGCCCTGCTAAGAATACAATGAAGGTGAGAACGGTAGAAAAAGCAAGACTAATAGAGGTTCCTGCAATAACCAAGGCAAAGAATGATGGTGGCATAAAGCAAGGGACATATGACAATTATGGTATCAATGGTTAAAAAGTGACTAGACTCAGGATGTATTTCAAAGTGATCCAGTAAGATTTGCGAAGGATTGGATACGTGCCATCAGAAAAAGAGAAGAATCAAGAATAATGCAGCCAAAAAAACCAGGATAAAGTTATCATAAAGTGAAAAAAAGAAGGCTATAGGTGGAACAGGTTTTGGAGAAAGATTAAGAGTTCGATTTTGGATATGTTGAGTTTAGGATATGAGCTATGCCACAAGACATTCTACTTCACTGAAAGAAATGATCCATGAGATCCACAAAAAAGTATAGAGACTTTACAGCAGTTGCCCAGTTTCTTTTCAGATAGAAACTGTCCTATAGCTTGACTGCCATGTACAGGGTTGTACATATAAAAAACTAAAATGCAGGCTTTACTAAGGCAGAACCAAAAGATAAGCTCTTCTTTATCCCATGCTATCTCCTTTCACTCCTGCAAGAAAAGTCATGAGAAACAAAATATTCCACAGATGAGAAAATTAAAGTATGCAAATATCGTGACATGTATAACATAAAGGTAACCAAAATTAGAATCGGCATCTTCCATATCATTTGCTACTCTCTCAAGGAGTTCCTAATATTGCAAAGCTGTCATACTAAACCAAATATGAGGTAACAAAGAAAACTATAAAAATTTAGCACATTTATCAAAAATCCTAATGAACTTTTTTTCAGAAATAAAGAAATATACCTTAAAAATTCATGTGGGATCTTAAGTGAAACCAAACAGCCAAAACAGTCTTGAAGAGAACAAAGATAAAGGATTTGTATTTCCTGATTTCAAAACTTCCTACAAAGCTATAATAATCAAATAGTGTGAACTGGCTTAAAGACAGAAATATAGACCAATGGAATACAATAAACAGTCCGGAAATGAATTCTTGCATATATGGTCAAATGATTTTTGACAAGGATGCCTACATCATTTAATGAACAAAAGAACAGTCTTTTCAACCAATTGTGCTAGGAAAACTGGATATCTACATGCAACACAATGAAGTTGGACATTCATCTAAGTCTCTATATATATGTAATTAACTCAAAATTGATCAAAGACCTAAATTTAAGAACTAAAACTGTGAACTCTTAGAAGAAAACACAGGGCAAAACTTTCATGTTAGTGAATTAGGCAATGACTTCTTGGATATGACACTGAAAGAGCAGGCAACAACAACAAAAAATAGACTTCATGAAAGTGAAAAACTTTTGTGCATCAAAAGAAAATATCAACAGAGGAAAAAGACAACCCACAAAAATGGGAAGAAATATTTGCAACTCATGTATCTGATAAGGGATTAAGATCTAGAATTTACACATAACTCCAAGGAAAACCAAACAGCATGATTCAAAAATGGGCAAAGGACCTGAATAAATGCTTCTCAAAAAAAAAAAAAGACCAAAAAGCACAAGAAAAAGATATTCAACATCACTATCATTAGATAAATGCAAATCAGAATTATACTACCTCAAACTTACTATTAGGAAGTAATTATTAGGAAATATGGTACAGACACTGTGGAAAACAGTATAGGAGTCCACAACAAATAAAAGCAGAATTACAATATGATTCATCAGTTTTACTTCTGGGTATGTATTTTTTGTTCTATCTTTATGACCAAAACAACTGATACCAAAGAGATATTTGCACATCCATTTTCTTGGCAGCATTATTTATAACAGCTAAAATGTGGAAGTAATTTGTGTCCATCAATAGATAATGCATAAGCAAAATGTGAAATATAAGCATAATGGACTATCATTCTGATACATACTACAATGTAATTAAATCTCAAGAAAAAGAAAGAAGCCAGTCATAAAAAAATATATACTATATAATTCCATTTCTATGAGGTACTTAGAGGTAATCAAAACCATAGAGTCAAAAAGTAGAATGGTAGTTGCCAGAGGCTAGGGAAAGGGAAAAACAGGAGTTATTGTTTAATGGGCACAGAGACTCAATTTTATAAGATGAAATGAAATGGATGGTGGTAATGACTGAACAACTATATTCAATACCACTGTACACTTAAAAATGGCTAAGATGGCAAATTTTATATTATATGCATTTTATCACAATTTTTAAATATGGAAAAAACTAAGCAGATATAAGAAGACCAAAAAAAAAAAAATCAGTACATCAATAATCACAATAGTTTCCTCAATTACTAACAATTACTCAAGTTTGACCACTGTAATATATCCTGTATATCAAAGAATTTCAGAGCTAATCTGGCTTCCCACGTGCCTGTAACTGATAATAATCTATATAATGCTTTGGTAAAAAGGAAAAGAAAAAAAAAACCTTTCTTTCTGTTATATGGAACATCAGGATTATTTTTTATTTTTATCAGCTGAAGATAACGAGCAAAATGCTTCTATATTCTTTAGCTTATATCTAACATATGGACAATAAAATGTATTACAAAACATTTCCATTTTAAGTTTGTAATTTGGCAGAAAATCTCCCACAGTGTTTAATTCATTATTATTATTTGCTACAGACTCTTCCTAAAAGCAAGAGGCCGCCCATTTTCTCCAGATGACTCATTAACTAAAGGCAAAGTAGAATGAAGTGTTCCAACTTGAAATACCAACAGCTAAATATAACCTCTTCAACACTGGAAAATTCAGTGCCTCTCCTTAGGCTGTAAGAGCAATCTTAAAGGGTCACCTTAACAAAACACATTTAGCACGTTAGTTGATCAGCAAGAAGAAAAACCTGAAACAATGTAAAGTGTCTTTTTTTAAAAAAGCATTCAGCAAAAATGGAGAAAACACTGCAAATTACAAAAAAAAAAAAAAAAAAAAAAAAGAAAAGAAAAAGACATTCTTTAAGTAAAACAGTTAACCTCTTTCATAAAAGCACTTTTAACACCTCAGAATATGAATACTAATGCCACAAATACTAAAATTTATCAGCAGGTCCCTAGTGTAAATTCAAAGGCTTTTTCAGCTATTAAACAAATGAGATTCCAGTCATGGTTATTTCATTTGAAATTACTCTTCTGAGGACAAATAATGAAATACACCATAAATCTTACAAAACTATGAAACCAAATTATTTTTCTGGATATTTGTTTTGCATATAAAATAAAATAAAAATGTAAAAACAGTATCTGCAATTACTAGTTAATCAACAGTACTGATTAACTTTTCAAACAAACAAGAAGGAAAGCCAGCAGAGGACCATAACACACAGTAGGTCAAAGTAAGAAAAGAGAAGTCTGACAAACTGAAGCAAAATCCTGAAGATAACTCTCAGAGGCAGAGAAAACTGAAGAAAGAAAAATCTGACAGCTTTTGAGTCTGTAAATTTAGTCATTCTTATGAAATTAAAAGACGCTTACTACTTGGAAGAAAAGTTATGACCAACCTAGATAGCATATTCAAAAGCAGAGACATTACTTTGCCGACTAAGGTCCGTCTAGTCAAGGCTATGGTTTTTCCTGTGGTCATGTATGGATGTGAGAGTTGGACTGTGAAGAAGGCTGAGCGCCGAAGAACTGATGCTTTTGAACTGTGGTGTTGGAGAAGACTCTTGAGAGTCCCTTGGACTGCAAGGAGATCCAACCAGTCCATTCTGAAGGAGATCAGCCCTGGGATTTCTTTGGAGGAAATGATGCTGAAGCTGAAACTCCAGTACTTTGGCCACCTCATGCGCAGAGTTGACTCACTGGAAAAGACTTTGATGCTGGGAGGGATTGGGGACAGGAGAAGAAGGGGATGACAGAGGATGAGATGGCTGGATGGCATCACTGACTCAATGGACCTGAGTCTGAGTGAACTCCGGGAGATGGTGATGGACAGGGAGGCCTGGCGTGCTGCGATTCATGGGGTCGCAAAGAGTCAGACATGACTGAGCTACTGAACTGAACTGAAGGCCCAACTTGTACCCATATACTTTTGTGTGTATGCAGTTTTAGAGACTTAAGTTGCTAAGTTCCTTTTCTGGACTAAGCTAGTGCTAGTTAAGTTTCCTGTCACATGGAGCCAAGAACCCTAATAGAAACATGTATAATATCATGTAAGAATCGAATTGCCAGTCTATGTCCGATGCAGGATATGGCACGCTTGGGGCTGGTACGCGGGGATGACCCAGAGAGATGTTGTGGGGAGGGGGGGTGGGAGGGGGGTTCAGGTTTGGGAATGCATGTACACCCGTGGTGGATTCATGTCAATGTATGGCAAAACCAATACAGAATTGTAAAGTAAAATAAAAAATAAATTAAAAAATAATAAAAATAAAATAAAATAAAATAGAAAAAAAAGTATTAAGAAAGAGTAAACTACTAACAGCCCATATATTTACAGAAATGCATCAATTTTCACATGTATGATGACATACATATATTCTATCTTCTCTCCTTTTTCCAGGAAAGAGAACTTTATTTCCTTTATTTTAGGTGAAGGGGAGAGTTTTTTTTTTTTAAGCTTCAAAATAAAATTCACTACAGCAGAAAACTTCAGAGTCAACTTTTTTGAAAAGCACCAATGTAGAAAGTAAGTAAACAGTAACTTCCCTGAAGTACTCATCTCTTTCAAAACTGTAGTACCATTTTTTTCCTCCTAGCTTTACTGAGATACAAATGACAAACAGCACTGTATAAATTTAAGGTGTATAGCATAAGGAATTGACATACATACATCATGAAATGATTATCACAATAAGTTAGTAACTATCTTCTCATATAGATACAAATTAAAAAAATATTTTTCCTTGTGATGAAAACTCTTAGGATATACTCTCTTAATAACTTCCATATGTAACATATAGCAGTATTAATTATATTAATCATATTATACATTATATCCTTAGTACTTATTTATCTTACTAGAAGTTTATACTTTTTGGCTATTTTCATCCAATTCCCCCTCCCCAACATCCTCTTCCTACACCCACCTGCAATAAATCTGATCTCTTTTTCTGCTTGTTCATTTGTTTTTTTTACAGTACAGGTGACCTACAACACTACATTAATTCCTGATACACAACACAGTGATTCAACATTTCTATACATTAAAAATTATCATTTCAGTAAGTTTAGTTACCATCTTTTATAATATTATTACTATATTATATATCAGCTATGTTACATATTATTATTGGCTATGTTCCCCATACTGTAAATATCATCCCATGATTTATTTATTTTTTAACTGGAAGTTCATAGTGCCATTTTCACAGAAAAATTAGTTGAAAGAAAATACAAAATGGTAACAAAAGTACTCTATTCATGGTGGAATTACTGAAGATCTTTATATTTTTGTTGTATTTTTATGTATTTTCCAAATTCTCAACAATCAGAAAGAACAATTACTGTTTAAGTAAGAGTATGTTTTACATAATTTTAACTTTTATCATGGTTCAATAGACACCTTTACTTAGGCTTAATCTTCACATAGCTTTCACAAATAGTGTTTATTTAGTTCAATTCAACAAGTATTTATCAAATGCCTACTATGCATAAAGATGCTGCTGCTGCTAAGTTGCTTCAGTTGTGTCCAACTCTGTGCGACCCCATAGACGGCAGCCCACCAGGCTCCTCCATCCCTGGGATTCTCCAGGCAAGAACACTGGAGTGGGTTGCCATTTCCTTCTCCGGTGCATGAAAATGAAAAGTGAAAGTGAAGTCGCTCAGTCGAGTCTGACTCCTAGCGACCCCATGGACTGCAGCCTACCCGGCTCCTCCTCCATGGGATTTTCCAGGCAAGAGTACTGGAGTGGGGTGCCACTGCCTTCTCCAAGCAGAGTGTCATAAAAAAGTAGCTATAAGACTTCAGTGAATGTACATGTACTGAGAGAGAGGGAGAATGAGAGTGTATCTGTGTATGTACGTGTGTGAAGCATGTTTGAGTTGTAATAAAGTTTGATCCAGAAATTAATCCACTATGTTAGGACTCAATTCAACAACGAAGTGTAAACTGGTTCATTCTGATATTTTCATTTTCTACGTATTGATATAATTTTCAAAGTACTCCCCCTCCCCCTAGTCACTTGTGATGCTTATGAAACATTACTTGCTTTTCATATAAATAATCTCAAACAGTTTAAGGCCAACTAACTTCTATGAATATTAATAAAGGAAAGTGAAGTAACACTGTTGCCCATTTTAGATCCTACTTTCTACTACACTAGTTATCAAGGTTCCATTCTAGACGTATCTAAGGAGATAGATGTTAATACAGCTCATCTTCACTGTATTTTAATAATGTATAAATTTTGGTAAAACAAACAAACAAACAAACAATGAGACCTTCAGGTAAATGTCTTTATAGTGAAGTTTTAAAAGTTTGCTTCTATATATTACGGTCACTGTTTTTTTTAACCATAGTATTGATTTATATGATCACTAGTAAAAAAGTCTGTTTTCAGTGTTGGAAAAAATGAAAACTGAAGTTCATAAGCTGTTTAAATTCAAGCAATTTAACTAGATGGACAATCCCAGAACCTCTATGGTAGCCCCCACCGCCCAAAGGAACCACAGTATCCTTGGGCCCTAGATATTTAGCTAAGGCTCAATAAATGAAAGGGTCTCAATGGTCACAGTTGTTCAGATGTTTAAAGAACGCACTCCAGTAAAAAAACTAGAAGGCTATTTAGGAAGCAGCTTACACAAATATTTATTCAGAGCCTATCAATGCCTTAAGCATGTCTACATTACGTACTATATATTATTAACATGCTTTATCTCAGACTGACACAACCACTCTCCCACACTGAATATAACCTGAGAAATCACTCCTCTCGGTGTTTACATCAAGTCTGTTGATTTCAGCTTCCAAACAGGCTTTAAATACCACCTCTATTCCCTTCAATCTCATTGGGACATGTAGGGCCTCCTTATTTAGTATTTAGGATATTCCAAAAGTCTGACATGTCTTTACGATCGCAGAAAGGCCTTCCTTCAATCCATTCTCACACTGTTTAATCAATTAACTCTCCTATCTAAAATTATTCCCATCACCTACTAAAAACAAATCTAAATGTTTTAGCAGGGTATTTAAACATATATAAACCAGGCTGCATTTAACATCTTTTATCTGCTAACTCACTCTTAGGTCCCTCACTCATGTCCTATGCTTCAGTCATGCTGTGGTGTGTCCATAAAATGCTTTCTCGAGTCTCTGCATGTTTTTTGCAAAGGCTGTTCACAATACAACCATGCCACACACACACCTTCCTATTTATCAGTTTCTTTGTCTAACTTCATACTAACATCATCATCTCTACTGCAGTTAATCTTAATCATCAATCTTCTAATCCTTTTAAACTAGATATCCCACCTCAAAGCTCTCAGAGGTAACTTTTCAAGTATTTATCATAACATTTATTACTTGTTTATTACTCAGAATTCACTGGGTCTCAAGTTTGCTCATCTACAGAGTGACTAACAATATCTACACTGAAGGACTATTAGAAAGACAAGTTCAAGAAGTAGCTGGCACTTAATAGAAGTTTCACTAAATGATAGATGTACCGTGACATTAATATTTCTTTCAAAGGCAAACACCTTAGCCTTACTCCAGCAACAAATATTGTATGGCCAAAAAAAAAAAAAGGTAACTGTACATTTGTAAAGTGAATTAAATCCATGTTTCAGGGAGTTCCCTGGCAGTCCAGTGGTTAGGACTCAGAGCTTTCACTGCTGGAGCCTGGGTTCAATCCCTGGTTGGGGAACTAAGATTCCACAAGCCATAGTGCAGCTCCGAAAACCAAACCAACCAACCAACCAACCAAACAAATCCATGTTTCAAAAAGACAGTTCCTGTAGCACTACAGATAATGGAATTAAGGAATTCCTGCAATAGACACTTTAGGACCTCAGAAGAAGAGAATCATTATTAAGGTGTTTTCAAAATCGAATACACACGCTACAGAGACACAGAGGATTTGGCACCTCAAATGAGAATTACTACTCAAGGGACGGCCTCCTTGGTGGCTCTGCCACAGAGAATCTCCCTGCCAGTGCAGGAGATCCCTGGGTCAGGAAGATCCCCTGAAGAAGGAAATGGCAGCCCACTCCAGTACTCTTGCCTGGGAAATCCCATGGACAGAGGAGCCTAGTGGGCCACGGTCCGTGGGGTCGGGCATAACTTAGCAACTAAACAACAAAACAACAACTGACGGGTGACTCGTAATTTAGGAGGAAAAGGTTAGATGAATATCTAATCCCTCATATATTGCTGAGAGAGAAAAAGCGGAAAGCAAGAACCACTGCAGAAATAAAACCAGAGATGATAGGGCTACAGTACTTAATCCAAGAGACGATATGGGTAATAAACATGAAAGGAGCAGAGAAGGAGAAATTTTAGATCCATTTCAGATGGTAATAAGAACAGTTTGCTAGTGTTGAACAACAACTTGCTAACAACAACTAGTGAATAACTTGCTTATGAAGGCTTAAGCAGTAGGATCAAAGATGGCTGAAAATGTATAGTATGACAAAATAAGTTGTGATTTTTAAAAAAAAAAGTCAAAAAACAAGGCATAAGATTAAATTAACGAAGGTTTAGATATTGGCTTGGTCAAAGGGAACAGAAAGTTGAAGATAATGGTAAGAGGTAGTTGAAATAACTGTCCCTGCCACTCAGGCTAGATAAAGAGAATAAGGTGAAAATATGAAGAAGCTAAAAAGGAAGACACAGATTATTTTGTTAAAACAGTTCTGGGGATGGAGCAGGTTCAGAATATGAAAAGAGGGTTGCTCAAGTGAAATGAACATAAAGGCAGTTATAACAGAGGAGTTTAATGAAGTCTGATGACTACTACTCACACACATGAGAACTAAGAAGACAGTAAGAAAGAGAATATTTGTAAAACAGATACCAACATTTTCAAAGAATGAAGGAGTCTAAAAAGGTGACACAGATCAGAACCCCAAAAGCTTCCCAACCATCTTTTCTAGTAACATCTAGTGTTTGCGTTATTCACTTAAAATGTTAAATAAAGCTTCTTCCTGCTTCCTCTAACCTATCACTGCCTTCCAAAAGAATTCCCTATTTTCTGATTTTTTTCAATAGATACTTGACAGTTTGTCACAACCAGAAAAGTTCACTGTACATCAGGTGGCTAACAAATATTGTAAAACAAAAATAGAGGGAAAAAAAATTGACTTTACACTAAACAGTGTTTACTTAATAATCTTATACTAGAAAATATCAATGAAAAATTATTCATTCTACAGGTTTTATTAAGACTATGACTTAAATGAAAAGAAGAAAAAACTTGCCGTGTTTATTTGATAAAGCCATGAACACTTTTGTAAAAATACATGTTTTCTAAGAAACTTCAGCTGTTCTTACCACCATAATGTATGAAAGGTTATTCTTATCACTCTGTACAGCTTGAAAAGGGGCCTCCCACGTGGCGCTAGTGGTACAGAACCCGCCTGCCAATGCTCGAGACATAGAGACCCAGGTTCGATTCTTGAGTCGGGACGATCCCTTGGAGGAGGAAACAGCAAACCACTCCAGTATTCTTGCCTGGAGAACCCTCATGGAGGAGCCTGGCAGGCCATAGTCCATGGGGTCACAAAGAGTCAGACATGACTGAAGTGACAGCACATAGCACAGCTTTAAAAACAACAAAGCAATTTATTATTAAGGTGGTAAAATCCAACAAAGGAATAAAACTAAATCTTACGACCCTTAAAAGCTTAAGGTACTTATTACAATTTATGGCTATCCATAATATTTTAGGACATTTTAAATGATCCAACTACAGTGTCTTTTCATAAGTACACTGGTATCACCATGCAATTTTAATCCATATGCTTAAACCTCTTTCACAGTTTACAGGAACAAAGGAGTTTTGATTCACAAACAATGCCCTGCAGTCAAATACACTCATGAGGTATTAATTTACAACTTCATCTGTGATCAGTTAAACTGCATGTGAAATCTTAAACATCCTTAAAAAGCTCACCACAAATAGTTCAATAAGAGATTTTTTGGTAACATTACTTTAACAAAAAACATGTAGGATTAAATTCTATTGTAAAATAAAACCAAATGCCACTTGCTTTTAAGGGTAAGTCACTAACAAAACAATCCTTTAGACTGTCACCTTTTGCGTTTAAATATTAATTAAAAATGTAACACCAGTATCAAAAACATAGAATCCCAAAGCTTTGGCAAGGTAAATCACAAATTTTTTTAAAAATTTCATGAAGAAAAATGTACGTATTTCAACAAATAAGTTGTTCCTTTAATCAGTCCTAGGAGCCAGATTTATTAAAATGTCACGTCAACCTGAATCACACCAAAACAAAAGAATAAAATTACCAGTTTTACCAAACAACTAAAATGTCAGAGTCACATAAGCTATGGGCAAAAATAGTAATAATGAAAGAATACAATATAAATTCCCAATTCGGCTTGTTTTAGTGTGGGGGTGGGCGGGGGGAACCTACTAACTTCTCAGAAACCTGCAGTTTTAACATTTATGTAATTTGAACTTTAGAATGTTTATTTACTTAGGATTCTTTTTTCTAACTCGCTAAGAATAATGGTTAGTTTGATTATTTTTAAAGACAATTAGAAGAATTATCATCTCACATAAAAAGTGCCGGACCCCGAGCAGTGCTCCTGGGTTAGTGAGTTTATGACTCAACATCATCATCACTGGCATAGTTGTTTTCATGTTTTCTCCACGCCATCCTCAGTGTGGTGTGATGACTTTTGTCCTTTAACGGCCCAAGACAGCTGCAATAGTTGTAAGCATCATTTTATCTAAGGTCCAAAGGAGAAAGACTGTCTCTTTCTTATGTATCATAAAAATAAGAAAAGAAAAACCTCCCAAATAAATTTCAAGTGTTATTGGCCAGTCATTATTAAATCAATCAAAAGGAATGAAATAATGATGATTAGCTTAGACTAACTCAAATTCAGTCACTGAAGGTAAAGAAGAACTTAGTCTCTCAGAAAGTACATGGGCCTTTGATAAGCGATAAAAACTGAAGTATCAAGTGAACTCTATAAAATGTGAAGAATCAAATTACACTATTTTCATATATTACATATAATATACAATTGTCATTATTTCCTTTACATACTTCAAATGAATATTATATGTAACAATCTGGAAAAATCCTTTTATATACCTCTTAAAATTCTCAATTCTGATAACTGAATGTCTCACTAGAAAACTATATAATGCAATAGTTTTTCATCTAAATTAAGAGACCAAAATAAGAAAAAGCAGCAATTCAAAACATGTGTCATACATTCAGGCAAAAGAAAAAGGAACTGTATACTTCGATAAACTTCTGATTCATTCTGAATGTCACTAAAACTATTCTCAAGGACAAAAATTCCAGAAAAGCAAACAATGGTGGCAAAACTTTGGACACTATAAAAAAGAATGGACCCAAGGAACTCAACAGACCCAAGGAAGTTAAATCAAATAGCAGTGGAGAAAGGTAGAAGGAAACTGAAGGTTATCAAACTTACACTGCCATACTCCCCAAAGGCATCAAACTAGACAGCTTTGGGAACCTCTACGAATGGGAGTGAAGCTAGTGCGTAAAGTCTGCTTAAGATCCCTCCCTGTACTTTATATATCAGGGCAAATGTCCTTTTTTCTCAGCCATGCAGAAGACTAGAGGTCCATTTTCTAAAACGGGTAAGACTGCTAGAAAAGTATACTGAAAACATAGAGGATTAACCAAAAGTCGATACACTAAACTTTCGGACATCCAAGCTTCTCCTTCTTCGCTCCACAACCAGGAAGTTGGGGAACAAAACCTTCCTATAACTGACCTAGTATAAGAAATTATCTCATTAACATCAAATGGAATTCTGCTACAAAACAGCACAGTAGATCATTTAAGAGTGATCAACTCTTATCCAAGCACAGTTATTATCTTTCAATTTTCCACTCTTAAAATAAGCAAAGAGGTTAATATTACAAGACATCTGAAACTCTCCGCTGTGAAAGACAGAAGTCAAAACAAAGTTAATCGCAAATTTGGAGGAAAGGGAGACATACATTAGAAAAAAACCTTGATTTGAAACCTATCTTATTAAAATCCTTAGAAAGATAAGATACTGCATCCATGAGACATGAACAGATGCTACTAAAAAAATATATCAGAATAAGTAAGAATCCTTTGAAATTAAAAATATGACAGTAAAAAACAAAATTCCTCAAAAAGGGAGAATAAAATTTTAAATTAGAAGAGAAAGTTTAGAGGACCTATCAAAGATGTCCAATATCCCAATAACTGGGGTCCCTACCCATGAAGAGAAGAACGACAGATAGGAAGAAATCATACAAATGATTAAAGAACATTTTTCAGAACTCCAAGAAAGGGACTTCCCTGGTGGTCTAGTGGCTAAGAATCTGTGCTCCCAATGCAGGCAGCCTAGGTTCTATCCTCTGTCAGGGTGCTAGATTCCACATGCAGCAACTAAAGATCCTGAACGCCACAACTAAGACCCAGCACAGACAAGTACAAACGTTAAAAAAATAGAAAGAAAAGACTCCAGGACAAGATCCATATCAAAAGAATCCCACCACCAACGTGTCCAGCAAAATGGATAAAAAGAGACTCATACAAAGACATTATCAGGACAATAAGCCTAAAGGCTTTTTTGCAGGGAGGGAGAAAGTGTTTTGAACAAAGGATAAAGAATCAGAATTCATCAGAGCAACACTGAAAGCTAGAAGATAATGGAGCATTGCCTTGAAAATACAAAGGCAATTTTGGCAAAAAATACACTGCTGAGATTTAGAATACTTCGTACCAAAAATGTCTGCTTCAAGTAGCTAGTTATACAACAGCCAGTACTGCAAGAAAGGACTAAGAGTACTCAAATCTCAACAACTCTAAATATTTCAATTCTATACAGAGAACAGGAAAATGGAGCTGTGGTTTAATTAAGGATGCGCTCGCAAGTCTGTTAGAAACTTCTGACTAGAACTTTAATGTTCATGGAACATTCTCTTCCTCCTATTGGAAATCATGCAACATCAAGGAAAATGAAAACAGCACCTTATTTTTAGTAAAAGTAGGAGACAAATATAGGCAGTGCACGCCTGCGTGCTTAGTTGACCAGTCATGTCTGACTCTTTGAGACCCCGTGGCCTGTAACCTACCAGGCTCCTCTATTCATGGGATTTCCCGGTCAAGAATACTGGAGTGGATTGCCATTTACTTCTCCAGGGGATCTTTCCCACCCAGGGGTCAAGCTCACATCTCCTGTGTCTTCTGCATTGCAGGCAGATTCTTTACCCCTTAAGCCAGTGGAGAAGCTCTAATAGAGTCAGTAGGTACTACAAATTAATAAGAAAAAGCTAGAGTAATCAATGATGGTATAGAACAACTATAAATACACATGGTAAGCTGTCAAAAGCAGCTGTCATGCAGTAGGAAGAAAAGCACAAAATGTGACAAGACAGTTCACTGGTGGAAATTCACTGAATGAGTCTGTGGAAATATACTTTTTGAAGGTGGAGGAGTACCATGAAATGCACAACATACCACTCTAATTTGCTAAGTTAGAAAGAAGAAAAGAAAGTCTATTATCATCATTTACCATCATATTGGAATACTAGTCAACACTGCTAACAAAATGAAGGAAACTGGAGCTATAAATATTGGAATATGTTATTGCATAGTTTTAAAAAGGTGCATAGTTAAAAAATTGAAAAAAGCAGTAGAAAACTTATGAACAATAAGAGAATGTGGTAAAGGACATAGGTTAAAAAATTAATACATATAAAAGTCTGTATAACCAAAGCTACAGTTTTTCCAGTTTTCCAGTTTTTCCATGGTCATGTATGGATGTAAGAGTTGGACCATAAAGAATGCCAGAGAATTGATGCTTTTGAACTGTGGTGTTAGAGAAGACTCTTGAGAGTCCCTTGGACTGCAAGGAGATCAAACCAGTCAATCCTAAAGGAAATCAATCCTGAATATTCATTAAAGGGACTGATGCTGAAAATGAAGCTCCAATACTTTGGTGACCTGATGCAAAGAGCCACAACATTAGAAAAGGCCCTGATGCTGGGAAAGACTGAAGGCAGGAAGAGAAAGGGATGATAGAGGAAATGGTTGGATGGCATCACTGATTCAATGGCCATGAGTTTGAGCAAGCTTCGGGAGGTGGTGAAGGACAGGAAAGCCTGAGATGCTGCCATCTATGGGGTCACAAAGAGCTAGACATAACTTAGCAACTGAACAACAACATTGTTAAGTGCCATGTTCTATTAAGTAAATGTCAATTAGATCATAAAGGACATCTAATGTTCTGAAGAGTATGAAACAACTAAATAACCAGCTATGAAAAAAAAGGATATGCTGATCAAATGTAAAATCCACATCCCGTACTACATACGAGGATAAATAACAAATCAATCAAATACTTAAGGGTAAAATACTGAATTAAGAAGTCTTAAAAGAAATAAGATCAATAATATAATAAAAATAAAATTAGCAAAACAAAAAAATCTAAATTATAATTTTGTTAAAATGTCTATAACACATATCTACACAGCTTATGGTTGCTGCTGCTGCTGCTGCTGCTAAATTGCTTCAGTCGTGTCCAACTCTGTGCGACCCCATAGATGGCAGCCTACCAGGCTCCCCCGTCCCTAGGATTCTCCAGGCAAGAACACTGGAGTGGGTTGCCATTGCCTTCTCCAATGCATGAAAGTGAAGGGTGAAAGTGAAGTCACTCAGTCGTGTCTGACTCTTCACAACCCCATGGACTGCAGCCCACCAGGTTCCTTCATCAATGGGATTTTCCAGGCAAGAGAACTGGATCAGCTTATGGTTCCTAACATATAAAAAGCTCCCAGAAATCATTCAAAAGATCAACAATTCATCAAAAAAGGAAGTGTGGTATAGAATACATAAAAAATGTTACATAGTAACAGAGAAACAAATGGTTTTGAAATAAGAGCCTCAACTTTGCTCATTATAAAATCACACAAATTAGAAGTAGGCTGAAAACCCTTTTTTAGTGATTAAGTTGAGGGGGAAAATCCAAAGTTTAACAACTCTATTAGTGAGACTCCAGGTTAAAGACACTTTATTTTCTAAAGGCAAGAAAAGAGGAAAAAAAGACAAGCAAGACAAATTTTAAAAGTCACAAATATACGCTAAAGGAGAAAGATTTTAAGGTAAAGAAAAAGTTCAACTAATGGCTGTTATAAAAGATACATCAAAAGCATAAGGACATCTAATGTTCTGAAAGGAAGAAAAGGATATACTGATCAAATGTTAATGAAAAGAAGTTTAATTGTAACTGTTTCAAAAGCATAAGGACATCTAATGTTCTGAAAGGAAGAAAAGGATATACTGATCAAATGTTAATGAAAAGAAGTTTAATTGTAACTGTTATCAGATAAACATTAAAAGTAAAAGACATCAATTAGGACAGAAAGGGTCACTAATAATGATTTTTTAAAAGCTAAGTTTATAAGGAAGATCAGTAATTCTAAAAGTATATGCATCTAATAAAATGGGCAACATATATTAAACAAAAATAAAAGAATCTGAAAAATAAATTTACTAATCTTATATTGCAACAGATTTCTACACACCTTTCTACATTATTGATCAAGCAAGCCTATACACACACGAGTGGATAACACAATGACATATGGAACACATGGATTTTTTTCATCCAACAATTAGAGAGTGTATATCAAGTACACATAAAAAATTACAAAAGTAATTGTATACTGAGTAAATGTATACATAAGATAAATTACAAAAATTTCTAAGAGCAAATATCATACATAACTTTCTAACTACAATTTAGAATTAAAAAAAAAACAGATAACTTCTTTTAAGTCCATATTTCAAAATTTTAAAAAGAATTTCCAATTAAAGAATAAAAAAGAAATTGCTAAGGGAAATTTAAAATACTTATAGATGAATGATATTTTTAAAACACTCTCAAAGTCTACATGATACCACACAAAAAGTGTTCTGAGAAAAACCATATAGCTTGATTGAAAGTCTTAGAAAAAAAATCTGTAAATTAATAAGCCAAGTGTTCACATGAACAAACTCTTAGTTCATATTACAATATTAGGAAAGTAACAATAGATAACCAAAAGGAAGGAAATAAAGAGTACAAATTAAGGAGACAGAAAGCAAAGGTATGACAAAGATCAATTTAGAAAATACACACACCAAAAAAAAAAAAAAAAACCAAAAAAGAGAAAATACACACATATATAACTACAGAAACAACAGAGATTAAGCAGATACAAGTTTGTGGCCAAGAGCAGGCAAGCAAATGGGACCCCAGCCCTACAACTCCAAGTAACTGAACTTGGCCAACATCTTGAATGAGCATGGAAGCATTCATTCCTAGAGTCCCCAGAAAGGACGCAGCCCTGCCAATATTTGATTTGAGTCTGGTGAACACTGAAGCAGAGAAGCAGTTCAGTGTGACACACCATACCTACTTCTGACTTACAGAACTATGAAATAATAAATGGGTGTTGCTTTAAGCTGCTCTATTTGTGTCAATTTGTATGGAAGCAACAGAAAACTAATATACATTCCTTGCAGTTTAAGTACTGCTCCCGAGGCTTTACTATTCCAGGATCTCATCATCTCCTTCACTACTGGAGTCCAGTATTATAAAAGTGTCTATTTTGCCCACCTGATGCAAAAAGCCAACTCATTAGAAAAGACCCTGATGCTGGGCACGATTGAAGGCAGGAGGAGAAGGGGACGACAGAGGATGAGATGGTTGGGTGGCATCACCGACTCAATGGACATGGGTTTGGGTAAGCTCCAGGAGATGGTGAAGAACAGGGAAGCTTGGTGTGCTGCAGTCCATGGGGTTGCAAAGAGCTGGACACGACTGAGCAACTGAGCACAACAACCACCATCAGCTTCCATCTACAGTAAATAGCTACTGGAAGCTTCTCTATGATGCTGGTACCCCCCCCCTCACTATTGCACTTCCTTATTACATTATTGATAAACAGCAGCTCTAACAAACCGACTTCAATTAACATTGGCCATCACTTTTCCCGAGCTTCTAAGAGCCATTGCAGCAGCAAATGAGAACCAGCTCCCATGGCTTCTGCCAGGGTGCTATACTGGAGAATGTTCCCCAGTCAACAAAGCTCTGGCTCAGTTGTTAGCCAAAATTAGAAGTTCACAATATTTAGTCTGAACCTGAACCCCAAAAAAACTAAAACGAAATCCTTTCCTTCTTAATTCTTGGATAAAAAATGACCTGTAGCTTTCAATCTAGCTTTAAAAATAGAATGAAAGCTGTAGACCCTCTCAGAATGATACACACACACACCTGCACACACACACAAATTTGCATAAATTTTATGAAAAATTCAAGGACGACACCCATAGACCTCCCTGTTACAACTAGAATTCTCTAAAACCAGACACGGAAAGAGTTCGGAATAAAAGATGTTTACTAGAGATCATTCCTGTGAAAGGAAGGAGGGGAAAGCAGAATTCCAAGGCAGAAGTCAAATGACAACACAGACCTCACAAAGCCTCAGGCAACTTGGCAGGGATCTCTCAAAGTAGTTACTTGTCCGGGTTTTCTCAGTGTGAACAAAAAGGCTGGGCTTTTACACCTCTGCCTTGCTCAGGTGCAGGATGAGAGCTGCCCTGGAAAGGGTTGAACCTTAGGCAGGAGGTTCTCTGTACCAGAAGCTGACCTTTAACAAGCTGATAGCTGAAAGCTTTCTGATTACCTTCTTCTCCCCTTGTAATTCTTCCTTGAAGGATGTGGGCTGCACAACTCTATGTCCACCACACTTCCACTTAGGAACCCATTTCATCCATTCTCAAAATCCCCTCCTCTCTTCCACTTCACTCCTTTCTTCTCTTTTCTACTTCTTCTAATTGTATGTGTGTGCTTGCTCAAGGTGAAAGCACAAGCAGGGATCTGCACTATAAAGCCTTACAGAAGGTACACGCTAAACTGTGGGCAGACTGAAACTGCATATGGGTAGAAGGAGCAACAGGAGGCCCTGCTGACCTAAGTTCACTTGTAAATTGTTGGGAAAGGCTGTAAATGAACTAAGTAATTACATGGGAATAGTTGACAAAACGATCTAACAGCAAACTTCTGAAAGTAGAAAACGTTTCCACCAAATCCAACTAGAATTAAACACAGGATGGCTTATAATTTATTCATCACAACAAGGAGCAGTAAAATATCACTACTTGGGGGTTATAAGATTAAGCATTTATAACAATATCTTTTAAATTATAATGAGAATTAAAGGCATTTTTAAATGATTTCATCTTAAATCACTTAACTATAATCTTCCTTCATACAACAATATTTAAGGTCCTACTATGTACCAGCCACTCCTAGGAGTAGGATATAGAAGTCAATTGGGCAGAGACCCTGCCTTCAAGGAGCTTATATTCTAGACAGATAATAAACAAGAAAACAAAGCTACTTCAGATATTGGGAAGTGCAAAGAGAAATGTCATTTAAACTGAGAACTGAAAGAAACCCAAAAGAACTATACAGAAGAGTATTCCAGAAAGGAAACATATGCACAGTCCCAATATAGGAATCAGCAGCTGTTCAAGAAACAAGACATAGATCAGCATCCTTGAAGCACTGTGAGCAAGAGCGCTTTTACATGAGGTTAAGTGTTAGTTGCTCAGTCGTGTCTTTGCGACCCCATGGATTGGAGCCCACCAGGCTCCTCCTCTGTCCATGGGATTTTCCAGCCAAGAATACTGGAGTGGGTTACATGAGGTAAGAGGTATACTCAAAGTGTCTCTGTCAGGATCAACCATTCTTTCTGCCACTTAAATCTGCTGCTAATTGTTAAAGAATTATATAAATACTTGAGACTGACAGCTGATGAGCTGGCACTTTCAGATCTTCCCAGAAACCAATGCTGCTTGCCACATTTGTTCTACTCTCCTCGTATTATAAAAAGATCAAATCTACATTTTCATAGAAACCGAAGAGAAGAGACAGAAATAAAGAATGAAAAAATTTCTCACATCTCTTTACAAGGAAAATTAATTTTATATGTAACATTAAGTAATGTAAAAGATATTAGCAACACTTCCCTTTTATACAAAAATCTACATATATTTTGACTGAGTTACATTAAAGATAGTAAACAAATCATCTACACTTCATAACATAAGTGTATTCTGAATAATTAAGGCTTCCCTGCATGTTAATTCTTCACAAATAATTTAGTTATCAATGGATTTACAGTGTAGTTGAGTTCCACTCAGGAAAAGCAAGTATTTATTTGGACATATCAAAGGGAAGCTTAAGCTAATAGGACAATGCCAAGTAGCTCTGTCATAACAAGTAATCGGTTTTGATAAATACTATTAAGAAAACAAATGATATACATAAAAGAAAACTGCCTTAAAACATACTTGATAAAAATGTAGAACAGAAATACTTTGTCTTTAAGCAAGAAAACATGAATGTTTAAATTGTTTAATACGTAGTATTAGAGCTAAAATTTCCAACATTAGAAATTACAATTACTGCAAGATACTAACCAACGTGTGTTTTGTCTCCATGCCTCAGCTGAACAACTGCCAACTGGAAGGTATCAAAATCCCCCCCAGCTTGATATTGGGTTGAATATAAGTTATACTAAGAAAGTTCTCTCTATAGAAGCCAATGGCAACCCACTCTAGTACTCTTGCCTGGAAAATCCCATGGATGGAGGAGCCTGGTAGGCTGCAGTCCATGGGGTTACTAAGAGTCGGGCACGACTGAGCGACTTCACTTTTTTCACTATATGTAAGTAGGTTAAATCCCCCTTGTTTCTCAGTCACACATGACCAGTCCTTATATGAGTCCTGTCAAATAGAAAAATACATTGTTATCCTCTATTCCTAACTTGCTCATCCATGTATTTTATTTGCTTCTTTCTCCAAAATAGTCCTGGTCTGTTCACATGAAAATTAGTCATGAAATAATTTCTCTTTTCTTGATGATTTCTGCACAAGTATCCTAAGAAACATTTTAGCAGCTATAACATACACAATAGCTACCTTGCCATTTAACTGAGTATCAAATAAATTTAAAGAGCCTTAACCCTAAAGGACTATTCCTGGCTGCTACAAATTTGATCAGCAGCTTTTACACACTGTGTTAAGACTTAAAATTCTCAAACTCCTGGTCTTTTAACATAAGATTAATAGACATCTGATATTAACTCTCAAACCTTACTGTAAATTGAATTTCTACCAACGCCTCACAGCGATTGTTTTCAAGTATGTAGGCTAGGAGTTCTCAACATATGGTCCAAGGACCACAAGGGACCCTACAATTCTTTCACAGAATCCACATGCAAAATTATTTTCATTTTATAATCTATTCTTGCATGATTATATAGCAAAGTTTTGCTATAGCCTATGCATAATGACATTACTCTGGTTAGCTAATGAAATGAATGATTATATGTTTGTGTTCCATTTTGTTTTGAGAAGTTTCTTTTTTAAGGTAATAGATCTAGGATGTTAGCATGGACATTTTCACAGATTAATTAATTTGTTCTTACTATTTCTATTATACACTCTTAACTAGCTATACATGCTATAATCTTGGTGTAAGGCCATATTTCATTCATATACTTCAATCAAAACAATATACTGCAACAGACTGAATGCAGACAGTAAGAATCCACCTGCTTCTACTAATTCAGACATTTAAAAAATTAGCAAAAATGTAAAACATACAAAGTAAAACAATAGCAACCTTTTTATATTATTTTGTTTCAGAATACATCATTTTTCATAAAAATGTTACTTATATTAATATATAATGAGTTTATTACAGCTATCTTTAAATGTTTAAATAAAAATTTTAAATGTCTTCGTGTTAATTTCTGACACAATAAAATATCAAGAAATATAACCAAGAAGCAAGAACTCACTGTGACAAAGGAATAATACTTTTCACATATTTAATCACCAACTTTGTCTTCAAAATAATTTCTGTTACTGTATAAATCAATTTTTCACCATTTTCAATTTAAAAAATTTTCTGTACTTTTAATTACCATCAAATTGATATCTCTCATTAGCATTTTTAAATTGCTTTTATATATATATAATACAGTGTTTTAAAAAATAAATTGCAATTAAAACAAACAATAATGAACACAATAACCAACAATAAAAGATGGGCCACATGAGTTTTCAATATCTTTTGGTCTGATGTGGCTTTATTTTTGGTTACAAAATTTTATACAGTTAAATATTTTTATATTTGCTATCTTTACTGAATAAAAGATACCAGTACTGTGCTATATTACAAAGAACATAATTAATTCTATGTCAGCACTATCAAGAGTTTTATATTCTATGTCAGCACTATCAAGAGTTTTATATATATTGCTAGAAATGTAGGTTACCAAATAGCTAATGTTTAAATAGTTTAAAAACCATTATGAAGGTTCTTTTCTTGAGACTACACATTAGTTAACCTAAATGGATTATAAAAGTTAAGGTTGGTGAAAAAATATTATGATAAATGTAAGTAATATTTTCAAATAAAGATTAATGGTAGTTGAAAAATTAGTGTTACATTTAAAAATACATTCCTGAATACTGTACACAGCAATAAAGCACCTTAATTAAAAAACAAGTTTAAACCATAATCATTCATCTTTCTCTCTTGTTGCCAACGTCTTTCTATTCTTCAAACACATGGAACAGTTTATATTATTTCCCCAAACAATAAAACCATTTATCACAATTTAACTATATTTATTGCTGTCTTTAAAGATAATTTATATTTCCCAGCATAGACTAATTACAAAAGTCTTCATGTGCTAAATCTATACATTCAACAGAATATAAAGATACAGGTAAGTCATGACTAGGACAGTGTCTATCAATTACCATTTTAATCACTGAAAGTGCTAATCAATAAATTACATTGAGTTTAGAAATTTATCAATAAAAGTTACTACACTTGTAATATTTACTGATTACAGACTAATATGAGACAAGTGTTGATTAAACCCAAAAGTTTCTGGCTTAGGCCATGCTTAGAGGTGAACTAACATTTCTAAAATATCTAATATATGCCAGGCATTCGGCTAAGTATTCCACACTTATCATTGTATTTCATCATCACAATAACTAAAGTGATAGGTGTCATATTCACGCTGCCAATGACAAAATGGATTCTGAGAAGTTGCACAACCAAGATATAGCATAAACCGAATTAAAGTCAAAACAAACTGTAGCAAAATAAAATCAAAAGAATGAAAGCAGTTTTAAGTCAACTTTCTTAAAGGAATGACTAACATTTTTATAACCATTCTTTATTCCTGTAACAATCTTCAAATCTGCTTTTAAGAAATTACCCCTCTGAAACTCTTAATCTCTAAATTTCCAGGAGAGCTAATTCTACCCCCAGTTGCAGGAGTAGACAGGCAGCCCAAGACTAGCCAAACAGATCTAACATGATTTAATGCCATAACTCTTCTTGGAGAGATTAGATGCAAATAAAAAAAAAAATGAAAAGGATATAAACCTGCTGGGGCCTACCCTACCTCCAGGAGATGAGAGCCTATTTGCAAAAAAAGCTAAAACCAAGAGAAACACAGTTAACAGTTGAAGAGGACCCAAAGATGTTATTTAAGCCACTGGATCAAGCTTTACCTGAAATCGGCCATGTCATATCTTTTTAATTATGTGACCCAATAAATTTCCATTTGCTTAAGCCAGTCTAAATGAGAGGTTTCGGTCACTTGTTCAATGCACATATCAATAAAAAGTGGTATATATCATTCATAAAAGCCAAATAATGCATTTAATTATTCTTAATTTGGAATCTTAAAGGAAATTAACAGGCATCTTTAAAAAAAACCAACAGGAATTAAATTATTTTCAGTATTTTAGAGAGTTTAATGGAGTCATAATCCGATCTGAGGTAAGGTCACTAAAACTTAACACCAAGTTCCTTCTGACTTTATCATCTCAAATGAAAACTTGTTATCTAGTTTCACCATGAGTTCTAAATAGAAATACATTTTTATATATAATATTTAATTTTAAATTGGAAAGAAAAATGGATTGTCCATCAAATAAACTATTTAAAAAGTAACAAACTACTTCAAAACAGAAACATTTTCACAATGATCACTTGAGAAGAAAACCAAGAACTATCACATTACTTTGAAACGTACTCTTAAAAAAACAATTCACACCTTTAGTTCAGTTCAGTCGCTCAGTCACGTCGGACTCTTTGCGACCCCATGGGCTGCAGCACACCAGGCCTCCCTATCCATCACCAACTCATCACTCAAACTCATGCCCATTGAGTGGGATTCCTGACGTTCTTTTACCCTGAGGCTGTTCAGCCTCCAGGGACATCAAGTAAACAGTCTAGACTAATGGCACCACCTAGTGCCCTGCACTGGTCACTGTCTGAGATCCACTGTCCTTCCAATTCTTTCACAGCTAAAGGAACACAGGCAAGTCTCCTATTGTCTTTCTGTATATAATAATTATTTCAAAATCCATTCCTTTATTCCTATGCACGTACATGTTGTCTTAAGTCTCCTGTCATTCCTCTCCCACAACTGTCTTGTTACCTTTGGAACAACTGTTCAGAATGCCCTTTACCTTTGCCAGGCACTTGGTGCTTAGCGCAGGTCATCATCACAAAGACACTAGTAAAATTACTACTCTGAGTATCCCATTCACGTACCCAAGATCACAAATAACTGGACAGGCTGTAAGACTCCAAAACCCATTTGCTTAATTACTACTCACAAGATGCATATTGCTTTTTCTTCTTTTTTTCATATTATGGCCAAACCACAAACCCAATCTATAAAACTGGGAGTGAGGGATCCAGTTGCGTACCAAAAGAAAACAAAAAAAGCTGTATTTCAAAAGAAAATAAAAGTGAAAATTAATTTTAAAAAATTTAACTACCACTTGAAAGTGTCTGACTTTCAAAATGTTATCCATTTTTTTCAATTCTTCAAAAATGTAGGGATAAGAATGAAACGTAATTAAAACCCAGAAACGGACTCACACATACACAGAAAACTCAATATATGACACAGGACTGTTCAAAAAATTATACCAAAATAACTGGTTATCCATTTATGAAAAATTCAGTCTCAAACTCTACCTCACACCATACACAAAACTTATATTCAGTTGGATGAAAGAACAAACTCTGTAGGGCACATATAGAAATTCTTTGACTTGGAGGTAGAAGAAATTTCTTAAAGCAAAAGAGCATAAAGTATAGAAGAAAAAGATTGATAAATTTAGTTAACATCAAATTACAAAACTTACATGAAACAAAAGACACCACAAAGATAAGTCACACACAGGGTACAGAAATATGTAAATGAATACAATCAAAGAGTTAGTATCCATAAAATATAAAAAACTATAAATTAGTCACTTAAAATATCACAGCAGGAAAAAAAAAAAAGTGAGCAAATGACACTAACAGGCAATCACAAAATAGGCAAATAAACTTGTAGGAAAACATGCTCAACTACACCAGACTTTTTTTAAATGTCAGTGAAAACCACATTGAGATGCATTTCACACCTATCAAAGTAAAAATAAATTAAAATTTTTATTGACACCAATTCTTAGCATGACAGTTGAGAAAGGGAATGCTCAGATGCTGATGGCAAGAACAATTCAGCAATATCTAGTAAAGTATAAGATGCGCATGACTGAAAATTCCACACACAGGTGGAATAAATATAAATCTGAGTCAGTGCTGTCATACAGAGCTTTCTTGAAAAAGGGATATATTTTGTATCTACAATACCCAGTACATTTAGCTGCTAGCTATATGTGGTTTCTGAGCACTTGAAATGTGGCTAGTTTAACTGAGGAACTTAATTAAATGTACTAAATCTTAATTAATTCAAACATCGACATGCTACTGCAGTAGACAGTACATCCCAAGAGAGTCTTCCACATGTACCTATACAAATACAAGAATTTTACTTGCAGCAAAGTTTCTAAAACTGAAAAACTTCTAAGTCTTCAACCGGAGTATAAACTGTGACACACTCATACAGTACTACACAGAAGAAAATACATATTTATTTTATAACATTTATGTCCATGAAACTTAAATGCATTATTGGAAGGAAAGTTATGACCAACCTAGACAGCATGTTCAAAAGCAGAGACATTACTTTGCCGACTAAGGTCCGTCTAGTCAAGGCTATGGTTTTTCCTGTTGTCACGTATGCATGTGAGAGTTGGACTGTGAAGAAGGCTGAGGGCCGAAGAATTGATGCTTTTGAACTGTGTTGTTGGAGAAGACTCTTGAGAGTCCCTTGGACTGCAAGGAGAACCAACCAGTCCATTCTGAAGATCAACCCTGGGATTTCTTTGGAAGGAATGATGCTAAAGGTGAAACTCCAGTACTTTGGCCACCTCATGCGAAGAGTTGACTCATTGGAAAAGACTCTGATGCTGGGAGGGATTGGGGGCAGGAGGAGAAGGGGACAACCAAGGATGAGATGGCTGGATGGCATCACGGACTCGATGGATGTGAGTCTGAGTGAACTCCGGAAGTTGGTGACGGACAGGGAGGCCTGGCGTGCTGCGATTCATGGGGTTGCAAAGAGTCGGACACGACTGAGCGACTGAACTGAACTGAAGTGATATAACATATAGGGCTTCCCTGGTGGCTCAGCAGTGAAAAAAAAATTCATCATGTAATGCAGGAGACACAGGTTTGATCTCTGGGTTGGGAAGGTCCCCTTGAGAAGGAAATGGCCAACCCACAACAGTCTTCTTGCCTGGGAAATGCCATGGACAGAGCAGCCTGAGGGGCTATAGTCCACTGGGGTTGAAAAAGAGTCGGACATTAGACTAAATGACTAAATACAAAATACATCATAAAAATAACATTTAAATATACAAATCTCAAAAAGTAATACTGCACAAAAAGCCATGAAGGATAGACACAGTAAAACAGCATTTACATAATGTTTTACAACCTTCTAATCAATTCACTCATATTGTGCATGAATACACGTATGTTCACATTAAACACCAAGAGATGTATTATAGCTTAAAAACATGAAGAACAACTAATGATGGGATACCAGGGAGAATGGGTCTGCAGAGTGGTACATACGAAGTCCTAACTCTATCTGCATGTTTTGTTCCCTCTCCCTGCCACACTAAAACCTTCAACAAATATAGCACAGTTTTAATATATTGGGTACATGGGTGTATGATTCAGTACTGTTCAATTCTTCTATATACTTATGATATTTTATAAGGAAAATCTAAAGACAAGAAAATCCATGACACAAACTATAGAACACAACCACTTCAAAAGTGTGAGTTCCTGTTTAATTTCTTCCCACCTCATTTAGCTTACTAACATTCATCACTAAACACAGTGAAATCAAATTTGTGAAGGCCTAAAACAGTTGTATTTTCATGATGAAGCATAGTCTTTTACTAAAAATGTTCTCTATGTCCTCGTTAAAGCAGTAAAAAGTCAAGGCTTCTCTTTTTTTTATGACTTTTTGACTTCTTACTCAATTCCCTTGTGCAGTATTTGTAGAAATCAAGTATTTCAGCATGAAAACCAAACAAAAAGCTCTCCTATGTAAGAATTACCCTTGGGATAATTCATAGATTCCTGAACCAGGCCATTTAGCCATGAGGTCAACTATAACATATGTTTTAAATAACATTTAATCTACTTTGTTGAATGTCTTATTAAATGTTTATGTTTTGCAGTAATTGAGAAATTCATAAGGATCACATATTAGGTCTTTCTTCCAAGACACTGTTCTCTCCTAGCTTTAAAAATCAAAAGCTAAGAAATGTACTTATGAAAATACAAACAAGCAAACATGACATTCCACTTTAAAGTAAGCCTATGTTTGAATTCTAAAGTTTTTTTGAATTATTCAATCCTTCTATTGTTAAGAAGTACAAACTACATGTTTTATTGTTAGACTCCAACCAGTCCCTAGGATTGTATGTTCCATGAGATCAGATAGAGTGTCACTGTGACTGAATGAATAAACGAACAATCAACAAACCCAACTATCTATTATCAGTATCAAACATGTCCTCTATTTGTTTGTTATGATTCATGACTACGTAGGACAAAAAAAAAAAAAGTGAAGAACTGAAAATAAACATGCCTGAAAAAGCAGTTCTAAATGTTGGAGCTTCACACCAGAATGTCAGTAGAACCACGAAACTTCCTCTCACAGCTTTCTGCCACCCACCTTCCTTCTCTCAGAGAAACACCGAAAAACAGGATTAAAGCCCAATCCCAATTTTAAGGTGAAAATCTCGTGTCTTCTGAAGGTGTTCTGCTTTGCTTGGTACATTTACATTTGGGAACAACCCCTCCGTCTGAAAAACGACAAAGCCAGGACAAAGGCAAAATACATGCTTAAAAATGGCCAATAAAACTGTCCTCAATATCAAAGAAAATTTATTAGAACTGCTGTCATATTTTCATCTATTGCATTGGTTGCATGTGTAAATAAACACCATTATGCTCTATCATAAGTAAATGATACAACTTTTGTGAAAAACAATTTGGCATCTTTGAAGAGTTAGAATGTGCATCCCTTTAAGCTGTTGTTGTTCAGTCACCCAGTTGCGTCCGACTCTGCAACACCATGGACTGTATGTAGTACACCAGGCCTCCCTGTCCCTCACCAGCTCATGAAGTGTACCCGAGTTCATGTCTATTGCACTGGTGATGCCATCTAGTCATCTCATCTTCTGATGCCCTCTTCTCCTGCCTTCAATCTTTCCCAGCATCAGGAAAGATGATACTTTCCCATTCAATGAGTCGACTCTTCACATCAGGTGACCAAAATATTGGAGCTTCAGCTTCAGCATCAGTCCTTCCAGTGAGTACTCAGGGTTGATTTCCTTTAAGATTGACTGGTTTGATCTCCTTGCTGTCCAAGGGAGTCTTCTCCAATACCACAATTTGAAAGCATCAATTTTTTGGCACTCTGCCTTCTTTACAGTCCAGCTCTCACAATCCTATGTGACCACTGGGAAGGCCACAGTCATGACAATACAGGCCTTTGTTAACAGAAAAATGTCTCTGCTTTTCAAAATACTGTCTAGGTCTATTATAGCTTTCCTGCCAAGAAGCAATACGGCTGCAGTCACCATCCGCAGTGATTTTAGAGCCCAAGAAGGGCATATTTGTCACTACTTCCACTTTTCCCCCTTCTATTTGCCATGAAATAATGGGGTTGGATGCCATGATCTTAGTTTTTTAATATTTAGTTTTAAGCCAGCTTTTTCTCTCTCCTCCTTGACCCTCATCAAGAGGTTCTTTAGTTCCTCTTCACTTTCTCCCACTAGAGTGATATCATCTGCGTATCTGAGATAGATGTTCCTCCTGCCTATTTTGATTCCAGCTTGTAACTCATTCAGCCCAGCATTTTTCAAGACATGCTCAGCATGTGGGTTAAATAAACAGGGTGAAAACTGACAGCCCTGTCATACTCCTTTCTCAATTCTGAACAAATCAGGTGTTCCCTATAAGGTTCCAACTGTTGCTTCTTGACTCGCATATGGGTTTCTCAGGAAACATGTAAGACGGTCTGGTATTCCCATCTCTTTAAAGAGCTTTCTACAACTTGTTATGACCCACACAGTCAAAGGCATTAGCTTTGACTTTAAGTTACAGCTTACTAAAACTGGCACAACTGTGTAAACACACATGCAAAAAGATAATAATTGGCCTCAAAGTGTTTATTAATAGAAAGATGGTTAATAAAGATAATTTATAGTTCGTACAGAGATAGAACAGAGAAAATGGTAATGAAGAAATTGCCAAAAATGCTTAACAAAAATGCCAAGAGGAACATTAAAGTCTCTGGATGATAAGGTTTCGTCACATGCTCCTATGAAAAATTGCATGAAGACATTTCAGAATACTAGAGGGAAAGAAAAAATTCTATCAAAGTGTTTCCAAAGAGAAAAACAGGTTACATATAATGCTCATGGGTAACAATAGCTACCAATGAAGCTAGGCCTTCAAATTCTTGAAAAATTTGAAAATTTTTGAATAATTCAAAATAACTGAAAAATTATTTTCAATCTACAGTTCCATTCCTTGTTGAAATACTATCTAAGGTGAAGAAAGAATGAAGATATTTAAGACTTCCAAGTACTCATAAATTTCACTTTTTAACACATTCTTTCTTCAGCAATCTTTGAATAATACGATTCAGTAAAATGTGAGAATAAACTTCAGTAAAATGAGGAAATAAACTAATAAAGGAGAAAACAGCCCCAAAAGAAAATACTCCAAAAGAAAAGTCAGAGGATCAGGATCAGGGCTGTGAAACATTTTTAAAAAGACTGAAGCAGAACATTAAGTTGAGAGAAAGCTCTAGAAAAAAATTAGCTTTTAGACCTATACTTAAACTCTGGAAAAAAAATTGAGCAGTGCCTAAGAGATTTGTTGAAACATAGGGAGAAATAAGCAAATTAACCCACAGAAAACTAAGTAAATGAATAAGCAAAGCAATAAATCATAGAGGAGGGGGAAAGGACAAATATTTGGTTAAGTAAATGGATGTAATATAGTGCATTATGTTATTCAATGCTTACATATCATTATAATATAAATATTAAGTATAGACTGTTCACAGATTTACCCAAATTATATTTTTTTAAACTAGAGAAGAAAGAAGTAGGTGTGTATTACGATTTGACTCATAAATCAACATTAAAAAGTTAATAATTATAGCCAAAATTGGTTAGTCAAGAAAAGCTGAGCAACCATATTACTTAGAAACAGAGTGGCATCATAAGAAAGAAACTATCAATAATAGCATTAAAAAGTGGTTACTTCTAGAAAACTGAGGGGCAGAAAACTGCTGTATTTTATTGTATACATGGCACTAATCAAGTCTTTTACCTACATGCAACAATTATTTTAATACAAAAACATTCTTAGTGTTATCAACTTTGATATTGTTAAAATTAAAGGAAATTGAAAGAAAGCAGGGAACAGCCATACAAGGTAACATTCCTATTGTTATTTGAAATACAAAGTAACCAATTAAGGAACTGAAACAGCTAGGGAAACATAGAGATTGTATGAGATAAAGATTCATCCCATCACAGAAGAATATAGAGCAGAAATACCAAGAAATAATACACAATCCCTACTATAGGTAGAGATAACCACAACTAGCAGTCAAAACAGATTGAGTTAAAAGTAGCTGCCTTTAGGGGGGTGGGAAGGGGAAACGTGGGATATGATTTCTCTTGTTTTTCATTATAAGACCATCTGTTCTATCTGAATTCTAACCATGTGCATATATTAACTTGGAGTTATTTTAAAGTGGTCCTGAGATATAATGGATCAAAGGCCCATGGGATTCCCTGAAACTTGCTACCAAAAATAACTTTCTCAAAAGGGTAAAATGCATTTAACATAGTCTTCATAACCTAGAAACCTCCATCTATATAACATTCTTACAAAGAAATAATCTATTGGAAAGAAAGGTGGGCAGGGCAAGGAGTATTCCCTAATATGAACATGCAGAGAAAGAATGAGTAATGAAATGTAATCTGAATCATTTAATTCAATGAGCAGTTAATTGAGAAAAGTTATTACACTGAGTTTATAACTCATTCCTAAGACTTCTGAAGCACACTTAAGTCACTACCTCAACAAGAATAAAACCATAACAAAAGATTACTTCACTAAAGATTTAAGTTAATTACATTAAATTATCTTATTTCTTTAATATAATTCCAGAAACAATAATTTTAGCACATGCTTACATGTTTAAAACCAGCTACTAATAAATATTCTGTGTGGGCCACAACATGAGAAAGCTGAAAACCAATGAATTAAGGTATACTCTGGTATTACATATACATATAATATATATATAGATAAAACCATGGTATAGAAAGTTAATAACATTAAAAATTTAAAGGACAGAATATAAAACAAGTATATTATTAATATCTGATGCTATTATATAATCACCCTGACAGCCCACGGCACTCAACAAGGAACATAAATGGCAGCTGCATGCTTTCACTGTTAAAGTGATAAACCACTTAGTTTAGCAGATATGTGAATTATTTGACATTATGATCCTTCACTTTTTCCCAGCTAAATAAAATACTTTAAATTTTGATTACTTCTAAATCTGTTGTATTAAGTCTGAAACCAATTAATTATGTACCATACCATGCTAAGAGGAATTAGTGTATAATTGATTACTGTATAATTGAAGCAGTTGTAGATTTACCAACTTTAATTAGAATGACTTACTACAGATAACTTACACTATAATAAAGAAAACAGAAGCAAGAAGTTCATCAAAACCTTAAATTATTATCACAGATACAATATCACAGATTTGACAGGGCTATATGCTAATATCTAGTACTTTGAAAGTAAGCATTTTAGCCCAAATTCTTTAAAAGGAGAAAACTGATTATTAACCTTTAGCCTAGATTTTTCAAATAAATACAGTATTTATGGTAATCTACTGTAATAGGTGATGCTAATTTATGTGGGTCAATGAAAGTGTATCAATAATACTTTGTCTACCTATAACCCTAAATAACACTAAAAAGAAAACATATAAAAATATTTCAGTGTTTCCTTTAACTCCTTTAAAGGGTATTCAAATAAGAGAAAATCTCTTGTCTTTACCTAAAAATAAACAAAAACAAATTTACCAGCAAAGCAGCAAATAAGGAGAAACAGTATCTCAGCAACAAAACACAGTAGTATCTGCAGTTCTCTCAATACCCGTGTGGGTGGTAACTACAGCCCACAAAGTCCCACATAAATTGCTAATTCCCCTGAGCTTAAAGCCATGGTAATTAGGTTCATTATCTTACATGCTAATGACACAGAGATAATAAGTTTTCAGTGAATAATTCATATACTACCAGCTCTCACTGTGATGCTCATTACTAATAGTTTATTTACAGTACAAGTTACATTGCATTTTTTTTCCTATAGTTTAAATGTATTGCCTAAATAAGCAGGAATAATTTAGTATGGAAATCTAATTTACTATCAGTAAATGATGACAATCCTAAACTTATATTAATGTTAGCTTGCACATTTTGAAATAAAATTTTTACTCAGTATTCATTATTGGGATAACCAAAATACCACAAAAATGTGTTACATAAACATTAAGTTACCTGTATCTATATGATTATCCTAATCATATTTTATAATGATTATCTAAAATGAATACATGATGTCAATAAAGTGTGAACTGCTTTAGTAACTCTTATGCTGTGCTCTGCTTAGTTGCTCAGTCGTGTCACACTCTTTCGGAACCCCATGGACAGTAGCCCACAAAGGCTCCTTGGTCCATGGAATTTCCCAGGCAAGAAGTAAAATGGGTTGCCATTTCCTTCTCCAGGGGATCCTCCTGACACACAGACTGAACCTGAGTGTCCTGTATTGGCAGGCTGATTCTTTACCACTGAAATGGTACCACTTTACCATCACAAAATGTACATGTAGATTATTTCGGCACTCTGAATATCAAAGTACAAATAAACCCCATAAGTGTCCAATTATGTAAATACTTACTGGAAAATAAATTGACGTAAAATGCAGTTATGCAGTGACATAAAATTGCAGTTATCTTCAATTTTTACCCAGTTTGTAATGGATTTATATCACATTTACTATATTTATGCTAAAAATAACACCATTTTAATCTCTTTAAAATGACTTTTCTTATAGACACAATAACTCATAGTCTACATATATCAAGAAAACTTTTACATTATCACATATATGAATTATTGTGATTTAAATATCTCTAAACCAGATAGGAAAATTTTCTTTACCTGTTTTTACACTTCTATAATGATTCCTTCTCAAATAATTTTATTTATAAGCTAAGACTGCTTTAATATACAGGTTGTGCATCAGTGAAGAGAGGTCAGGTCAGGATCAGGTAACAACTGCAAAACCTCAGTGGCTTAAGACAAAAAGGTCCTTTCCTCACTTTACTAGACGTTCATGGGTCTTCTAAAGACTCCACTCCGCGTCTTTTCATTTCACTAACCAAGATGATGGAGTAATCACAATCTCAAATACTGCCAGGCATCACGATTAATAGAAAGAGCTCTGAAATGACATGCATTGGTAATTAAATGCTCCATCCTAAAAAACACATTTCACTTCTGCTCACAACTCATCAGATCAATTATCTGAGAAAGATAAATCTTCAAAAAGTTTAAATTTCAGAAGAAAAAATTTTTTTCTTAAAGACATCTAATTCACTCAGTAGGATATTTAAATATCTTGTGATATTTAAATCACAAGACAGGTTAGATAATATCCATAAAGATTTCTGAAAACAAAGAGAATCCCAATTTTTTTGTATTAACTTACTATCAAATCTAAACAATCAGTTCCCGCCAAAACAGCCAAAACTATCATCAGGACACTACAAATCTGAACACATCACCAACTTAAGATTACTCTAATTTTCTCAGACTCACTCCCCCACTCCATGAACTCATCCCTGCCTGCTTTTCTGTCCTGTCAGAATACCCAATACAAGTTACAAAATGCTCCAGGGAGACAAAATTAGTACAAATGTTGAACTCAGTCTTCCCTGCCTTTTCACAGGCTGTCTATGTCAGAGGGCTCCCTTGCACCTCTACTTAATGAAATCTTACTCTTCTTTCAACTAAGCTTAAGTCCTCCATTATGAAGCTTTGCCTGACTGATGAAACAACCAAAGACTCTGTACTCCCTTAAACACTAATTTCACATCTCCACTCTGACTGTTCATTGGCTACCCCGTAGACTGTGGTTACTGTTGTTCAGTTGTTAAGTCATGTACAAATCTTTGAGACCCCATGGACTGAGGCATGCCAGGCTCTTCTGTCCTCCACCATCTCCCAGAGTCTGCTAAAATTCATGTCCTTTAAGTCAGTGATGCTACCAAACCATCTTATCCTCCGTTGCCCCCATCTCCTTCTGTCCTCAATCTTTCCCAGCATCAGGGTTTTTTCCAATGAGTCAGCTCTTCACATCAGGTGGCCAAAATACTGCAGCTTCAGCTTCAACATCAGTCCTTCCAATGAATAGTCAGGGTTGATTTCCTTTACGTTTGACTGGTTTGATCTCCTTATAGGCCAAGGGACTCTCAAGAGTCTTCTTCAGTACCGCAATTCGAAAGGCTCAATTCTTTGGCACTCAGCCTTCTTTATGGTCCAAATCTCACATCTGTACATGAATACTGGAAAAACCATAGCTTTGACTATATGGAACTTTGTTGGCAAAGTAACATCTCTGCTTTTTAATGTGCTGTCTAGGTTTGTCATATTTCTCCTTCCAAGGAGCAAGCATCTTTAATTTCTTGGCTGCAGTCACCAACCTCAGTGATTTTGGAGTCCAATAAAATAAAATCTGTAACAGTTTCCAGTTTTTCCCCTTCTACTTGCCATGAAGTAATGATCTTAGTTTTTTGAATGTCAAGTTTCAAGCCAGCTTTTTCACTCTTCTCTTTCACCCTCATCAAGAGGCTCTTTAGTTCTTCTTCACTTTCTGCCATTAGAGTGGTTATTATTTGCATATCTGAGGTTGTTAACATTTCTCCTGGCAATCTTGATTCCAGCTTACGCTTCATTCAGCCTGGCATTTCACATGAAAGTCCTCAGTTCACGTACTGCTGAAGCCTAGCCAGAAGGGTTTTGAACATAACCTTACTAGCATGTGAAGTGAGAGTATTTGTACACTAGTTTGAACATTCTTTGGCACTGCCCAGTTTGGGACTGGAACGAAAACTGACCTTTCCAGTCCTATGGCCACTGCTGAGTTTGTCAGATCTGCTGACTTATTTAGCACCTACTAGACTAGGAACACTGCAAAAAGGAGACAGTCTTATCTACCTCTGAATCCCTTGCACCTGACATCATGCTGCTGCTGCTGCTGCTAAGTCGCTTCAGTCGTGTCCGACTCTGTGCGACCCCAGAGATGGCAGCCCACCAGGCTCCCCCATCCCTGGGATTCTCCAGGCAAGAATACTGGAGTGGGTTGCCATGTCCTTCTCCAGTGCATGAAAGTGAAAAGTGAAAGTGAAGTCGCTCAGTCGTCTCCGACTCTTAGCGACCCCATGGACTGCAGCCCACCAGGCTCTTCCATCCATGGGAGTTTCCAGGCGAGAGTACTGGAGTGGGGACATCATGCTGCTGCTGCTGCTGCTGCTAAGTCACTTCAGTCGTGTCCGACTCTGTGCAACCCCATAGACGGCAGCCCACCAGGCTCCCCATCCCTGGGATTCTCCAGGCAAGAACACTGGAGTGGGTTGCCACTGCCTTCCCCAATGCATGAAAGTGAAAAGTGAAAGTGAAGTCGCTCAGTCGTGTCCCACTCCTAGCGACCCCATGGACTACAGCCTACCAGGGTCCTCTGTCCATGGGAGTTTCCAGGCAAGAGTACTGCAGTGGGGTGCCATTGCCTTCTCCGGGGACATCATAGGTGATTAATAAAAATAAAAAGTTCAGAAAAATAACTACCATTCTATAGTGACAAATGAACGGTCTTAAAGAAAAGCAGTATGTTTTGATAAATGAAGAATAACTGTCTTGATAGCTCATGGAGATACAATTGCAAAAGTAAGTCATCATTTAGTGGCCAAACTATTCGCAAAAGCAATGACACACAGTCACTGAACATTTTTTTACTTTTAGCATTGTACAGACTGGGGGAAGATTTTTTTTTTTAAAAAAAAGCTGATACATTAATAGCTATATCTTTTGATAATGATATACTACTAAACTACGTAAAATCTGTACTACTGCAAAATATCAAGAAATTTCTCAGTTTTAGTCTGGCATAAATTTCATGACATAACTGGATAAGAACTCCATGAATTTATGTCAGATACATGTGGGAAGACAATTTAATCTACGATTCTTATATTGCAGCAATTTTAACTTCTCATATAACTAGCTCATTGCGACGGTGCAGGAGTGGCCAAGAGGAGCTACCCCAGGCCCAAGCTCAGATGCGGGGGCTGAGAGGAGCTACCCCACGTCCAAGGTAAGGACCGGCGGCTGTGCTTTGCTGGAGCAGCCGTGAAGATACCCCACGTCCAAGGTAAGAGAAACCCAAGTAAGACGGTAAGCGCTGAGAGAGGGCATCAAAGGGCAGACAGACTGAAACCACAATCACAGACACTAGGCAATCTGATCACAGCCTTAAATAACTAAACAAAACTAAGCCATGCCGTGAGGGGTCACCCAAGACGGACGGGTCATGGTGGACAGGTCTGACAGAATGTGGTCCACTGGAGAAGGCAATGGCAAACGACTTCAGTATCCTTGCCTTGAGAACCCCATGAACAGTATGAAAAGGCAAAAAGATAGGACACTGAAAGATGAACTCCCCAGGTCGGAAGGTGCCCATTATGCTACTGGAGATCAGTGGAGAAATAACTCCAGAAAGAATGAAGGGATGGAGCCAAAGCAAAAACAACACCCAGCTGTGGATGTGACTGGTGATAGAAGCAAGGTCTGATGCTGTAAAGAGCAATATTGCATAGGAACCTGGAATGTTAGGTCCATGAACCAAGGCAAATTGGAAGTGGTCAAACAGGAGATGGCAAGAGTGAACGTTGACATTCTAGGAATCAGCAAACTAAAATGGACTGGAACAGGTGAATCTAACTCAGATGACCATTATATCTACTACTATGGGCAGGAATCCCTTAGAAGAAATGGAGTAGCCATCATAGTCAACAAAAACATCCAAAATGCAGTACTTGGATGCAATCTCAAAAATGACCGAATGATCTTTGTTCGTTTCCAAGGCAAACCATTCAATATCATGGTAAACCAACTCTATGCCCCAACCAGTAACACTGAAGAAGCTGAAGTTGAACAGTTCTATGAAGACCTACAAGACCATCTAGAACTAACACTCAAAAAAGATGTCCTTTTCATTACAGGGGACTGAAATGTAAAACTAGGAAGTCAAGAAACATCTGGAGTAACAGGCAAATTTGGTCTTGGAGTACAGAATGAAGCAGGGCAAAGGCTAATATAGTTCTGCTAAGAGAAGGCACTGGTCATAGGACACACCCACTTCCAACAACACAAGAGAAGACTCTACATATGGACATCACCAGATGGTCAACACTGAAATAAGACTGATTATATTCCTTGCAGCCAAAGATGGAGAAGCTCTATACAGTCAGCAGAAACAAGACCGGGAGTGACTGTGGCTCAGATCATGAACTCGCTATTGCCAAATTCAGACTCCCTATTGCCAAATTGAAGAAAGTGGGGAAAACCACCAGACAATTCAGGTATGACCTAAATCAAATCCCTTATGACTATACAGTGGAAGTGAGAAATAGATTTAAGGGACTAGATCTGATAGACAGACTGCCTATGGACAGAGGTTCGTGACACTGTATAGGAGACAGGAATCAAGACCATCCCCAAGGAAAAAAATGCAAAAAAGCAACATGGCTGTCTGAGGAAGCCTTACAAATAGCTGTGAGAAGAAGAGAAGCAAAAAATAAAGGAGAAAAGGAAAGATACAAGCATCTGAATGCAGAATTCCAAAGAATAGCAAGGAGAGATGAGAAAGCCTTCCTCAGTGATCAATGCAGAGAAATGAGGAAAACAATAGAATGGAAAAGACTAGAGATATTTTCAAGAAAATTAGAGATAACAAGGGAACATTTCATGCAAAGATGGGCTCGATAAAGGACAGAAATGGTATGGACCTAACAGAAGCAGAAGATATTAAGAAGAGGTGGCAAGAATACACAGAAGAATTGTACAATAAAGATCGTCACGACCCAGACAATCACAATGGTGTGATCACTCACACTCACCTAGAGCCAGACATCCTGAAATGTTAAGGCAAGTGGGCCTTAGGAAGCATCACTACAAACAAAGCTAGTGGAGGTGATGGAATTCCAGTTGAGCTATTTCAAATCCTAAAAGAGGATGCTGTGAAAGTGCTGCACTCAATATGCCAGCAAATTTGGAAAACTCAGCAGTGGCCACAGGACTGGAAAAGGTCAGTTTTCATTCCAATCCCAAAGAAAGGCAATGCCAAAGAATGCTCAAACTACCACACAATTGCACTCATCTCACACGCTAGTAAAGTAATGCTCAAAATTCTCCACGCCAGGCTTCAGCAAAACGTGAACCGTGAACTTCTTGATGTTCAAGCTGGTTTTAGAAAAGGCAGAGGAACCAGAGATCAAATTGCCAACATCCGCTGGATCATCGAGAAAGCAAGAGAGTTCCAGAAAAATATCTATTTCTGCTTTATTGACTATACCAAAGCCTTTGACTGTGTGGATCACAATAAACTAGATTGGAAAAATTGTGGAAAATTCTGAAGGAGATGGGAATACCAAACCATCTAACCTGCCTCTTGAGAAACCTGTATGCAAGTCAGGAAGCAACAGTTAGAACTGGACATGGAACAACAGACTGGTTCCAAATAGGAAAAGGAGTATGTCAAGGTTGTATATTGTCACCCTGGTTATTTAACTTATATGCAGAGTACATCATGAGAAACACTGGGCTAGAGGAAGCACAAGCTGGAATCAAGATTGCTGGGAGAAATATCAATAACCTCAGATATGCAGATGACACCACTCTTATGGCAGAAAGTGAACAAGAACTAAAGAGCCTCTTGATGAAAATGAAAGAGGAGAGTGAAAGAATTGACTTAAAACTCAACATTCAGAAAACTAAGGTCATGGCATCTGGTCCCATCACTTCATGGAAAATAGACGGAGAAACAGTGGAAACAGTGGTTGACTTTATTTTGAGGGGCTCCAAAATCACTGTAGATGGTGACTGCAGTCATGAAATTAAAAGACACTTACTCCTTGGAAGGAAAGTTATGACCAACCTAGACAGCATATTAAAAAACAGAGACATTACTTTGTCCACAAAGGCCTGTCTAGTCAAGGCTATGGTTTTTCCAGTAGTCATATATGGATGTGAGTTGGAGTACAAATAAAGCTGAGCTCTGAAGAATTGATGCTTTTGAACTGTGGTGTTGGAGAAGCCTCTTGAGAGTCCCTTGGACTGCAAGGAGATCCAACCAGTCCATCCTAAAGGAGATCAGTGTGGGTGTTCACTGGAAGGACTGATGTTGAAGCTGAAACTCCAATACTTTGGCTACCTGATGTGAAGAACTGACTCATTTGAAAAGACCCTGATGCTGGGAAAGATTGAGGGCAGGAGGAGAAGGGGACAACAGAGGATGAGATGATTGGATGGCATCACCGACTCAATGGACATGGGTTTGGGTGAACTCCAGCAGTTGGTGATCGGACAGAGTGGCCTGGTGTGCTGCGGTTCATGGGGTTGCAGAGAGTTGGACACGACTGAGCAACTGAACTGAACTGAACAACTACCTCAAATACATTTACTGAAATAAAATGCAGTATTGCCAAGAGAAAGACAAGAGGCTCTTGAAAGAGAAGAGGCGGGGTGTTGCCGATGGAGACAGATAGAGGTGTGTGAACTTGGAGCATTCTGAAGGAAGAATGAGTAGGCAAAACATGCTGTTGGACTGGAGGTGGGGAATGAGAGAGAGCGTTGTGCCATGGATAGCTTCCAGTTTTCTGCCCTGGAATTATCTATCAAAGTGAGGCAGACTGTGGGAGGAACAGGATTGGACATGTTAAATTTCAGATGACTGGGTTTATCACAAAGGCATTGTTCAGAGGTGTCTCAGCCATCTGATGTGATAAAGTCCAATGGAAACAAGAGAAATAATTCACCCAATTGCTTTGGCAACACTTAACAGCTTTACAAAAGTTTAGTTCCTCATTTGTAGAACAGGATCTAAAAGAGTCTTGTTCACTTTTTTGAGTTGTAGTTGGTTTCATTTTATGAGTGACAATATATGCTAGAGAAGCGTTCGATACTTTGGAGTTTCATAAAGGTTAACGGGTATAATACTCATGAATATCAAAGGTCTACTAGAGATATAATAGACAAAATATTCAGGATAAATTACTAGAATAATTTCCAGTGAAACTTTATGGAAAATGTAAAAAAAAAAACAAAACACAACTTTTAAATAAAGTGCACTGCTGATCAGCATAAATTAAAATTTAAAAAATTTACAGGAATTGTAAGTGATGCAAGCAGCAAATATGTTTGGAAAGAACAGCTATTCTTAAAAACTACTAGGCTACTAAAACAAAGAGTTTGTTGGAATCATCATTTTATGTAGTAAAGCTTTAACACACAAATTCCATCAAATCTCATGGGTAAACTGTAACAAAATCTGTTAATGTAATGACAGGAGGCTCACTGAATAGCTGACTTTCTAAAATATTTTGTTTAGAGATTAGAATAACCGTACCCACTTAGCATTACATTTGAAGAGCACTTATTAGCTGTAATACTAAGAAGAGAAGATGGTTTGACATGAAGGAAAAAGATATCCATTTCTAAATGGAATAAAAATCTTTTCAGGTAAGTACTTTTGAAAACTTGGGGGACAAAACAGGTATGTTTG
The DNA here is from genome assembly GCF_014754425.2 of Oryx dammah. Classification (NCBI taxonomy): domain Eukaryota; kingdom Metazoa; phylum Chordata; class Mammalia; order Artiodactyla; family Bovidae; genus Oryx; species Oryx dammah. The sequence goes on from NW_024070190.1 coordinate 29,693,498, forward strand.
ATTATGTTCAATACACTTAGAGAAATAAATGTCAAACTACAGGGAACAAGTAATGACATATTTTAATACAACAGAAATAGCCATGGATAGCAAAAAGCATTGTTCCCTTACTGAAGAGAATATTAATGGAAACAAGTTTGAATTGATGTATTATAAATTCTTACTTCTCTGCGTAAAACACTTCATGATTAATTTTTGAATAAGAAATTTGAAACTTAAAAGAAAAACATTTAAGAGGACAGATTCACTTTTTAAACCTTGAATCAAAAATTACATTAAATTTGATGCTCAAACAGCATGAATTATTGTAGAGTAGGACCAAAAAGAAATTTCTATTTCTATGTAGAAAGAGCATATTACCACTGACAAAAATCTTTTAGTATGAACAAAGATTTCAACTTGACAATTAAAAACACCAGAAAACAACAGGTTCAACAGTGTGCCAGTTAAACAATGCTTTTCTACAAAGTGAACTGAAAGCGATTTATGAATAGGAAAGAACATCTGTAATAAAAATTTCCAAAACTGTATCAGTTCAGTTCAGTTCAGTTGCTCAGTCGTGTCCGACTCTTTGCGACCCCATGAATCGCAGCACGCCAGGCTTCCCTGTCCATCACCAACTCCCGGAATTCACTCAGACTCACGTCCATCGAGTCCGTGATGCCATACAGCCATCTCATCCTTGGTCGTCCCCTTCTCCTCCTGCCCCCAATCCCTCCCAGCATCAGAGTCTTTTCCAATGAGTCAACTCTTCGCATGAGGTGGCCAAAGTACTGGAGCTTCAGCCTTAGCATCATTCCTTCCAAAGAAATCCCAGGGTTGATCTCCTTCAGAATGGACTGGTTGGATCTCCTTGCAGTCCAAGGGACTCTCAAGAGTCTTCTCCAACACCACAGTTCAAAAGCATCAATTCTTCGGCGCTCAGCCTTCTTCACAGTCCAACTCTCACATCCATACATGACCACAGGAAAAACCATAGCCTTGACTAGATGGACCTTAGTCGGCAAAGTAATGTCTCCGCTTTTGAATATACTATCTAGGTTGGTCATAACTTTTCTTCCAAGGAGTAAGCGTCTTTTAATTTCATGGCTGCAGTCACCATCTGCAGTGATTTTGGAGCCCCCCAAAATAAAGTCTGACACTGTTTCTACTGTTTCCCCATCTATTTCCCATGAAGTGATGGGACCGGATGCCATGATCTTCGTTTTCTGAATGTTGAGCTTTAAGCCAACTTTTTCGCTCTCCTCTTTAACTTTCATCAAGAGGCTTAAAACTGGATAAATAGTTCCAAAACAAAACATTTATAAATATTCAGTTTTCACTACTCACTCTGTAAATTTTAAAATCATATTGTCATTAACTTTTTATATTTATTACATTTAGTAACAATAAATAGTGAGTTTCAGTTGTAGGAGCATGTTTCTACATGCATGCACTGAGATATAAAATGCGTTTCTTGTTCCAAGCTGTAATTCACAGTATTTTGATAAGTACTACCCTAAATAAGCTGTCGCACATGTACAAGAGGAGTCGCATATAAGATAATTTACAAAAATTCGGTTCATAATCAAAAAACAAATAGAAATGACATAAACATCCATCAACAGGTGAATTGACAATTAAAGTGATATATGTTCATGCAATGGAACACAAGTTAACAATGAAAATCAATGAACTATATGTATCAACAACGGTCAATCCGAGAAACATACAAAAATGCATTAACTTTACAGTTTCAAAACAAGTAAAACTAAAGAACATACTATTTAGGAATATACATTTACAAGAAAACCATTCAGAAAAGGAACTGTAAAAACAAACCCCACCCTCAGGAGAATGGTTACCTCTGTAGGGAATTTGAGAGAATAAAATCCATAGGGAGTACATAGGGATTCTCAAAGCTACTAAAAACATTTTATTTCTAAAACTGGGATGAGTTTGTGACTGTTAGTTTCAATAGTAGGCTTCACAAGATTATATATATATGTATATTCTTTTTGTGTGAGTGATTTAATATTTTTATAGTTAAGCTGTATTACTGACTGTATTCCCTTTGCTATACTGTTGTTGTTCAGTTGCTCAGTCATGTCTGACTCTCTGCGACCCCATGGACTACAGCATGCCAGGCTTCCCTGTCCATCATCAACTCCCAGAGTTTGCTCAAACTATGTCCATTGAGTCAGTGATGCCATCCAACCATCTCATCCTCCATTGTCTCCTTCTCCTCCTGCCCTCATTCTTTCCCAGCATCAAGGTCTTTCCCAATGAGTCAGCTCTAAACATCAGGTGACCAAAGTATCGGAGCTTCAGATTCAGCATGAGTTCTTCTAATGAATATTCAGGGTTGATTTCCTTTAGGATTGACTAGTTGGATCTCCTTGCAGTCCAAGGGCCTCTCAAGAGTCTTCTCCGGCACCACAGTTCAAAAGCATCCATTCTTCGGTGCTGAGCCTTCTTTATGACCTAACTCTCACATCCATACATGACTATTGGAAAAACCATATCTCTGACTGCTGCTGCTGCTTAGTCGCTTCAGTCGTGTCTGACTCTGTGCAACCCCATGGACTGCAGTCCTGCAGGCTCCTCCATCCATGGGACTCTCCAGGCAAGAACACTGGAGTGGGTTGCCATTTCTGTCTCCAACCTTTGACTAGACAGACTTTTTGTCCGCAAAGTGATGTCTCTGCTTTTTAATATACTGTCTAGGTTTGTCATACCTTTCCTTCCAAGGAGCAAGTGTCTTAATTTCATGGCTGTAATCACCATCCTGCTGGATTTAAAAGACAGAGGAACCAGAGATCAAATGGCCAACATCCACTGGATCATGGAAAAAGCAAGAGAGTTCCAGTAAAACATCTACTTCTGCTTTATTGACTATGTCAAAACCTTTGTGTGGATCACAACAAACTGTGGAAAATTCTGAAAGAGATGGGCATACCAGACCACCTGACCTGCCTCTTGAGAAGCCTGTATGCAGGCCAGGTAGCAACAGTGAGAACTGGACATGGAACAATGGACTGGTTCAAAGTTGGGAAAGGAGGACGTCACCCTGCTTACTTAACTTATATGCAGAGTACATCATGCGAAATGCTGGGCTGGATGGAGCACAAGCTGGAATCAAGATTGCTGGGAGAAATACGAAAAACATCCAATATGCAGATGACACCACCCTTATGGCAGAAAGTGAAGAAGAACTAAAGAGCCTCTTGATGAAAGTGAAAGAGGAGAGTGAAAAAGTTGGCTTAAAACTCAACATTCAGAAAACTAAGATCATGGCATCTGGTTCCATCACTTCATGGAAAATAGATGGGGAAACAGTGGAAACAGTGAAAGACTTTATTTCTGGAGGCTCCAAAATCACTGAAGATGGTGACTGCAACCATGAAATTAAAAGACGCTTGCTCCTTGGAAGAAAAGCTATGACAAACCTAGACAGCATATTAAAAAACAGAGACATTACTTTGCCAGCAAAGATCCATCTAGTCAAAGCTATGGTTTTTCCAGTAGTCATGTACAGAGTTGGACTATAAGAAAGCTGAGCACTGAAGAATTGATGCTTTTGAACTGTGGTGTTGGAGAAGACTCTTGAGAGTCTCTTGGATTGTAAGGAAATCCAACTAGTCAATCCTAAAGGAAATCAGTCCTGAATATTCATTGGAAGGACTGAAGCTGAAACGCCAATACTCTGGCCACCTGATACGAAGAGCTGACTCATTGGAAAAGCCCCTGATTCTGGGAAAGACTGGAGGTGGGAGGAGAAGGGGATGACAGAGGATGAGATGGGTTGGATGGCATCACCAAATCAATGTACATGAGTTTGAGAAAGCTCCGGGAGTTGGTGATGGACAGGGAAGCCTGGTCTGCTACAGTCCATAACATCACAAAGAGTCAGCCACGACTGAGGGACTGAACTTAGTCACCGTCTGCAGTGATTTTTGGGACCCAAGAAAACAATCTGTCACTGTTTCCATTGTTTCCCCATCTACTTGCCATGAAGTGATCAGACCAGATGCCATGATCTTAGTTTTCTAAATGTTGAGTTTAAGCATCCTTTTACTCTCCATTACATCCCTATGACATTTATTTTATAACTGGTAGTCTATACCTCTTAATCCTCTGCACCTATTTCACTCATATCCTCATGCTGCTGCCAGTTCTGGCAACCACTAGTTTGTTCTCTATATCTATGAGCCTGTTTCTCTTTGGTTATTATTTATTCATTTGTTTTGCATTTTGCATTCCACATATAAGTGAAAACACACAGTATTTGTCTCTCCCTGTCTGACTTACACATATTATTTTGTTTATATCAAATACTTTTCAGGAAAACATTTGAAAAATATATACCAAGTTACTGATTGGTTATCTCATGGATAAGAAATTCTGAGGGCCTTCTGTTTTCTATATATTTAGGAATCATTTTGATCTTGCACAAGGAACATGCAATTGGCTAACATCTAGAATCAAAGAAAAATAATTTTTTATAAGTTTGTAACTGTAACTTAAAACAATTAGAAAATAATAAATAGAATGAGAGTCTCCTGCATTCTCCAGACACTTTCTACACTCGACAGACAGAAAGATGTTAAGTCTGGTTATACTAGTGTTTTTCAAAAGTACAAAAATCCTTTCACATACATGTTCAGTACAAATGCATTTAAATAGATTTTATAAAATTACATAATTTATATAATACAAAAGTGACCTAAAAGCCCAGATATTTTAGGAAAATTATACTTAAAAATAATGATTACAGTAGTTCTTATATATTTAGACATATAGAAATAGTGAGAAAGTATGTGCAAATGAATATACTACAGTAAAATTTTTTTTCATGTAAATATTTGCTATTTCCAGTAGAGATGAAAGAATCAAAACAGTTTCTATCTTCAAGTTTATATAATTTTTAGGATGTGACAAATGAAAACAGCTTAAATATAATGCAAAAAAAAAGCATTAACATGCTGTGGAAATGCAGGAGAGATTAGCATGATGGAAGGAGGTGGATAGGGGAAAGGCTTGTAATCTTTTAAGGAATTGTGAATTTTCAAGGAAAAACAGATATGAGTCTTACAGGGAGAGGAAGAACTTTCCAGACAGAAAATTATATATAAGCACTAAAGTCAGGGCACAATCAAACTGCAAATAGAGTACCTGAGACTAACCAGAATATGAATAAATAAGCCTGAATAAATAAGAGGTTAACAGATAGAGGATTCCAAATCATTTGAAGACTGTCCTGTTGATCTTGAATCATTGATCCTATCCCAACAAAGTTAATCGTTCCTTCCTCAAAGCTGGCTCTATATTTTATACAAATTCCTTTATTATTTCCTTAAGCATACCATATAATCTTACTGCTGTCCGTTTAAAGTCAGTCACAGTTCTCTGATTATGTCATCGGAATTATTGCCACTTTTGCTTGCTCCTAATCTACCCTATTCAAAAATCACCTTCTCCTTAGCCGCCTTCCCCAAGAGAAGCCATTATGTGATGCCTGCTACAGCTTCACTTTTACAAGCTGCTTCTTCATTCATTATAAACTCCAGGAGGTCAGGAACTGGGTCTTTTTATAGACTGCTCTAAGGACAGGAACTCTAGAAGACTTAAACATATTAACAGTTACCATAAAGAACCCGAAAACTGAAGCCAGCACAGAGAAAATAGAGCTTGGGTTCCCGGTAACTATTAAGCTCTTATACCAATATATGGACTAGCTAACTTCTAGATATCTTTTACATAAGAGAAAAATGAAGTTCTATCCTGTTTATGTCACTGTGATTTTGGGCTTTCCAGTACATGCAAACTCAATTCTAATTGACATAACATGTGAACTGGTTATTAACATTCTCCTGAAAAGGAAACAATGAAACACATAATAGGCCAAAAAATAAAATGTTCCATCGCTGAGGAATGAAATTGAACATCTGCTCATACGTGAGTTGTCCATTTATGTTCTTCGTTTTGGTGCTGCAAACCACCAAGTCCTAAACTGTGTTCAGTATTTTCACACATGGTTTCCCTGGTGGCTCAGTAGTAAAGAATGTGCTTGCCAATGCAGCAGACTCAGGTTTGATCCCTGGGTTAGGAAGATCCCCTGGAGAAGGAAAAAGCATCCCACTCTAGTATTCTTGCCTGGAAAATCCCATGGACAGAGGAGTATGGCAGACTATATAGTCCATGGGATCGCAAAAGAGTTGGACATGACTTAGCAACTACCCAACAATTTTCACACATAATTTTAGAATTTGCCTTTCTGGAGGTATTGTCTTCCAATCTCAACTGGGAACTGCAACTCAATTCTGACACCAACCATGCAGAGTTAGGGCAGACCCCACAAGTTAAAAGACACTTCACAGCAGGATTCCCTCTCATCAGATGCCACGCACACTTCTGACCTACAGCCTACAAATTTGGGGGTTACCATTACCCTTTCAGGTTGAATATTTCACACAAGACTCACACCATTCAGGAAAGCAGCATACTCACAGTTATCCTATAATTGATAACACTCAAACAGTCAAATGAAGAGACATAATAAGGTCTGAAAGGATCTCAGAGAGCTTCCATGCCCTCTGCCTCTTTGGAAGCAAAGCTGGACACACTCCTGGAACCTACTTTGTTTACTAACAAGGAAGTTCCACTGAGCTTCAGTGTCCAGAGTTGGGATTTCATTTACAATGAATGATTAAATCACTGGCCACATGACTGAACACAACCTACGAGCCCCTTTCCCAGAGCTGGGCTGGCTCAAAGTCCCTACCCTGTAATCATATGATCTGGTCTTCCTGGGTGACCAGTGCACCCCCACATGAAGTTATCCAGGGGTCCACCCTTAGTCACTCTCATAATGACAGCCATAGTACAGTGATTCAAGCAGCTCGTGAATAACAACAATATTTCCATCACCTGGGAAATTCCAAGGGTTTCAGTTGCTCTGTACCAGGAACCCAGGACAAACAAACAAACAAATTCTTTATTATACAACAGAGAGTGATTCTGTCTAGTCTTCATTAGCTGCCACACGGTAGTGGCCTTCTTTCCACTCAGCAAATCTCTCCCATTCCAATTCCTGAAGAACGTTAGCAAAGACAGTATCGTCAAGGCCACCACTGCCATGCACCAGAAGTAATCTGAGAAAATGTTAAAGGAAAACATTATCATTCAAACCCACTATAGCTATTAAAACCCCCAATTCCCTGTGTTCATTTCAAACTTTTTACCTCTATCTTACTCTGCCACAATAATGAAACATGGTACTTGCTTAACTGTCATTTGATTTTATTCTTTCAACACTTCTACAAAACAAATCTTAGCTTTTGTTTCCTATGAGAAATGGATCCATGCTTTGTGGGCCAGAATCTTTTATAACAAGGGGAATTCTTTTTAAGAAATAAAATACAAAATTAGTTATGAAGCAAACATTTAATTAGAATGTGAAAATAAATTACAACAAATTACATACTTTAAAAATCTAATGCCAAAAACATCAAAAATTTCAGAAAGAATGGCATATTTTTATTCATTACCTGACCAACCTCTCTAATACTCATATTTCCTACATTTCTGGCTGCATAATCTATTGTCCCTTCATACAACACTTTTGTAATATCAAGAAAATAGACAATTATTTCTGCCAGTCTATTTGATCAATGGTTATAATTAATAATTTAAGAAAGTTTATCTCAGTTTTACAACATATTACAGGTAAGGTCATGTGCACTGTTAAAAGTGTCAGATTGAGGAAAACTCCTATTAAGTTTCTTTCATATACATGCTCTAAGATTTGGAAATTTTTTCCAGACAAGCTTCTGACTCCATATATTAATAGTGAAATCATATTCCCCTTTCCTTGCCTAGATAATTCTGGTGCCAGACACAAAGAACATATTCATATTGCTCTAAGACCCCTGGCCCTGCATCTATGTATCAGTGGAAAGTAAGAATGCTCTTAGAAGTCACCCCTATGCCAGAATGACTATAACTAAAGTATACACAGAAAAACTTCAAACAGCGCTTCCCTGGTGGTCCAGTAGTTAATAATCCACCTTGCAATGCATGGGACACCAGTTCAATCCCTGGCCTGGGAAGATCCCACACGCCTCAGAGCAACTAAACACACGTGCCACAACTACTAGGCCTGAGCTCTAGAGTCAGGCAGCTGCAAATGTAAATGTGTCTCCTACTAAACTTCCCTTTAACTAGATCCTAACTCAATGAGGGTACTACTGAACAGAGAGCAGGAAGTTCAAAGTGAAAGAGACAACATTTATAACTGTTTAAAATACCTAACTTTTGCAAATTTTACTCCCCCCCCCCGCTGCAAAAAAAACTATGAAAACATATTGCTTGGGATCCTCTCAGGGCCTTGGAAGGGCCTGTGTACCCCGAAACAAGTTAGCTGACTACAAAGTAAAGCCAACTCCATTCCCTACCCTAATTTGAAGACCTATTTTCTATTCCTTTTAACTACAGAAACTGTTAGGATAAACAGGCTTACTTCCTCAATGACACTTTCCTACCTTAACCTATAACATCTATTCTCCAGTATATAATCATCTACTATAGCTTCTACCTCAATTAGATTAGGCACATTTGCCAATAAAACTGTCTACTAGTCCTGTTTTAATTGCACCTTAATAGTGATGCAAGTCTTACAATGCTTTCTGTTCTACTTCAGATAAAGAGTAAATAATCTGACCCCAGTTAGGTTTCTTTCAGTGAAAATTATGAGGAAAAAAAAAAAATTCCGATCCAAAATGGTCTAATAAATCTCTCTTTTTTTTTCACACAGCCTACAAGACTTACTCTAATTTCACATAATACTTAGTCCTGAGACAGAGTAGTTTTAGGGCTGGGCAGTCTAGCAGCTCACAAAGTCATTAAGGATCCAGGTTCTCTCCATCTTTTCACTCTGCCATACAGTGGGGTTTTTTAAATTTAATTTTATACTCAACTAGCCCTCAAATGGTTACAAAATAAACCCCACAATTCCAAGTACCCACATAGATGGATAACATCCAAAAATAAGTGGGGAAAAAACTTTCTCCAAAGCCCATCATCAAGCATCCCCTCTCATTGGCCAGATATGTAGTCACACGCCCATATCTTAACTAATTACTAGCAATAGAAGAGCAGAGAGACAAACAGGATTGGCCTAGACTGATAGGATTTTTCTCAAGTCACAGAGTAGAGGGTAAGCCCATCCCCCCACCCACACACACACATACAGAGATCTGCCACAAGGACAACAGCAGTAATGAATGGCTGCTGGGTAAGCTTTTTATTAAGTCAATTGGACAGCTAATCTTGACATTAATTACAGATTTTAGCTATGACATATATTTGATTATAGGGCAGGGCTAGATAATGTCTTTAGATCTATTACAGCTCTCATGTTCTACAAAACAGGCAATTAGCATAGTGGTTAAGAGCCTGGATTTTAAAGTCAGACTAACCTCGGTTTCAATACCCAACCCTTCACTTATTTACTCTTGATCAACAAATAATCTCTTCTGAAAATCCATATAGTATAATATTTAATCATGCTGCTATGAGAATTAATAGGATGATGAACATAAAATGCTTAACGCTGCAGCTAAGCTTCATAGGAGCACTCAACTTTCACTCGATAAATCTTAACTAATATTATTAGTCTGTAACATACATAATTATCATTATGATTTCTGCACCATTAATTTAGAACTTGTGATAACAAAAACATTGCTTATTTCCAAACCATAAAAATAACTGATCCCACCTGCCATATTTTATAAATCACAAACTGAGAGTTTAAGAGATTCAATGACATACCTACAGCTAACTATCTCTCCCTAATTCTCCTTTCTCTGTAACAGGCATTTCCTCAACTTACAACGTAAATGCCTCCAACATTCCTTTTAGGTTAACTTCTCCACATTTAACATTACAAAAACAAATTTATTACATCCCCCAAACCATGTTGCTTTTCCTTTCAAATTTAATAGCACCATCATTTACCTATACACATGACAAAGACAAAAATTCAAAATCTTCCTGGATGTCCTCTCTCCTTATCCACTACTAAATTCTGTCAGTTCAACCTCTGAAGTATACTTCAAATTCATCCCATGTTCTGAAGTCACTGCTGCAGCTAAGTCACTACTACTACCCTATAAGAGATCCTCATTATCTCATTCATATCTAATATGAGGAGTTTTTAAACTAGTACAACTGTTTCCAGTCTCACCTTTGCTCTACTTCATCCTGTACAGTATTCTATCAATTATCTTTGTAAAATATAGTCTATTCACGCTTGCCAGCTTTAAAGCCTTCCACAGGTCCCAAACAGCTCTCAATGTTACCAAACAACTTAGCCTAGTATATAAGTCTATTAAATGTATGATGCTTTTGAACTGTGGTACTGAAGACTCTTGAAAGTCCCTTGGACCGCCAGGAGATTAAAACAGTCAACCCTAAAGGAAATCAACCCTGATATTCAGTGGAAGGATGATTTCTGAAGCTGAAGCTCTAACACTTTGGCTATCTGATGCAAAGAATCGACTCACTGGAAAAGACCCTGATGCTAGGAAAGATTAAAGGCAAAAGGAGAAGCAGGCGGCACAGGATGAAATGGTTACATAGCATCACCAACTCAAATGGATGTGAATTTGAGCAAACTCTGGTAGACAGTGGAAGACAGAGGAGCCTGGCAAGCTAAAGTCCATGGAGTCAAAAAGAATTGGACACTCCTTAACAACTGGACAACAACGTAAGACCTCTCATAATTTGGCTCCGACCTACATGTGTAGCTTCCTCTGCTACTCTCCTTCCATAGCATACCTAGAGTTATAAACAGTACAGAAGAGTTTCTCATTCTCTGCATGAAACTTGCTCATTCATGTTCTGTGCATTCATGGACATCCCTCTATTAGGCGCAGGGGTATAAACCAAAGAATGTTACTCACCATCTGTTTCTAAAGAATCAAATCCCCCGCCAATGAAGTGACCTTTGACATAACCTGAAAGGATTTTAGCGTGGAGATCAGGAAAGAGGCACTCTGTACTCTGGGAAAAACTGGCAGAACAGGTCTTCAGTTGGTTAGATATTTTAAGGAGAAAATTCTATGAGTCCAATTTCTTGCATATTTTCATACCTAGAACAGCACTAAAATCATTAACAAAGACATCTGTCCCTTGTGACTGGCAGTAACCTTCTGTTTAGATGTGTGCTTGGTTGCATACATCCCCTTGATCAAAATCATATATATTCAATATAATGACCCTCCCCACGACCTCTTCGCAGCAGTTCCTCAGAACTATCTGAGATTGTCTCCAGGGCTGCAGTCTTCAACAAGTCCCAAATAAAGAGAACGCACAGCTCTCACGTCATGGGTTGTTTTTCCTGTTTGTTTTGTTTTTCAGTCAACAAGGGTAACTCCTCCTTTATTCACACTCATTCCTCTGTTCCCAAATAATTTCTAATCATCCTCAAGGCCTAGCTCAAATATCAGTCTTTGAATTAGGTTCTTGTATCCCTCATAGCTAGAAGAATGTACTACTCCTTAAGGATTTCATACATAATTCAATCATAGCATTTATCATTAGCTATTAGCTGTCTATAATCCTCGAGAGACTGAGTTTTTTTCAGGGCAGTTCTATCTTACTCATCTCTATGTTTCTGGTATATACAATAAATAGTTAATAATAAGCATTAACTGGATGAAAAGCTAAACAGTGTCTGAATAAGAACTCAAATCATTAGACTCCATGTTCTAAGCTTTTTTACTTTACGTTTTACTAGAAATATTTATTGAATAAGAAATGTAATGTTCAAATCTGCCTTTCCCATTAAACTATAAACTCTCTGAGTGAAGAAAAATTATCATCTGATACAGTATCCAATGTCTGAAGTAGGCTTTATACACTGTAGGAGATTAATTAATGCTAATTAAACAAATAAACACATGAATTAATAAATAGAAAACCTCAGCATTCTTGAAGAATGGGGAGATTAGTTAATTTGTATAATGACAATTTGACCAAGAAGTCCTTGCATTCAGTTCTGCTAGAATTTCTTAACTATTTAAATATCAAATACAACAATCTTATTTACACTGTGTAACAGAGGGCAAGATTCCACAGTGCCACAAATTTTAGGTCGAAGAGAGAATACAGTCTACCTATCAACCAAAAACTATTTTTCCAACTTGGCTCATTTCTCTCATTCACTTCCTACCTGAGCCCTGTAGTTGCCAGGTCTTCAATAAACGTGTGTCGAACAAATAAATCACTGTGTACATCTGTATGTGTGAGTGCGCGCATGTACAATAAGACACTATAAAATCTCAAATCATTTTTGAAAGTATTAAGAATACACATGTTATACAGAGAAAGATACATGCATAGACAGAAAGACAGACACCCACTCACAAATGAAAATAAAGTCAAATATTTTGCTATAATCCATTTATTAATACATCTAATAATAGTAAGAACATGTCCTTTCCTCTAGTATATCCAAAATAAAAAAAAGAGTTAAAAATATTAGACTTAGATCTTCCCCAGGCCAACACTGTTACTGCCATCATTTTGATTATACTACAAAGCAGCCTATTAACTTATAAAACCAGCAACAATTGAAAGAATTTCACAGAAATACTGATTATAGAATAGTTTATTTTGTTGTGATACTTGGAAAAGGAACAGACAAGGAAAAAATGGTAATAAGAGGCAGAAAATATTTGTGATAATAATAAAATAAAACATATCTCAAAGTATCTTCAATTCAAAGTACATCTTCAAAATTGCTTTCATCTTCCTTTCTAATGTTTATCATTCCTTTTGCTTCTAAACTTCGGGTACCAATCTATCATCTTTTCAAATGGCTTGTAATAAAAGGAACAAACAAAACACACAGTCCTTCTAGGAGAATTGATTATACTGCTCATGGCAATACCACAGATCCATGAAGTCTACTGACTAGTTAATATAAAAGTAAAATACATCTGCTAAGCCCATTACCTGTCTAAAATAAATTCTTTATCATTTAACAAGGTATTTTCAACAAGTATATGCAAACTCATAATAACAGAAAGAATCTTATGAAAGATCATCTAATTCAATTAACCTTAACTTCTCGATTCATTTGCCAACATTCCCACCAAGCAATCTGGTCTACAATTTAACACCTCCTGACACAGGGCACATAGTACCTCCAAAAGAAACTGATTATGTTTCTGTACTTCTTTACTACTAAAGAGTTTTCCTTTATCCAGCTAAAATGATCCAGTCTGTGTCAGCTACCCATTGGTTCCTCTATACTTGAGGTTTTACAAATAAATCAAAAAACCTAATATTTCCAAATGAAGAAAGTCCTTCAAATGACGAGGGCTATCATATATATCTCCTGATCCTCTCTCTTCAAGCTAAAGCTACCCAGGTTTTCCACCTATCTTCATGGTAGGAATTTAAATTTCTTCCACAATTAAAAAAAAAGAGAGAATGTTTTACAATTCACTCTTCCAAGCATGAAATTCAATGTAAGAAATAATGCATATCCACCAAAAGAGAATGTGGAATTATTATCCTCTTAATTTTTCAAACCTAAGAATAGAATACCTCATTATTCTACGAGTAGACTGCCATAAATGTCAAGGGAAGCTTGTAACCTACGTTTTATTGTGGATGAATGGTGAAAAAACAAGTAAAGAGTAGTAAAAGACTCTCTAAAACACAAGAGGCTACCTCTTTGACCTCAATTTTATTTTTTTGACACTAAGGCTACACTTTTTCATCTGTCAATTCCCTTTTCTTTCTCGAAAGTTCATACGTTATAGCAAAGTTATATTAGAAATTTAAGAAAAATTTTTATTGTAGCTAAAAAATCAGGTCAATATTCCCAATTTACTCATAGACTTAATAAAATCAGTTACAATATCAAACTACAAAACAGTTTAAGAAACTCAAGAGTTGGTATTAGGTTGGAAAATATCTAAATAGCAAAACAGCTAATAAAATAAATCAAAGCCGTCAGAAATCAGTGACACAAGTATCAGCCAAGCCAAAAACTGGTTGAGTATACTTGATTAAACTACTTCACCTCTCTAGACCACAGAGTACTCTCATCTGTGAAATGAAGATGAAAAATTAGGACCAGAAGTGCTCATAGACTTTGATCTCAGAACCTCTTTATACTTAAAAAAAAAAAAGTACTGAATACTTCAAAGAGCTTTTATATCTATCCCTGGTTACCATATTAGGAAATTTTTAAGATTATTAAATGTTTGTTAATGTATTGCCTTTAATAATAGAAGCATTAAACATCAAAACAAGTAACATTTTATGGGGAAAAAATTATTTCTAAACAAAAAAACTTTAAGTGACATGAGTTACACTGTTTATTATTTTTGCAAATCTCTTTAATGTCTGGCTTAATAGAAGACAGCTACATCCTCATATGCTTATGCATTCAATCTATCACATATCATGTAACCTCTGGAAAACTACTTACATTCCAGAGAGAGTATGAAAAAGCAAGCAATATCTTACTATTGTTTTGAAAATGGCTCTGCCTTCATGACCCCCTGGAAAAGGTATTACGAACTCCCCCTCAACAAAGAGGCCCTGAACCACGCTTGGAGCACCATCAGACTAGACCATCTGTAATTCTCAAGATCCACATGAAACTAGACTGATGACAAGATTTGATATTTATTAAAAAAAAAAAAAAAAAGTGAAAATACATTATCTTCACCATGACAGAATGTATCACTAATATTATTTTAAGAGAGTTCAATGAGATGGTCCTTTTAAAACCAACTATAAAAAGTCATGTAAGAAAAGATGTTGAAGATTAAAAATAATGCAACATAGCATACTATTATTATGGAAATCACTACACAGAGGAAATAAAATACAAAGGGAGTTATTATATTATGATGATTCACAATCTTCAGGTTGTAATATCAACTATGTTAATATAATCATGATTAAACTATTCATTCGCGAAGCCTAAAAATACAAGAAAATCTACTATCTATATTTCCTAGCCTAAAGAGCTAAGTTTCATTCACTGACTCTGAAGTTGAAGGGGTTCAGAACAAGTCTCCCCAAAAATGTGTCACTTGAGCATTTGGATTATTTTGAGCTGGAGACAATCAATGCCCAAAAGACTCAAGAAGAGCTTTTTACCTCTCCCTTAAGTACCTAAAAAACATTCAGATAAGGGGCGTGGCTCAGAGACACAGCTACCAGAGATAATAGTTTATCTGAATGGAGGATCTGTATGACATACAATTACCAAACATCTGCTCTTCTTATTGTTCTGTGAAATATCCTCCTCCCCTTTAAAGCCCCAGGCCCCTATCCCATTCCTTACCTCAAGAAGCCCTCAACTACCAGGCTTGCCCTTGCGTTTCATATTTTATGGGGATCCCATACATAAGTAATTAAGTTTTTTTTTCCTGTCATCTTTCGACAATTGAATTACCAGACCAGCCAAAATAACCTAGAAAGGTACAGGAAAAAATTTTCCTCCTCTACAAAGTAATATGTGTATCTTTCCACAGAAAAAAGTAAAATATAAGAAATAAATACAAGTTTAACCTCTAATTTCACATGGGCAAACAGAATCATTGTTGGCACAATTCTTTGGCAAATCCTTATAACAGGACCTATATACCTTTATGCTTCGATCTCAAGGCCAGACACAAATACGGAGTGATGGTAAGACCAGAAAAAGTAAAGTATATTAAAATCCTAGAAACGCTCAATGATCTTTCATATGTCACTGAAAAGTATATTTCATTAGCTAGCCATTTTAACTACAATGGATACTTAGTACTCAACTGCAGCATCTAAACGACTAGTGTGCCATACGGTTGCTTTCTTGTAATATACAAATTAACTTGGATCATTTTTACCCCTTGTAAAAATAATGGATTCAAGCCTAATCCTCTCTTCTTGATCTGAGAAATATTTAAGAATACACAAAATAATCAAAAGGTCTGCCTCTCTTGTAAATAACTATGTAACTCAGTTGGACAGTAATACTATTTACTTCAAAACAAAAAGAAAACAGAAATATAAATTTTGTTTTCATGCTTATGGAATTATGACAGTTGATAGATAGCATCACATTATGTAAAACTTAAGAATATCTACTTAATATTTTTACACTAAATAGAAAGTTCTCTGCCATATTAACTGTAGCAATGGTCTATAATTCTATTAAAACACATTAGTATAACTTATATATGTAAACTTATTCTATATTCTATAAGCTTACAATACTTGAATACTTCTCTCCACTGAGCACTGAGATCTTCCACACACTTTTGTTTCATTTTACTTTATTCACTTTACAACCATATTAGTTTATTCATCTTTCCTTTTCCCCACAAACAAAACAGGCGAAATAGCACCATCTGGTGGATATCACCTTAGTTTTAAAATAAATTTCTAAATTTACCTTATTAATTCTATTTTGCGGAGAAGGCAATGGCACCCCACTCCAGTACTCTTGCCTGGAAGATCCCATGGACAGAGGAGCCTGGTGGGCTGCAGTCCATGGGTTGCAGAGAGTTGGACACGACTGAGCGACTTCACTTTCACTTTTCACTTTCATGCATTGGAGAAGGAAATGGCAACCCACTCCAATGTTCTTGCCTGGAGAATCCCAGGGATGGGGGAGCCTGGTGGGCTGCCGTCTCTGGGGTCGCACAGAGTCGGACACAACTGAAGCGACTTAGCAGCAGCATTCTATTTTGGGAAAACTGCACAATAGGGACTCATTATAAAGTACTATAAATGAATAATAAAAAGTGGCTTGATTAGCAAGCAAAAGTATACTTGAAAACTGAAACAAGATTACAGCACTGCTTTAATTACTAAGAAGATAACCATTATTCTCAGGCCATTAAGGATGACATCTCCTCAGAACCTTGGGATCTTTGTTTAAAAAGAAGGAAATGTCAATTTTTAATATAAAAATAATTTTATTTTTGATATAATCAGTTCAGTTCAGTCGCTCAGTCATGTCCGACTCTTTGCAGCCCCATGGACTGCAACACACCAGGCTTCCCTGTCCATCACTAACTACTGAAGCTTGGTCAGACTCATGTCCATCAAGCTGGTGATGCCATCCAATCATCCTCTGTCGTCCCCTTCTTCCTCCTGCCTTCAATCTTTCCCAGCATCAGGGTCTTTTCCAATGAGTTGGTTCTTCTCATCAGGTAGCCAAACTATTGGAGTTTCAGCTTCAGCATCAGTTCTTTCAATGAATTTTCAGGACTGACTTCCTTGAGGATGATTGGATCTCTGCACTCCAAGGCATTCTCAAAGAGTTTTCTCCAACACCACAATTCAAAAGCATCAATTCTTCAGCACTCAGCTTTCTTTATAGTCCAACTCTCATATCCATACATGACTGGAAAAACCATAGCTTTGACTAAACAGACCTTTGATATAATACATGTATACTAAATGAAGAGGATGAGATATGAGATAATCTTCAGAAAAAATGGAATTTGTTGGCAGTCCAGTGGTTGGAACTCCAAGCTCTTGCTGCTGAGAGCCTAGGTTCAATTCTTGGTCAAAGAACTAAGGTCCCACAAGTTGTGCACCACAGCCAAAAAAAATAAGTACAAAAAAGGAAAGATAGCGCTCTCTGCTGTTTGTGTTTATACTATGGTTCCCCACCCCCCATCCTGAACATGCTACAAGGTTTGTGGGATCTTAGTTCCCAGAGAATGAACGCAGGCCCTAGGCAGTAAAAGCACGGAGTCCTAACCATTGGACCACCAGAGAATTCCCAGCATTGATTTTTTAAATAAGTTTATCTAAATAATCAACTACATTAGTAATACAGGCTAATCTCAAGGCTGATTAACAATAAAACCTTTCTGAATACTAAGTACTGTGCTGGATAATGGTCAAAACATAAACTACATCATAATTTTATGAGGTAATGGTAACAACTATGGAAAGGAAAAGAAACTAAAGACAAAAATCAGGATATTAATTATTGGTTTTTAAGGGTGAAATGGAGAATGAGAACAGGATCAAAATATTAAAAAGTCCCCAAAAGGGTAGCATATTTCTTGATGTACTTTTTTATCTAAAAAAATAAAAATTACGTTACATTTTTTCAGTAATTATTGGTTAACACCTACATACAAACAGTTTAACAAGAAAAAGGAACTACTGGTTACACAAAGTTAAGCACTATATATACAATGGAAAGGAAACACAAACACACAAGAGACATAAACCCATTTTCTCATGAGACTTAGAATGCAGCTCTCATTTTCCCCGCTGACTAAGTATCCTGCAAATGCAGCAATTCTTCTTCCTTGTAATTATGCTGTTGTTTCCTAACGTAAAGGAATTGAACATCTCAATTTATACAGCTTTTATATTAAAGACACCCCGACCAGTATTAACTTGAACTTAAATACAAAAAACTTAAAGCAAAGCTCATCTTTGCTCCTTGCAAAAGATGATAAGAAACTTCCGAGGACATTTTTGGTACAAAATATCCATAATACGCTGAAGTCTTTAAAGCAACAGAAATATTGAGCTGAACTATATCACCACACAAAGCCTGAGGGGGAAGACAGGAAAGAAGAAATTCTCTGTCTCTCTCACCCCCAACACACATACTCACACATCCACACACAACTAACTCTACCCTCTTCCTTCCCCTCTCCCTAACTTTCTCTCCACCTTCCCCTCCACCTTCCCCTTCCCCACTTCCTGACCTTTACTTGACAACAAATAAGGTGGAAGGATGAAATCAGCATGGGAATAAAATTATGCTCTAGAAATGTTCTGATAATTAATTCTATTTTTAAAAGGATTAAATTATGGACCAATCTTTTTCATATTTTCCTACACCATTCAAAACAAAGACACCAGAATAATTTTATGCTGTCTAAAAATCCTTCTATAAATAAAAATTAAGAATACTATCATTTTGGATATCATGCTTAAAAAACTAACACTGTTTGCCTAAAATTCCTAAAGCATCATTTTCTTGAAATTCAACTTCCAATTCAACTAACACTTATTCCTTAGTCCACAGGCATTTAATTTGACTCCACAGCATCTAATAAGCAGACCTATATACCACAAACAAGCAAAACTTGGTATGAAGTAGTCACAGGCCTCAAGAAGCCCAGTGTAATATGGACAAGTTTTAGTACAATAAAAGAAAAGCAAATTTTTCAGGAGTGAAGAGGGAGCTTTCTGGAAGAAGCAGCAAAATTTTGAAGTTATTAGGCAGATAAGATTGGGAAAGGGTAGGACAATACATACAAAGACAGAAACAAGCAATTGGACCTTAACGGGGCTTAAAGCAGAAGAAAGCTGTTGGCAGGTGATAGAACTAACTAAAGCCAGCTTCGGATCAACTGCTTCCGAGTCACGCACTGCTGCTGTCGTTCAGTCCCTCAGTCTTGTCCACCTCTTTCCAACCCTGAGTACTGCAGCATATTGGGCTTCCCTGTCCTTTCTCATCTCCCAGAGTTTGCTCAAACTCACATACATGATGTCATCAAACCATCAGTGATGCCAACCAACCTTCTTATCCTCTGTCGTCCCCTTCTCCTCCTGCCTTCAATCTTTCCCAGAATCAGGGTATTTTCTAATGCATTGGCTCTTTGCATCAGGTGGCCAAAGTATTGTAGCTTCAGCATCAGTCCTTTCAATGAATGTTCAGTGTTGATTTCCTTTAGGATTGACTGGTTTGATCTCCTTGCAGTCCAAGGGACTCTCAAGAATCTTCTCCAACACCACAGTTCAAAGGCACTAATTCTTCGGTGCTCAGCTTCCTTTATGGCCCAACTCTCACATCCATACATGACTACTGGAAAAACCACAGCTTTGACTATATGGACCTTTGTCAGCAAAGTAATATCTCTGCTTTTCAATACGCTGTCTAGGTTTGTCATTGCTTTTCTTCCAAGGAGCAAGCGTCTTTTAATTTCATGGCTGTAGTCACCATCCACAGCCATTTTGGAGCCCAAGAAAATAGTCTGTCACAGTTTCCACTGTTTCCCTATCTATTTGCCACAAAGTGATGGGGCCAGATCCCATGATCTTCATTTTTGGATGTTGAGGTTTAAACCAACTTTTCCACTCTCCTCTTTTCTCCTTCATCAAGAGGCTCTTTAATTCCTCTTTGCTTGCTGAAATTAGTGTAGTGTTATCAGCATATCTCAGGTTATTGATATTTCTCCCGGCAATCTTGATTCCAGCTTGTGCTTCATCCAGCCTAACATTTCGCATGATGTGCTCTGCACATAGTTAAATAAGCAGGACGACAATACACAGCCTTGACGTACTCCTTTCCCAACTTTGAACCAGTCTGTTATTCTGTGTCCAGTTCTAACTGTCGCTTCTTGGTCTGCAAACAGGTTTCTTAGAAGGCAGGTAACATGATCTGGTATTCCCATCTCTTTAAGAATTTTCCACAGTTTGTTGTGATCTACACAGTCAAAGGCTTCAGCATAGTCAATGAAGCAGAAGTAGATGTTTTCCTGGAAATCTCTAGCTTTTTCTATGATTGAACAATGTTGGCAATTTGATCCCTGGTTCCTCTGCCTTATCTTAATCCAATTTGTATATCTGGAAGTTGACCTTTCCACACTGCTGAGGCCTAGCTTGAAGGATTTTGAGCATTACTTTGCTAGCATGTATTCCCTGGTGGCTCAGA
The DNA here is from genome assembly GCF_014754425.2 of Oryx dammah. Classification (NCBI taxonomy): domain Eukaryota; kingdom Metazoa; phylum Chordata; class Mammalia; order Artiodactyla; family Bovidae; genus Oryx; species Oryx dammah. Next base: position 29,714,193 of record NW_024070190.1, read on the forward strand.
TGGTAAAAGAGTTTGCCTGCAGTATGGGAGACCCAGGTTGAATCCCTGGATCAGGAAGATGCCCTGGAGAAGGAAATGGCCAACCACTCCAGGATACTTGCCTGGAAAATCCCATGGACAGAGGAACCTGGCAGGCTACAGCCCATAGGGTCACAAAGAGTCGGACACAACTGAGTGACTTCACTTTCACTTTTCATTTTGCGGTAGTCTGAACATTCTTTGGCAGTAGGCAGAGAGCAATTCATCCAATAGCCAACAGAGAACTATTAATGTGCCTTAATAACATGGTCAAACTAGACGGGACAAACTAGTCTCTTAGAAAGGTGGACAATCAATAGGACAGAAAAAGAAAAAACCAAAATACTGCAACAAACATTAGACAAAGAATGTGAAGTGAAGAGAAGGGGTGAGGATAAGGCAGGTGGTTCTAAGGTGCTACTGTAACATTCTAGGAAGAATTATTAAAAAAAAAAGAACACAGACAGTTGAAAGTTGCTAAGAGAGTAGATCTTAAAACTTCTCACCACAGGAAAAAAATTTGCACCTATGTTGGTGATGGATATTAACTAGATGTGATCATTTTACAATATACACATATATCTTCGAAATCCTGTGATAAACCATAAAGAAAAAGGATATTAAAAAAGTATATATATACATATATAACTGAATCACTCTGCTGTACAACAAAAATTAACATTGTATATCAACTATATATTTAATTTTAAAAATACACATATATTGAATCATTATGTTGCATAGCTGAAACTAATACAATCAGTTATATCTCAATTTTTTTAAAAGATCATGAAGAGTATTGCTATATCAATAAAATAGTTCAATTATACTCTTTCAAATAATTCTGTAATCAAATTCAATGAAGCTCAACAAATAAAATATAAAAATCATCCCTCATGTTTTTGGTGCCACCATAATGTACACCTGTGTTTCTATAAACTATATTATACTTTAACAGAATAAATACACTCAAAATTAACAAAAAGTTCAAAGATAATTAACTTATAAAATTGTTTAAAAGCCGATTCATGCATCATCCTAATAACGTCCCTAGCTTTAAAGTTGACATCGATTTGCCCATTTTTCCAAATTTCATTTTGGAAGCTAGACACATTCACTTTGCCCTCATTCTAATGGGGAAAACTTCCCTGAAGAGATAATTATACAACTCAATATTTAAATATAATATAATCTGGAAGAGAAAGGAGAAAAGAGGTGAAAGAAGTATCCACATTCCAACAAAGGAAAATGGTGGTAGGATTTGATAATAAAGGATTTTCCCACAAGAACATAAGTTTATGTAAACTATGTATGTATTTCCTGCATTCCTTTGGACTTTTTTGTTGAATTCAATTTGAAAAGAAATGTATCCTTCTAGCATGCAGAAATTTTGTTTGTGCCCTTTCTGCAAGACCCCTCACCCCAAAATTCCCTTGATGACCATTTTCTCATCCAATTTAACACTGAAAAAACTCTTTTAAAAAAGATAATTTAAAATATGATATATGGAAACCAGTTATACTTGCAGAAAACTTTTTTTTTCCCCAAAAAAAAATCTTCCATCAGGTTTTTTCCTATCTCCTCTGGTCTTATCCAACACAGACCCTACAGACCTAGAAATCAAAAGTATCTCTGGCTTTCACAAATTAAATAAACATTAAAGTAGTAGGAATATTTGGGAAAGATGGTTTCCCTTTCTACTTGCTACGAAAATTTAGTATATACAAAGTGAGACTTCTTCTAAAGGTAACATTTTCACACATACACGCACACACACGAAAATAAAAACACTTAGAAGTTATTAGAATATAAAGCAAAAGTTTTAAAGGAAAAAATTTTAATGTATTTTGGATAATGTTTCAATCATTTTGCAAAATGATTGAAATAGCCAAGTTGCAATGTTAATGAAGTTCTACAGAGGGAGCTAACATCACAAGGAAAAATTTTATAATACATAGAACTTCAAGAAAAGACCTATTCAGTTAGAAATATTAGATTTCTATTCATCAACATAAACTTGGATTATACTCTAAGGTTTTTACACCTTGGCCATCAGCCAACCCCCCAAAAAACCACAATATTATCTACAAAGTATGGCATTTCTCTGGTAAATCACATAAAACTAATGAAATATAGCATCCACCCCAACCAGAGTGTGTGAAGTAAATGTTCGTTTTAAATAACATCATTCTTCTAAAGAATTTCTTTAAATACTCTTTTTAAGTCACCGCTGCTGCTAAGTCGCTTCAGTCGTATCCGACTATGTGAGACCCCACAGACGACAGCCCACCAGGCTCCCCCGTCCCTGGGATTCTCCACGCAAGAACATTGGAGTGGGTTGCCATTTCCTTCTCCAAGGCATGATAGTGAAAAGTAAAAGTGAAGTCGCTCAGTCGTGTCTGACTCGTAGCAACCCCATGGACTGCAGCCTATCAGACTCCTCTGTCCATGGGATTTTCCAGGCAAGAGTACTGGAGTGGAGTGCCATTGCCTTCTCCAATACAAAGATCATGACTATACATTAAAAAATCAATTAAAAAATATTTCCCAAACAACAACACAAAATGTTTCCCATGTAAGAGGAATTGGTAGCTTAGAATAAAATGTCCTATGAAAGTATTATACATGAAATCAAACAACTTGGATCAAAGAAGACTGCTGTGTTCTAGAGAAAACAGTTCCAGTGGTGATTAGATTATGAAAATTCTGGATATTCAAACAAATAACAAGTAAAAAAGAAAAAATAATTTCAATATCATTTCACATAATATGTGATTGTAAAATGTATATAACGAAACTAAATTACAAGTACAAATTTGACATTTTGCAAACTTCTCTAAAAGTTTTTAGACTCAAGATGGCCAAAAAGCTTTGTATTATACCCTCTCCTTGGAAGAATAAGTGCCTTGTATTTGGAATTCAGATACATGTAGCATTTGTTTGATTGACTGTCCTCAGTGAGTCTGAGGCAGTTTCTAAAACCATAATACTGTAAAATTAATTACCCATTGTGCCTTGATACAGTTGAGTTCATTATAATCAGTGAATCTGCCAAGGAGTATCAACCCCTTTTATTAAAAAAAAAATCATATTCTCAAGGAGCTTCTGGGTGTGATAAAAAAGCAATTAATTGGGAATCAGGAGATTTGGATTCTGGTCCTATGCTGTAATTAAAGGGCAGGGTAACCCAATTCTAGGGCTCATTTCTAGAATCTTGCATTCTATAATGTAAAAGATATAAAACACTAACCATGTAACCTCGTTGCTGGTCCTAGATATTCTTTATTTCAATTTCAGTTTTGACTTTTCTCTTCTCTTTGGTATTTGCAATGAACAAAATCTATCAGCTTTATAGGCAAATATTCTTGTATTACTCTTACAAAACAATCCTGATATTTTCAAAGAATTACTAAGTCACACCATTAATAATAATGAATTTAGGAACATTCAGACAGATGCTATATTGATTGTCTCCAACGGCTCTGAACATGTTTTCAAACGTGCCACTTAAATACTTAAAAATCTTCCCTACTGGTTAATAAACTGGGCATTGTTCTCTAAGAAATTCTAATGTTTTGACACTGAATCAAAGATTAAGGTCTAACAGTGTCCTTCCCCAGTGGCTCAGACCATAAAGAGTCTGCCTGCAATGCAGGAGACCCAGGTTCCATCCCTAGGTGGGGAAGATTCCCCTGGAGAAGGAAATGGCAACCCATTCCAGTATTCTTGCCTGGAAAATCCAGGGATGGAGGATATAGTCCATGGGAGGCTATAGTCCAAGGGGTCACAAAGAGTCAGACACGACTGAGCGATTTCACTTTCCAATACTTCTACTTCATACCTCTTACATAATTCATTCATTTTCTCCCATTTCATCATAACTCTAAACTGATAAAAACTTAAATATATTATACTTATTGCAAGACAAAATTTTAAATTCAAGGACTAATTCTAACAAATTAATACAATTTTCGACATAAAAAATAGTCAATAAGGAGAATTCATTCAGTAACAAAAAGTAAAATATACTCCATATCTAGAAGAGCATGAACTGTTCTAGAGGTAAAGGTAAAAATTCACCCTTTATCTTGGCAACTATATTTAAAAGCCAAGTAAATAAATGTGAATCTCTTCTAAAAAGAGGCTTTCCCCATGCTTTATGAAGTACAGGAAACTGAAAAACAATTCTCAGTTATCAAATTACTTCTGTATGTGCTAAATGGCATGAATTCTTTCGAATTTACTTATACTTGCCTTTGAAATTTATCTCTTAATCAAGCCAATTTTTATCTTTCCTTATCTGAATCTTTATGATCTGATCTCAATATTCTGTTCAATGTAATATAGATTTAGATATTCATAAATAAAAACAAAAGAGTTCTATTTCCTATAACTGTAGATGTCCAACAGTGAGAGAATGCACTATTATAAAATCTCCAACTACAAAACTTTTAAAATGTGAACTATTAATTGGGGAGTAACCCACTCCAGTGTTCATGCCTGGAGAATCCCAGGGATGGGGGAGCCTGGTGGGCTGCCATCTATGGGGTCACAGAGTCGGACACGACTGAAGCGACTTAGCAGCAGCAGCAGCAGCAAGTCTATATTGATAAATGTTTCTCTTAAATATCACCTAGCATAGCAACTGGTAAGTAGGTGAAAAAATATTTATTCAATGAAATAGTGATATTTTTCTCATTTAAGTATCTCCACCTAGAAAACTAAAACTCTAGAAGACTGAGCAAAATCTGCAGAAGACTAATGAAACCAGTTCATTATTCGATCACATACAGTGCAAAGTATAAATTCCATAGTTTTGGATTAATCAGATCACAAATTTAATTTCTTGGCCTTCCCCACTTAAAACTCACCTCTCAGTATCTTCAGTACACAGAAAAACAGCAACTTGAGAAAAGCCACTATGCTTAAAACAAACAAGTGTCACTTTCGTTGCTGACCAATCTTCCCTGTTTTCGTGCCGGTCAGTCTTCCCCAAACAAGGAAGTAACAAGTACAAGTGAGAAGCACAAGTGACTAAACGTATATGGAGTCTGAATTATGACATCTTGGGTACTAAGAATATTTTAAATAAAAGCATACTTAATATTTACCACAAAGTAATATCAAAATAATGTTATTATACTCTCCTATTGGCATAAAAAGAATTAATGTAGACTTTCAATAGGTCAGTTAACTTAAGGTTGCATTTTTACAACTTAAATCAAGATTTTCAGCAGATTATAATTAAGAAGCAAATAATACTGTTTTATAGGAATAAAGCATGGAATTATTAATTTGGATAATTTTGTTTTATAGCTACACCTCTTATGATATTTTTAAAAGCTTGGTCTTAAACATAAAGAGATCTCAGCTATTTTAAGTATAAAATACAAATGAAATTATTTATAAGCAGCTTTCATGAAGGGCTAATGCTGAGTTTTTTTAAATTAATATCTGTTCTGACAGTGGTGTACCCAACTAAGTTTTCTTAGGTGTACAGGTCAAAAACTAAAGAGAACCAGCAGTCAAAAGAATTAAGATACATCAACCAACGCCAAATCAATCAAGCATGTACTAACTAACAAGTTAAAGATCCTTGTTGCATGCTGCTGCTGCTGCTAAGTCGCTTCAGTCGTGTCCGACTCTGTGAGACCCCATAGACGACAGCCCATCAGGCTCCTCCGTCCCTGGGATTCTCCAGGCAAGCACACTGGAGTGGGTTGCCATTTCCTTCTCCAATGCATGAAAGTGAAGAGTGAAAGTGAAGTCGCTCAGTCGTGTCTGACTCTTAGCGACCCCACGGACTGCAGCCCACCAGGCTCCTCTGTCCATAGGATTTTCCAGGCAAGAGTACTGGAGTGGGGTGCCATTGCCTTCTCCGTCCTTGTTGCATAAGCACTAGTCATTAAGAAAGAAGACTTCAAGTTGCACTAAAAAAGAATTAAGTTGTGTCATTTCAACCTTTAGACCCTCATTTTTATGTTTCCTAACTTAGATCACCAATTATAATCATAAAAGTTGAAAAAGTTCATCCTGAAACAGATAATATATTTAATAACCAATTTAAATTTAGG